>NW_008795314.1:3007785-3023134 GCF_000699145.1 Aptenodytes forsteri
GCCCGGGGGGGGGAGCCGCAGGCCGTGTCGCCTGCTCAAGAAGACTGCCTCGGCTGGAGGCTGCTGTGTGCCGTTTTAAAGTTTTTAAACGTTTCTCCTCGCTGCGGTTGCGGGGTCATCCCCGGCGCTCCCCCCGGCCTGGCCCGGGGTGCGCTGGTCAGACCGTGGCAGGGCTGGAGGTCCTGTCTGTGGAGGCACTAATTTCTTAAATAAATGGTGCCTGCGGTTTCCCACCTGTTCTCTAATTACATTTTTTACTTGTATCTCTCCAGTCAGCACTTTTCTTGGTCAAGACTAGTCTGTTCAGTGCTACCAGTGCCTTGTTTATTTTTTAATAACCTTTAAAAATGGGACAGTATCTGTTGGTGGTAATGATATCATTATTGATCATTTACTTACTGAAACTATGATTGTGCAACCACTTATTCCCTTGAAAGTATTCACAACTAAAAGGGATTGCAAGACCAGGCCCTATACAACAACCTATTCAGAATTTTTTAAATTTGCACAAAGCAATCTTTGTTGAGCAAAATCCTGAGATTATCCCTTGTTTATCTGAAGAGCCTGTTAAACAGCTAGACAATTCAAGGAGCAAACAGAGCAGAGTTATCTTAAAATGTTTGTTGGCACGCAAATCTGAGAACTGAGGAGGTGAGGAAGACAGCCAAGCGGTAATTCACCCTCGGAATCTATTTCAAATTATCTGCACAGCTTCTCCCCATCCAGCCTGAGTTTAATCTCTCCATGAACAGCACTGCTAAATATGATCATTTCTTTTTCTGGCGATGAAGGCTGCTAGCACTGTCACGTTGCCTGCATGCCTTGCTTTATCTAAGAAAGTGTAGCGAAGTATTGCTTTACTTGCACTACACCAAACAAAAGTTCTAGTCAGGGACCAGTGCCTCATTATGCAAAGCAGTCTACAAAATGCAGAGCAAACCCCATGCTTCCTTCCCCAAGGAAAACAGAGAACCAATCAAAACCACCAGAAATGTTTTTTAAGTTATATTCTGTAGCTGACCACAGAGGATAATTAAATACAAACATCTACTTAAAATGTGATTTTCATTTGGGGGGATTTTGGACAGACTTTTAAAGGCCCACAAGCATGCAAAAACTATCTAACCTTCACTGTGAGAGTTGTAACCTGCTGGCTTTTGAAAATTTAGCAGGCATTTCTGTGTTCTTGGGCAACTAAATGGTTTTCAAAATATAGTCCATCGTTTCAGGCCCATTCCTCTTTCATGTGGGTCAGAATGGAAAGAGGCTTCCTAATGCTGTCAAGACAAACTCATTGAGAAGCAAGCAAAAATGGTTTGGTCCTAGTTGTACTTTCAATTGGTCTACTTTAAAGATTTTTCAGAGCGGTGGGGAACAGCACACCAAACAGTTCTGACAGCTAAAAGCATTACAGAGTCAAAGATATTTCTCATCATACTAGTTTTTAGCTTTTATTTCTGATAAAACAATCTCTTGAGGATCATTACTGTGAACCTAAAACTTGCAAATTCTGGAGGCTTTAGCTATCAAATAGAAATTTTCCTCATCTGGATGGAAAGACATTTAGCAATTTATTTTGCTTTCTTTACATTCAGGTCTGTCATTTCAAAAATGACACACACTAATTATAGTACAGACAGCTTAGACCTACTGACTTGTGAGGACAGATCTCAACTGATTTCACTAGCGTTTAAAAAAAGATAAAAAAGGACTGCTTGTTCAGGGTATTGCTAGAGTTATTTAGGCCAATTAGTCTTGGGTTTAGTTTCTTTTTGAAAAAGTCAAACTGTAACTGAGGGGGTAAAAGAGTATCCTTACAAACAAATCTGTTCGGTGGTGTTGTAGAGCATGTGGGTAACTTAATTTAGTTGTATCTTTATTGGAAAGACAGAATGAGTGAGTATAGCGTTTTCTTCTAACACATTTGTCACTGAATTTACAAGCTTCAGTACTGAAGTATTTCCAGAGCACACCATGTTGAAAGGATCATTCAACAAAGTAGGTAAAATATTCAGCTTAGAGCTAGTTTTGAAACCACTTCTATTCAAAGAATGCTTTGAGCTTCCAGAAATGCTCAGTTATTTTCATAAAACATCACAGCTGAGTGGCAAGAAAAGAGGGATGCAATATTTCTCATTATAGTACAATAGGGCAGAATGGGACTTCAGAAGCTCATCTAGTAGTCCTGCTGTCCTGAGACAGGATCAACTTTGTCATTCCTGACAAATACCTACCAGCCTGTTCTCAAAGGCCTTCCTCCAACAATGGAGGCTTCATAACATCCTCAGATAATTTATTGCAGTCCTCGCTATCTTTACCCTTAGAAAGAATTTCTTAATATCTAACCTAGATCTTGCTGTGATTTCAAAGCCCTGTCAAATTTGGCAGGCTAAGATCTTTTCCCCCTAGCAAAAAGATCCTGACACCTGTCATCTTACAAGTTTTAGAGCTGTTGAGCCTGAGCCTATTGCCTAACTTTTCCCTTTTATACAGAAGCTTCTTGCTATCTCTTTCCCTCCACAGACTAAAGTCTTCAGCTCCCAAGGTACAGTTCCTCAGTTTAAGTCCTCTATTAGTAGCAGGAGTTTAAATATTTTCCCTTGGGCAAAAATGATCCTCCTTTCCTCCTACCTTAGTTGATTCAGCACTTTGACCACATTTTAGGCCAGATGTGAAAAGCTCTACTGGGCTTTTTTTTTTTTTTTTAATAAAACTTTAGCACCCTATCCTGCTTTTTTGCAGGCCTAGAGAAGATGCCCATTTCACAATCAAACACACTGAGTCAATACAAATGAGGAGGCCAGTAACCTGCCAAAGATAAGACTAGAATCTCTTATAAAGGACACAGCCCAACATCCCTTAAGCCTGTATCTCTGCCCTGAGAGGCTCCCTCAGCCCCCTCCTTAAGGGGTCCTCTGATAGCCCTCTCCCGAGTGTTTTTATCCCCTGCAGCTGTGTGCCTTCTCAGCTGCTTTCTTGCTAATGCCTATGTTAACCCTTTCTCTGCCTGATAGGACTTGCAAACTCCATCCCAAATCCGTTATTCCTTATTACCCCGCACACAGAAAACAAGTCGTTCCCTTCCTCTCCACAGCCACCATTTATGTATTTGCAAATTGTTGTTACGTTTCCCCCCTATCCCGCTCTCTTGCTTAGGTTACACACATCTGATCCATTCAGTCCTTCCTCACTGGTCATGCTTTAGACCTCTGGTTAGTCTCATCTCTCTCTTCTGGTCCCTCTCTGGGCACTTTGCATCTCCGCTGGAGAATGAGACCCAGCGCCAGAGCTAGCGTTCCCGCTGGGGCTGCACCAGTGCTGGGCAGAGCAGGATTACTTTCCATGTCTTGCAAGCCATACTCCTGTTTGCACAGCTTAGTGCAGTGTTTGCCTTTTTCACAATGGCTTGACACTGTTGACTCCTAATCAGCTTGTGATCTATTATATCCCCTACATCTTTTTCTGCATGAGGGAAACAGTATTTTAGCAGTTTTATTCCCGTCAGCCACATGAGAATAAAATGACTGAAGTAGTGTGAGTGAGATTATCTGCTTTGTGCTTCAATACCAGAATTGTTTACTGGTTTCCAATTAGTTACATGTGTACACCCTGTTAAGGGAGTTGCACAAGTGTTGCTAATGCTTTCCTTTGGCCTTCAGAGCCTTTATTACTAGTGGGGACTAGTACCTAGGAGTTATTTGGGCCAATTTCCCTGTGTACTCAAGACTTCAAATGCTCAGCTGAAATTGCAGGGCTAATTGCTCTGAAGAAAACATCTTATAATTTAGACATATGGAGTTTGAATAACCTCACTGAAAAATGCTGTTGCTCTTTAGAGAAGAACTGTCATGCGATGCATTTCTCTCTTTGAAACATTAGCTGTCGTTATAAAGGATGTTGCTGTTGCTTGTTTCTTTTTTTTAAATGAGTCAATCTGAAGAAGCCAGTGGTTGTTTTTATGAGTTGGCAAATGTCACAAATATTCTGTTAACAGCAGTACTGGACTTAGGTACCTTTGTGGGTAAACTAGAAAGATCCCATTCATTTCAGTACCGGTCCACACCTCCAAACAGACACTCTTCTTCACCACCACCAGTCACCCCCCTCCCTGTGCACTTTCATTTCATGTCCTCTCATCAGTCTGCTGGGCCACATTGCAATTTTGTGCAGGTTTTCCCTGTTCTGCTTGAGCCATTCTCTTAGCTGCTGTAGTTCAGGCTGTTGAGCATACCTTTATGTTTAGTGTGTTTTTATGGATTAAAACTGCAGGAGATAAGGCAACGGCAAGGAGAGGCACAGTTCTTCCACAGAATTGAACAAGATCAGTGCAGGTTTTTCTTCACTTAGGGCTTCAATAATCGAGCAATCTTATGCAAAGTTAGACTTTTATTTGGCAATCTTTTCTGAAAGGAATGTTTCTATATAATGTTATATTTTAAAAATACAATAAAAGAAACCTCTTTACTTTTTAGCTGGTGAAATCTGCTGGAGAATCCAGTGATAGGCAACTGATTATGGTCTAACCACCTCGGTTAATACAGTTTGGTTTTGTTATTTAGTAACCAATCTGAAACCCAGTAAAGTAATAATGGTATTTTCCTTACTTACCCCAAAAGCTTTATAAGTAAGTTATTTAGGGGAAAAAAAGTCTTATTTACAAAAGATAGCAAGATTCAGATAATGGAAATAGATAAAAGTTAGCCTTGAAATCCCATTTTCCTAATCTTGACAAGTTCCTCTGCACCACAAGTGATAACCCTCGAGAATCAAAGCTTCTACTTGAAGAAGAATAAACCTTTAGAAAGTTCAGTTTAAGTTCTTTGTTTTTCAAAACCATACCTCTGTTTGATCTTCTTGATGACTGAAGTGTTAAGCACTTATGAAATGCAGTTATGCTAGAGAGCTGAGGAAAGTAGGTGGAATTGTGTATTTCCCAAAGAGTCACTGGTAAATTCATACTGTCCACAGTCAGAATTTTGTTGAACTTCAGTACCTTTGGGAGCTTAAACTTCTTTGTATATAAGTACAGGAAGCATCTGACATTTTAAGATGGGAAAGTGCTTAAAGAAATAAATCATATCCCTACAAAGGAATGTATACATAACAGGAACTGGGATGTGTATAATATACAGAGATCCACAAGACAATGTATTGGATGCACATCTTTACATGACATACAGACAGGAAGGGAAATGAGCAACATTTTGAATTATGAATTAGCCAAAGGCCTCTGAAGAAAAGATTACAAGAATTGTATAGCTCTAGAGAATACAGCAACATTTACTTAATACATCTTCATTGAAAATAGAATTCAATAGGTTCTTTAAATCTTCATACTACCCTATAAAAGACATTTTATTATATCATATCTTATTGTATCTTTTTATATCATTCTTAAAATACTAATCTACTCTGAAAAGTGGGTCTTCAAGTACAGTTTATTGTGACTAATTCCATTTTCATTTTGTTTAATTTTCAAGCAAAACCTGTTTTTCCATTTTCCTGTAAATGCCAATTTTTCAGACTCACCCTGGGTTATGAAATTCAAAGTTCTTTCAGGTTCGTGCATCTTCAGTAAAACAGATGTTACAGCTTCACTTAAGCTAATAATACTGCTGATAATACAAAGGCTAGTATAGTGAGCAGCTTACTCCCTTACAGCTGTATTGGCTGTGTGTTGTAAAAGAGTAGTAAAGATGTAATTCTTGTCAGAAAATTGACCAGATGTGAGCAGAACAGAGACAGGAAACTGTTCTCTTTCAATGAAAAGCTGTTACTCCATTTTTATGTACTTTCTTTTCTGAATGTAACTGGTCGCAAGGCCAGGAAGGCCTTTGAACAGCCTGACAAACATGCTGCGAACCTGGGGACCTCCAGCTCTATGAGGAAACAAGCCAACAAGCTGTGCAAATGGTATCTGTGATGGCTTGTTACTATCTTATCCAATAGCGCCTGTGGCTCGTGGGCCATGGGAGGGATGGAGGCACAGCCCCAGTGTGAGATCATCCGTCAAGTCCAGACTCAGGGACATCCTCACGTTGGGCCACTGAGCCCAACTGGAGGAAGTGTGGGCTGCTGTGGGGTCTAGGAGGTGATGACACCACCAGGTTCTCGGGACTGCACAGCACTGCGGCTTTTCCCTGGCTTCAGGGGAGCTGAGAAGAAGCTGTGGCCCCATGCAGCATTAGGGACGGTGGGGGCTGCCGGCAGTGGGGCACGTGAGAGGGAAAGGAAGGTCTGGAGCCCTTCAGACCTCAGCAAATCTGTCTGTATAATAATCCTTTCAGAGGACATTATCAATTCACAATAATTTTGTGTGAATAAACTGACAATTGTGTCAAGTATTTTTTTTTAGGTAAGGTTATGACATCTTCTGTGACATAACACTACGGATAGAATTTGCCTATCAAAACTGTTTTAGGAGTAGGTCTATGGAGACTACATTGTTGTGCTAGCAGGATATAAGAGATGACAGTAAATTATTTCATTGTGTAGAGGCTCCCTGGTAACATCATCCTCATGCCATTAGAGGCTGCAATAAACCACCATACACAAAAGACTCTGCTTCTCCCTCCCTGTGACAAAATCCTTACTCGTCTGCTTCTGCTGAATACTCTTATTCTTTCCATAATCAACCTAGCTACTTAACTTCTATCTAAACTTTCTTTTCCCAAAGAAAGTACTTCTTTTTTTTCTACTGCAAGAGAGAGAGATTTAATTTCACCATCTGGGAAGCGAAGATCCTGATTTTTACTTCAAGTGAAATCAACTAAAAAAAGCATTTTGCTAACATTGCTTCTTGTGCTATGTCCAACACTCTGCCTATTGAGACAAAGTTCAAGGATATATAGGTGCCCAACTCCATTGATAGGATTGGCCTAGAAGCAGATCCTGCAGGTATTTAAATACTGGGGTATCTGTATATGCATATGAGAAGGTTCATTTTGTTTTAAAACCTCCAACTGTATAAAGTTGTAATTTGTTAGTGTTCTCATCTTGGGTTCTCAGATTATTTATGCACCCAACAACCCATGTGCCAGTTGTGGTTATTATGCATGTAAACTTGAACTTTGACATTTCATACTGTTGCAGAACCTTAGTATGTGCATTCCTTTATCTTCCCATCATCCCTGCAGTTGCTCTTCATTATTGTCAGTGCTTATTAATTAGAAAACTACATTCCATTTTGTTTGGGCCAATTAACTGGTTGGAAAGAGCAGCTTTTCTAGGATCCCTGCTAACTGTGTACCACCAGCCATCATCTACTGATTCATTAAATAAACCTGAGCTCTGCTGCATTTTTCAAAGCAGCAAATTCTTATTTCTCAGTTGAACAACTTGCAAAAACTCTTTAGACTTTTGGGTATTCCACTCTCTTATGACAAGTAAAGGGGAAAAGACATTGTGTAGCCAGTTAAATGAGCGCTGTTGTATGAATTATTGTCGTAATTACTTTATATGCATTTTCATGTGTTTAGGATGCTGTCTTCCTAAATGCCAGGGAAGAAGAATACCAGCAGAGGAAACAGTCCTTGTGCTGCTTCAATATTGTGACTTGCAGCCTGTCTGAAAGCATAACAAAGACTTGATTGTGCAAGTGCCCAGCTGATCCAACAAGCAATGAATAAGTGAGCAATGGTCAACAGTGAAGGAGTGGATATCACAGAGGGCAATTCAAAAAGGTTATAGTGCTGTGAAGTGAGGGAGGAGTGAAATGAAATAGAACTAGAGATACAAAGATAATCAACCATTTGGGTTAGTTCTACTTCTTTTTTTTTCCCTTGAAATGGTTCATCCTTTTTGGATAAAACAGAAAATGACAATGACTGTAAACTGATAAGAGATAAATCTTCCAGTACGGAAGAAAATAATCTCATTCTTGCAGTCTAAAAGAAGGACAATTTAAAAACACCACCTGATCTATGTGATGAATGAGATCTCCAGAATTCTGCTTAGAAGACTTGTTAGCTAGCATGAGGTAGGTCCCTGTTAGGGGAAAGAAGGACAGACTGACAGATCTTTGCTTCTGTTGAAGCATTTGAGTCCACATAAGGCCCAACCCAGTCTTGTCAGCATGAGACTTAGGAAGAGAAGAATGAGAAAGTATCACCATCTTGATATGTAACAAGAGGCTTCCTCCAGTTCTTCATGGGAGCACAAGTATCTAGGGACATCAACAGTCGTTCAAAGTCTGACACTAGTCTTTTTACCCTTGAATGGATTTGATTGGATTTTCAGCCAGAATCCTGTCTGAGAAAGCAGAAGATACATAGACATATTACCAAGATAGCAAAGTTCAGATTTGATAAGTAAGTACTGCTTCAAGGACTTCTCCCAAAAGCATTAAAAGAAAGAGAGTTTGGGTGACCACAGAATCTTCTAAAAATATTAAAATTTATTCTGGCTTCATGGTGTTTCTGAGTAAAGATGCTTTCTAATTTGCTAGTCATTACTTGTCAGTTTTCGTTAGATTTCATGGCTTGTCGCTGTCCTTGGGGCATTTCAAATTAAGATCCTTTCGCCTCAACAAGGCCTGTTACCATCCCTTCAAGCTTTCATGTTGTTTTGTCTTTGCCACTGCTCTCACAATAATAAATTGGCAGAGCACCATGAATTTGTGTCAATTGATTTTCAGAGTTCCTCATCAACTAAATTCAGTGTCATAATATAGATCAATGACTTTCAGAAGTCATGCAAGGAACTGAGTGGAGACTTTGACAGAGAACATAACTTGCCTCTTCCTCAGTCCACTACTTAATCAGTGGAGCATTTCTGTGGTCAGATTTGTAGGCACCTAAATGAGAGTGTATTCTGACCTAATAAAGCCATGATAGCCAAAACATGCTTTGAACTAAAAAAAAAAAAAAAATCAGAATCTCTTTCAGCAGATGTATTGTTTGTCATCTGGAAACTTCGCAAAACAGAAAGATTCTCATCTCAGCTTCAGGTCTCTTTGGAGGAGTTTTCTTGCTGCTGAGCTGGGTGGTGCTAAAAGGGACATGGGGGACACAGGGCCCTTCACCCCTTCCTTCAGATATCTCTGCCCTGCAAATACTGCCACAAAGCACCACAAAGCACCCTGCTTTGTGGAGCAGCACAGATCTGATTTCACGATCTGATCCATTGTTTTCCCTTAAGCAAATATGTAATAATGTCGGAATTTATGGATTAGTTAGACAATCCCTGATCTGCTTTAGTCAGAATTAATGCTATTCCTCCCAGAATGCTGCTGATAGGAGTACTGTGCAGACAGATTGGGTATGTACAGAGAGCTCTTTTAGTTTTTTCTCTGTTAATGCTGCATTATTTGCTAAGACATCACTCATTTAGTGAGAGAGTTTAAGAAGAAAAGAAAATTCATGTGCTGTTAATAACAACTGGGCAAACCTCGCTGCCCTTTTTCTAGTAAAACTGCCATTTTATTCAGGGGTGAAGTTTGTCATATAAAAACTACCCCATGGGCCAAACGTGGCTCACAGAAGCTTGTCAGCCTTGCTCTAAAAAATCACTGTCATCAGATCTGAGGTTGATCTGGGCTCTGAAAAGACCTGCTGTTGAAAATTAAGTGTGAAATTTGCAAATGATTAAGTTGAATTATTTACCTTGTTAGTTCATCATGTCTGCAAAAATATTCTCTTCCCTTCTAGTAACCTAGCAACGAATACACAGTGCACAATTATTTTTTCACAATTTGTAGGAGAGTTGCATTAAAATGCATGTCAGTGTCTTTATTTCATGACAGGCATGTAGCAAACAACACTGCAAATGTTTGTTTATCCTGGCAAGGGCTGGATTTGCTTAGTGTAACTGCATTAGTTTTGTCTAAGTTCTGAAGCAGAAAGGAAAATATATTCTTGTTTTCAGATCAGTGTTACAAATATTCTCTTTAGCTTTGTTTTTATTATAAGAAGTGACTACTAATGGATTCGGACCTGTGTCCTCTGCTATCAGATTCTCCCACCATGTACTCGAAACTTCCAAATACGTTTGAAGAACTACTGATTGCACAGGCTGAGTCTACAGGTTGCAGAGTATACGCAGGCTGGAGGAACTGGAGAAAATGAAAAACTAAGCCAGCCAAGAGGATATGCATCAAGATAAATATCAGCTTCACCAGTGGCATAAATTACATTTTCTAAAACAGGAAATTAATGTTCATTAGATGGTGGAAATAAACAACTGGTCCTCTTGAAAAGTCCTCAGATTAAATGTGGGGTTTCTGAGTACTTTTTGGCAGACATTTTAAATACCTAGGTTATTGTGAAATGAAAAGAAAACACTAATTCTTGTGGATGAAATGCACAGGACTATCCCCAAAACAACAATATGCTGAGGCCTCTTTAGAGGTTTTTGTTTTTGACTGCAGCTTTATCCGGTCTCAGGCATGCAAGCATGAGTTAATGCCTGCAACCCAGAGGAGTCTCTAGGCTTAGGCACTAAATCCTCTGCTTGGGTCCCCAGGTCCTGAGACAGCTTTGCTGTGTGGGATGGCAAACGATCTGTGTTTCTTAGCCATCTTTTGTGCTTTGTGTTACCTTTTTGATCCTCTCAATAGGCTGCTTGGGTCCAGACATCGTTCCCTTCGTTGCTTTTCAGTTTGATGTGCAAAGAGTAAAACGCGAATTCCTGCCTGTATGGGCTGGGTTGCTTAACAGTTTAAGGTGTTTGGAGGGGGGGAAATGGTGAGAGAATAGCACAGGAACCATTGCTACCGTGATGCTGTGGCCCTTGGCTTGATGAAAACCAAACTGTGTGGTTTGGGAAGATGGTCCTTGGTACCATAAAACTATGGTTTTAGCACTATCACAGAGCATAGATTTAATCCTTACTCCACCTTAGACTCCTTGGCCAAGATTATGCCTCACTCAGCCTCCCTAATCTGCATGTATTTTAGCTAGCTGAGGTGCTTAAATTAAGAATAGTGTAGCCAGGAGTGTAGTCTCCCTCTGCAGTCAGCACGGAGAGGCAGGCACTTGCTCTTACCTGGGCTGAGTTACCTGGTCTTGCAGAGGGGCTTCGCTCCCCATTGCCTCTGGGGGACACAAGGGAGGAGAGCACACCTGACTTCTCTGCTTAAAGGCCTTTGTTAGTTCTGTGTCTTACCCCGCTCCATATCTGTGAGGTGGAAATAAAGACCATGAGGAGAAAGGGACATTTATTTACCAGCAACTGGAAGTGTAGACATTTTAAAAATAAAATATACATGTTGGCCAAACTACTGATTTGCCTTAAATGACTTAAGTAGTCATGGTAAATGAACTTCATTGCCTGCAGAGGTAGCATCCCTGTTTTCACATTCCCTCATGCATTGCGAGCCGATAGGTGTAACTTGAGGTACACCTACTGGTTTGGCCACATCACAAGTCTGGGCATCTCCACTTTTTTATTTATTTATTTTAGTGTTATGTCTTGTAATTAACTTGCCCAACTAATGATTTTTTTTTTTTCCAGAGGTTTTCTGTTTATCAGACCATTCACCTAAGTCTCACTTTCGTGCCTCCAGCAAAATCCATTGATTTGGGTGGGAGCTGGTTGGGATCCTAACGCAAACATCCAGAGGCGGAAGCTGGATTGTGCTTGCAGCGGGAGCTGCCAGTTCAGTGGGTAGCTGTTTGTTTCAGAGAGCTGCCTGTGTGTCCAAGGGGAGAGGGGCAGCTTTGCTCCCAGCGCTCCCCCGCCCCCTCATTCAACACTTCTGTAACGCTGCCTCGCTCTTCAAAATGCAATCTCTAAACTGACACGGTTCCATCAGAAATCCTGTTGTCCTACGACTTGATTTCAGGCATGCAGTTAACGCTAGCTTCTTCTAGGAGAGATTTGCTTATTTTTCTTTAAATGTGTGTCGCTTTCTGTTACATTCCAAAGGCCAAAACCTTTCCATCTAAAACAAGAAAAGCAAGCCGTGAGTAGTAGCGATTTAGGAGTAATAGGAACCATGCTCAGATATTAGAACTAACAGAAGTAAGCAGGAATAAGCAAAGGGTGCAATTACAGATGAGTGTATTTTCATTACTAATTTCAATTTTGTGAGAGCAAGTAACACAGTCCCCCCCTCACCACACACAAAGATTTCCCACTGTCCGTTCAGCCGCCGAACCTCTCCCTGTTTTGTTATTCTGCTTATGCCTGTCTGTCTGCTGGATTTACCTTACAAATTCTATTTATTTCATATTGCTCCTGTACTAATTTTCTACTGTCCTCTCGGTGGCTTGTTTGAATTCTTACACCACTCTCTTCTCCCTCCTGCTTTGCCATGCATGCCGTTTAGCTATGGCTTTGCCTTTCCAGAAAATACCCTGCTTCTCCTTCCCCCTCCTCCTTTAAAGTTTCAGATTTCCCTTCCTGGCAGCCAGCACTGCACACCATGCACTAGCCGTTGGGTCTGCTCTGTAACCACAGGACCTGATTCACCTCCTGCAAGCTGAGTAGCGTGAAAAGAAATCAGCTGAGAGGGAGCTGGTTGGGAGTTGCAAAACACGGGGACACATGGCGAAGCCGACACATGGGCTGGGTAATGACCAGCAAGGCTCTCAAGGAGTTTGCAGTTCTCCCATATATATTCCCTTCGGGACAGCAATGCTGAGTGAGACCTTTCAACAGATTAGCTCTGCCACACTGTTTAAACCAGCTTTGCATGTTCAGCTGAGATGTGCTTAACCCAAAATCCTGCATCTGAAAGTGCCCTTACTATGCCTTCCGGCTGGGTCCCAACTTGGCAGGACAGTTTTGTCCCTAATACCTGGGATCTAAATGCAGCCATGCTTTGAAGAAAATGTAAATCCAGTCCTGAGCTTGAGCCCATCTCAAATCACCGCTTGATTTTGTTTTCTCCAAATCTGCACATTTGAGTACTGAAGCAAATTAGTCATCTCTTCTTCAACAGGTTCTCCTCCTGCAGCCGCCTGTTCTCCGAGTCTTTTAAAATCACCGCTGTTTGTGCCTGGGTTTGTAGCCGTGACAAGCAAATATTTAAAGTGAATTTAGAAGCAAGTGTCTGAAGTGACTGTGTAGATCCTCATCTTTGAGTTGTTCCTTGAAGAAGGCAATGGAGCTTTATTGGGGTTCAAGTGTTTGAGTGTATGAAGCTGTTTCCAGAACCTGTATCTCCAGTCCTGCCACATTAGGCCAGTGTAGTAACTTAGTGACTTCTGTTTTCAGAGTAGTGTGAAGCCTTCGCTGCAGAGGATTTATGTTTCCTTTTGACATTATACAATATTTTCCTCCCAGATTTCAGGGAAGTTTTGCTCTTTCTGAATTGTAAATGCAAAAAAAATTACTGTTCAGAATGTTCTCTCTTGAAAAGATGTTTGCCTTTCACAGCTCAAACAGAAAACAGCTCAGTGCATCCAAAAGCTGCCTCACCCTTTGAGCGTGTTCCCAGATCTCAGCCAAGAGCACTACTATGGAATAGCTGTGAGTAGCCGGAAGAGCATTGTGGGGATTGAGATGCAAATGAGCAAACCAAACAGCCCCCTTCGCTGCAGAGGTTCCCTGTCTCCTTCTGCCCCTCACTTTTGAACTGGGGGAGGCTTAACCTGGGCATGACTCTGCAGCCTCGAACCCTGGCTCTGCAGCCACGAACCCTGGCTCTGCAGCCAGAAATGCTGGTTCTGCAGCCGCAACCCTGGGCTTTGCTCATTTGTAAGACTCGTCAGCTTGGGTCAGATGAAGAACTGTATCAGCATCATGAAGGCATGGAGGACAGGAGGGGCTTTCAAAGCCCCCATGTTGCCGGTACTTTTCTAGGTCCCCAGAACTAAATGCCGCTGCCTTTTCTGAGTTAAAAGGGAGAGAATGAAAGCCAGAGGTAGTAGCCACTGCAAAATAGCACACACTGTTCCGTATCTTAAAAGTTCCCAGTTTTCAGGCAGTTTCAAAAGTTCCAAAGTGTAACGTGAGCAGCTGCCTGGGCACTTGTTTGTTTTATCAAACGCAGAGAGTTAGAATATTGCAAAGGAAATCAGATACAGTAAGTTGGGGGGCATGCAGAGGGTTGCACATATAAACACGCTGAGGAATAAAGCAATACGGTGTTTTCTCTGTATGCTTTTCTTTCCACTATGAGGGAAGGAAGCAAAACATTCTAACAAAACCTCCTTCTAAAGAAATAATCAAGGCACTGAGTTCTAAAGCCCGTGTCACTGCACATGACCAGGAGAATAAGGCATTTTGCATTATTGCATGTTGTCATCACTTTGCTCAGTGTTGTCCCTGCATGCTAATTACATGTTTACATGCATTGCATCATTTGACATAATTACTGCAATTATGTTAATACTTCATAATCAACAGAACAGTACCTGTAATTTACCAAACAAAAACGACATGAAAAGCTAAACCCACAAATGGAAGGGGATACACTGCAAAGGATTTAAGCCTCGGTGCAGAAGCAGGCAGGAAGCACTCAGAACTGGAATATCCTGGTTTAGCCATCGGATCCTCCCAGACAGCACCGGGGCACTTCGCAAGGTGTTTTAAAAGGTACTAGTGAGGGTAACACACCAAACTGCATACAGGGTGTAAATGTTTAATGCTCATCCATGAACTCTCACCTAGAAAAATCTGTGCAGTGCCCTTAACAAAGCTGCGTGACAGACACTTGAAAGAACAACAGGAGACTAAGAAAGCCAGTGATCTGGAAATACTTTAACCTCTCTCCTATCTGTGGATGTACAGTATCAATCTCGACCCCCTTGTTGCTTTTTTGAAAGAAGTATGTGGCGCCTGGCATATCGGAGCACAGTCTGTGTGCAGCTGCATTCCCCCCCCAGCCGTCCGACCCGGCTTGGCCTGGGTAGTTTGTTTTTTGGGCTAATTTACCCCCTGTGCTTCCCTCGCATCCTGGGAGGCATTTCGTTACTTCTAGCTTCTTGCAGCATGGCCTCTGCCGCTAAGGGTTAAGTATCCAAAGTCAACTATGGGATAAACAGGGGCATTAAACAAGACAAGGAGTTATCCGGAGTGGTCATTAAGTGCTGGAGAGTTTTACAAATAAGATCGAGTTCCAAGTGCTTCCCGGTAAGTGAAGACACAAGAAGGTTGTGGTAAAATTATCCGCCTCCATCCACTCAGGAACCGTGCCCAGGTGGAGATGATCCTGCTGTGGGCAGAGTAACCCGCCGCAGCGAGGTGCACTGCTGGCACCCCGCTTTGCCCGGGGACAGGCAGCAGGTCACTGCTGGCACCCGCGGATTCCCCCAGCGCGCAAGGAGCGGCCCAGCGACTTTCCCGGCCAAACGAAACCCCTTGCTCCCACCGGGCTCTCCGGGCATCACCCCTTCCCTGCGCACCCCCGGCAGGCCCGGGGACAGCCCGAGGCAGGGGACCGGGGAGGGCAGGAGCGGGCACC
>NW_008795314.1:3024281-3034565 GCF_000699145.1 Aptenodytes forsteri
GGCGCTGGGCGCCCGGCCCTGCCCGGCTCTCCCCCTCCGCGCACGGCCCGGCACTCGGCCGCACCGCTGTAGCGCAGCCCCTGGTGTCGCTCCCTGCTCCCGGGAAGTTATCCCGCACTCCGTCCCGCGGAGATGGTGGTGGTGAGCCCTGGGAGCAGGGGCTGGCACGGCGGGCTCGCTCCTGATTTATTCTAATTGCGCTGGTTGTGAGAGCTCTCCAGTTCTCAAGTGTTTATCTCCCAAATTATCTTTCCTTTAATTGCTTGTAGTAAGTTTAACGTATGTGGTTGGGTCTGTGACCTCCTCCACTGTTCATAGTTTTAGAAAGCAACTCAGCTAACAGGCAAGTGTTGCTGGCTCAGGCTTTCTGTACTTGGAGAGCAAAACGTTTTGACTCTAATATTCTGCTCAAATCTGACTTTCTTCAAAACAAAAGTTTGGCCAGCTTGTATCAGTAGGGTATTTTGGACTAGGGAGAATTCAAAGTGGGGAAACAGCTGAATTGATTTTCAACATAATAATTTCTTATCTGTTACTGCCTGAAACATGCAGATGCTTGGTATTTACTTTTTTCTGAACATTTTTTGACTCTTGACGATTGATGCATAGTTAATCTCAGTGAATCCACTTGAAGGCGAGTCTGTTTGATAGGGACCAGACCTGTTAGTTCTGTGGCAAACTCCTCATTGTATCATTTTGCTTTACCAACCTCCCCCCCACCCCCAAGCTGTACCTGCTTTCATCCCTAAGCATCCTAGCTGCCTGTACTTACCTGGACCTTACCGCATGGTATCGCAGCGTGATTTTTAAAAGAACGATGACAAACCCCTGTAATCTTGTCCTGTTTGGTTCTTATTTTTGTCCTGTTTTCTTAGAGCAAGCAGTGGCCACCCATGTCACCTGAGCAGGGCTGGAATAAGCAACGCCTTGAGTATCAACTAAGGGGGTGATGCTTTAGGGGGAGGGGGGCAAAAGTGAAATATCATTTCCTGTAGCTGAGTTTGGGGTGAACTGGTGATGCAAGCTTGGACTCACTCGCTGGTTGTTGCTCTGGTGAGCCAAAGTGGTGACAGCTCCGCGATGATGCCGTTGGAGGCACAGGGAAGGAAGAGCTGCCTTCTTGCACACACACAGTTCAGTTTGGATGGTTTCACTTGTGTGAGAGAGTCCCAGAGTCCAGGTGGACAGGAGTCTCGGGAGGGGATAAAGTAAACCAGGCTGACTTTGGCCTTGCTGGTAGCAAACAGGTGTCGTCAGAAATGCTGGCAGTCCTAAGGCTGTTAAATACAATCTGCTTTGTCCTAAAAGGCTAGCAGTTAAGGAGGAAAGAAAGGTAATTTGATGTACCAGTAAATACCATCTAATTAAATATTTCAGTGTGGATACTAATGGCTATATGGGTCAGAAAGGATTTTCTTATGTGGAATATAATGTTTTGAAGTCATGTGATGTTTTTTACCTTAACTAGCTGTTTGAAAAACCTATGAACTTGAATGCCAAAATGTAGTCTTTCTTCCCACAGTGAAGTTCTAGGTTGTCTTGTGCTGACAGATTTGAGAGTCTAGTCATCTCCTACAGTAAACCTGAAGGTGTTTTCTCACCTTTATATACATGTCTATATTAAAAGCAACAATCTTAGAAGTAGAATATTTGGGATATGATTTTTTTTTTTTCCCCATTAGCTTGTGGAAAAGTGACGAGCTTATATCACTGAGTAGTATGAAGAGCTTCACTAGGATTCCTAGGGGTTTCCCTCACGCTTCCAGGGAAATCTTGATGCAATGCACAGCTTGACACCTGCAATTTAAGTGCACGCAATAAGCCATAGCAGCATCTTAATAAATAGCTTGGCAGAGAGCTTCCAGGAAAGCTCTGTCCAGAAGAAAGCAGAAACTTCACTACAGTCTGTGTCTGGTTATTACTTTTGCTGTAACTTCAGGTTTTTGTACTGCAATGACCTCTCGATGCTTTGGGCAAAAGTGCTTCAGTGACATGCTAAGAATACGCTGGCCTGGTGTTCTTGACTGTACGCTGTAGGAGCGAGAATTCAGCTCTGATGTGGCTGCTTATGTCCATCGGTCTTGCCCTCTGCACCGGTGGATGCTCTGAGGAAGTCTCAATGCTTTCTAGCTGGTCGTCCTTAATTACATACCCCAAATTAGGAGCGAAAGTCCCCTATGTACGCTGAAGGGTGCTAGGAGGACACGGGTACTTCTAGGGCTCTTCAGAGCATCTGTAATAGAATAAATAAAGTAAGTAGCTTAAGTAGATAGTGTGAATATTCCTCCTGCTCTCTTTTTCTTTAAATAACACCTGTTGCATGTTGCAGCATAACAGCTTACTGCACCGATACTGTAATAGATCTTTCAGGGCAGACAGAGGGGGATGGCTGAAACCAGAAAGGGAGAAGAGTGAGGAGACAAATGCAGTGATTCAGGATGTCCTCATGGATTGGTATGAGGAAGTAGTACTTGTAGAAGTAAGTCCTAATAAACAGAACAGATTTGAAGGGGAGGATGGATGGCTCATCCATCACTGTAACCAGGAAACAGCTGCCCTATCTCCTTGCCATATACTTAAAAAAAACCAAAACAAAACCAAAACTCAAATAAGCTTGGGGAAAAAAAAAAAGGCTCCTGGACCTCCATTGTTTTGTGGACATCGTGTGCATGATGACTGGCTAGTGAGAACTAAACATGACGTTAAACAATCTCTCAATGTGGTGACATGTCACTTTGACAGAAAGCAAAGCGACAGGTTTTACTGGATGATGGTGGTTGCTCTTAAGTAATGTGAGCAAGTATTTTGAAATCTGCTTAACTTTTGAGTCATCCTTTATTATAAGGCTTAATGCGTACAGGTACTTGTGCTTGATGTATCTGTCTAATGGCATCACTCTTGCCTGTGGGATATAATTGGCTTTCAGAAGATAATTTCAGAGTCCACCCTGTTTTTTGTTTGAACAGCATGAGTGTTTGAACAAAATGAATGTTAAGGCTTTTTTCTCTGGCAGAAATTCACTGCCTCAGTGTTGTTGGGATCACTTGCAACAGCAGTTTCACTGCATGAGTTCAGAGTTTTGCCCCTGGTATCTTCCTTCTGTTTAAGGACTCAGGCTTCAGGGTGGAATTTGCCAGTGTAAGTCCTGCAAAACCTCTGCAGTTTGTTTTGATGTCTTGAGGAGGAACAAGTGATGTGTGAGTGTAGTTTTTTGCCCCTTTGCTGAGGGAAAAGCTTTACACTCTTTCATTTTACTTATTCACTGCTTGCACATAAACAGACTTCTGTGTTTTCTGTTGAGTGGCATCATGTGCATGCTGTGGTGAAAACTGATTTTGTGGACCAGATGTGGATTTACAGTCAACTTGAAATATCCCATTGCAAGTTAAGTTTCCTGAATGTGTTAAGTACTACTGAATTTGAGGGCAAGAGACTAAAGGTCAAAAACTTGTCCCTCTTTTCTCCTCATCTGCGTTCTTGATGTGGCTTTCAAGATTATTCAAAAGCACATGTTTGCAGGCACTATTGTTATTAAATATGACTTTTTTTTTCCTGAGCTTCCTCATGTAACCTCTATCAAGTGGGTCACGCTGACGCTCACAATAATGAGTCACGTCAACAGTAAATGCAAACCATATGGCTTTTTTTTCCCTTCTTTTACCCATGGCTTCTTATTACTTTCTAAATGCTGACTTGAATTTAAACCCTGTTCAGCACCTGAATATATCTTTGGGATGGGGAACTGTATATTTGGAGGTTTCTGTTGAGAAACCAGAGCTTGTTACTTGCACTGTGCTAAAATATGTTCTTTGCCACAGATTACACAGGTCTGTGTAACCTCAGACAAGTCATTTAATACTTCTAATTTTTTTCCCCTGTCTTGGTTCATCTGCCTGCAAGTGGGAGTGTTGTGAAGCTTCTCTAAAGTACTGCAAAGCAGACCCATGAGCTGTGTTGAAGGGTCTCATTTTGGGTGGTGCTCTACAGGCACAGAATAAAAGATGCTTATGTTTGGGAACTAGGTACGCAAAGCGTAGGAGGAGAAACAAGCTTGGTGGTGAAGTGATTTGCTCATACTCGCATAATAGGTTTGTGACAGGAGAGGGAGTGGGACCAAAGGATTTTTGCCTAATGGCCCAAATACTGTAACCAATAAACCAGGCTTCCCACAACTTTTTCTTTTGACTGGAGTGCCTACAGCATGCAGTGTCATATTAGTGCTTTGAGTCACTCTGGGTAAAGAACCTGTGGGGTTGGTCCAGCATCAGTGACAGGCAGCAAGGGTTGTTTAGAACTGTCCTCAGTTTAGGCTGTGGGCAAGCAAGTCCTTGGGGTTTGCTAGTCATCCTGCTTAAGCACGGCAGTTTGCTCTCCTTTCACTAGCAATTGGCCCTGGGATCCCCGTGTTGCTCTCCTGTCCCATCTCTGTGGTCACCAGCTCTTGAAATGGCTGTTGGGGTGTTAATTTTTTGCCATGGTGTTGGGTAAGGACGCAGGACCAGCGGTGGCCCTATGCCCCAGTGGTAGTAACTGGCCCACATGTTCTCTTTTCTGCTGAACACCCGTAGCTGTGTGTCTGCTCGTAGCCCATCGGAGCTGGGCAGTACAGCGATAAGCTAAGCTTAAACCCTCATACTGGGGAGAAGTGAGGGAACATGGTACACATACCGAAGAAAGCAAGCATAGTTCAATGCTTCCCCAGCTATGACTGGAGAGCGTAGTGTCTTCTCTCCTCTCCCTACCTCTCAATTTGGAGGTTGGGGCTGCCCAGCTGCGGCAGAGGGTATCACTAGCACCCAGAACATCCCTTTGCTCCAGTTCACAGGGTGAGCTTGGCATCCCTCCCAGTTTCAGATCCACTGGGAATATAGACTTGGAAGGGGAACAAAGTACTCGGCAAAAGGTGGAGTCTGGTCTGCAAGGCTGGAGAACGTGCTGGTTTAAGCCACCAGGAAGGGAGCTCGAGCGTACGTGTTTTACTTAGTATGCGCCAAGTCATTTGCCACAGCTCAGCTGATGGGCAGTAACTGAGGCGGTAGTAATTTAATAGCTTTTGATCACGTGCTTATATCCTATTTAATTTTGAAGTCAATTACTAGTGGTTTGACTTCTTCTTTTGGGAGATGATTTAAAATTGTCCCATTACATTAAGGTTGCGGTCTTGCAAGAGACAAGCGCTTCTGACTGCTGCTGAGCTGGATGGGCTCAGCATATGCTCAACACTGTCATAGATTTCCTGCGTTTGTTGATGTGGGTCTTTGAAGGTTTGAGGTTATGACAGTCAGGTTACTAGCTCTGTCATTTCTCTAACTTTCTCTTTCTTTCTTCCCCCAGTGGCTTAACTCACGAGTCTCACAAGAAGGATGTTGAACAGGTCTACCTCCGCTGTTCTGAAGGGTCAATAGAGTGGATGTATCCCACGGGAGCACTCATAGTCAACCTGCGACCCAATACTTCACCTGCCTCTTACAAACATTTGACTGTTTGCATAAAGCCCTTCAAGGACTCTGCAGGAGCAAATATTTATTTGGAAAAAACTGGAGAACTGAAACTCTTGGTCCGAGATGGAGATCGCAGCCCCAGTAAAGTATATTGCTTTGGCTATGATCAGGGGGGCCTGTTTATTGAGGCCACTCCTCAGCAGGACATTAGCAGGAAGATTACAGGCTTCCAGTACGAATTGATGAACAAGGGGATAGCATCTGATTTGCACACAGTTTCTGGTGAGTTCTGGGATATTGGTCATATTTTCACGTGCTGTGTTGGATGCATAACAGATGGCAGAGTGAGTGAGTGGGAAAGTGGTTGGGTCTGAATTTCATGTGCTTTTAAGGACATGTTTTATAAACAGGCTATTGCGGAAGAATTGATTTTTTTCTGTTTTTTTTGTGTTGTTGTTGTTGTTGTTTTTTGGAAGCTGGTAGCATAGGCTGAATTCCAAATGATTTGTTAAGGACTACATTGTGAACGATTCTCCCCTTGCAGGCGTGGGGTGAATCACAGGAGCTGGCTTTACCGTGCAGTGAACTCTAGTGTGAACTGGGCTTCTGAGCCTTGCTGTAACAGTTTTCTAACTACTTTTTTACTCAGTTTTTAAGACCCCGCTGCATGTTTTGAATAATAAACATTTAAACAAGGAGGAACTCCTTTTCCGTGGTGTGTTTTTTTTTCCCTCTGCAACTACTGCTACTTGCTGACCTAATTATTGCCTTTTTTTTTAAACAAGGAAAATGGTGTGTTTCTTCCTCAGCTCTGCCTGTTACAATCTCTTGAGCATTACTGTGCCATGGCAGAGCTCTTCAACAGCGTGACAATACTTTTACAGTGCCGGTGTTGTCTTCTCTCTCAACCATTATGGAAAGCAAATTTTGTAGGGAGGAGTTTTACACCAACGAAAAACTTGTAGGAAGGGGGAGTGGACAAACTGAAAGAGCTTACAAGCCTGTAAAGTCTGATACTAAATAGCAAGCTAAATACCATTTGGGAACAATAGCTCTAGGTGTAACCTAATTATGCTAATCAATTAGACAGTTTGAGATGAAGAATAACTAGCATTTGTGGAGGATGGGGGGGGGGAAGGGGAAATTCTCTTTAGATAGGCGGTATCTCGTTCCTGCATCTCCTCCCTTCAGAATTGCCTCTAGCTTTTATCCCCAAAACCAAGGAGGGGAGATTTCCAGAATAGCCTGAGGAATAGCAGATCTAGGGTAGTTTGTCCCAAATGACTGGGGAGGTTTCAAGGTTTAGGTATTTTAAGCGGGGAGGCCATGGTGGCAACCAGATTTCTCTTTTTGAAATGGTAGGGAGCAAAGGCAGCCCCGCAGCAGGGAAGAGTCCTCACAGCACACTTGAGATGACTCGGCCCAGGGTAAAACCCGATGTAAAGTGAGCCTAAGATGCCGTACGTAGGCTGTCTAGATTCTGCGGTAGTGATGCCACATGCTTTGCCCGAGATGCTACTTGATAAGCGGTGGTGTGGCTAATTAAACTGCAGCTGTATTTTCTAGGCATTGCATCCCTTGTCCTTTTTTGGGATGAGTGACTGCAGAACTTGAGCCCCAACCTCTCCCCTCCCCTGGTGTCCTTCCACAACAGGCCTCTGGATTTATATGTTTGTGTATTTGTGCATACTTGCCGCCCTGCTAGCGTATAGATGTTGGCACACCAATTCAGATGTGGCTTTTTTTTTTTGTACAGGTCTTAGCTGGACTGAGATGAACAGTTCTTAACTCAGCAAGACGGTAGTTGGCTGAGGGCTAATGCAGTAACCCCAAGAACTGATAGATGGCGTGTTTGCCATTAAAACAAAAAAACTATAATCACAAATATTCCAATATTTAAGTTGCCTTCTTTGCTCTTGCCGTGTATGCAACTTGTAGCTTAACATCGAGGGTTCTGCATTTTAAGAAGACTTCTCTGCTTCTACGTTTTACAAGTTGCTGCAAAAGAAGTAGGGTATTTGCTGCAGAGCTGTTTTCCCAGTAAGATAATTGCTGCAAAGATGAATATGCTGTGCAGAATGTTAGCTATGTAGTAAAATTCCATTGCAGAAGACATTAAATACATTGTTTAATCAGTTATTTGGAGAATGTTCCCAGATTCAGTGCTGCTTTCTTTGACAGGCTGGGAGGATGGAGCCACAGGCAGGCTAGTGATAAGTCACTTATACTTACCAAGAAAAGTCCTATGCTTTTTTTTTTCCCCCCAAAAAAAAGTTGAAATTGCTTTTGCATATAGTGAAATAATATGCGAGAAATACTGCTTATTGCTGCTGTTTTTAGTTTACACATAGATACAGTTTCTCCCGAAGTTTGCTAAAATCAAGAGGATTCGCTGCTGGCATACTTAACATCACAAGCCGGCACAAACTACTGTGTTTTTAGAACTAATTGCTCTTCATTCCACATAAAATCTTGGAGATTTTTAAAGCTGATGGGAGTTTTCTTCAGAGGCTTTCAGAAGTCAAACTGAGGACTGAATCCAATTACAGCCTTCCTCTTTGATAGGCATATTAAATCACTTTTTCTGTGACTGCTGTATTTTCAGCTGTAAATAGACACTGGTTGAATTTCAGTGCTGTCTTACAAAACAATGTGGTAGGCTATCTGCTTCACGCTCCAAGTGTCTTGTTTGGACAGAAGCAGCTCTTTAATAGTTCATCAGCAGAGCCTTCAGGGCAAACTAGAGATCTCTATTGTATTTTAAATTATTTCTCTTGCCTGTTTTTGGATCCCCAGACTCTGGGGAGGGGCGGCGGGGGGTGAAAACACTATGAAAATGCCATACATGACTCTTTCCACTACTCAGTCAGATGAGCACTTTTATTCTCCTATAAATATCTATATGTCTGGGGAAACTGCCAAATAGCTGCCTTGTGAGGCTTCTATAGAGCAATATATTTGGGGCTCTTTGCAGTTCGTGGACCTCCTTTCTTCTGGAGCTGCTTCTAGTTTTTCTGTGAAACCTCCAAGTGAATGCCCTTTGCTGAGCTGCTCATTTGGAGAGGAAGTTTACAATCAGTTGACTGAAATCACTGGTGGCTTCTTCATTGGAGAGGAGGCTCAAGCCAGAGGCAAGTGCTGACCTTAAGGAGCTGAAAACTGGATTTAAGGTTCTGCATTTCTTTCCAAGCATACTTCTGTCCCTTGGTTACAAACGTGGCTTACAGTGTTTTGGCTGTTGCACACTGGAAAAACGAGCCTGCTCATCTCTTAGTTGCAGTTTGACCGCGTTCAGCAGAGCTGGCAGTACGTGTGAAGAGCTGACAAAGACGTGAGATGCTGTTGCAGATGGGGGCTGAGATGTGCTGGCAGAGCTGGGCAGAGGAGGCTTGCGCACTTCCTGGTCTTGCTTAACGCTGCAGCACTTCATCTGATGGCAAAGGACAGAAAATCACAAATACTGCATTATTTTCTTGTGACTGCAGAGTGGGGGAGATGACTATCATAAAAGACCCAGGTGTGGGGCTCAGCAATCCAGCCTTTTCCTTGTGCAATAACTACTTGATAACAACTTCTCTCGACTCTACTAAACAGTGTGTTTGTTTCCTGGTGATAATTCTTGTACTCTGCCCTTGAGTTTACTCTTTCTTCCTAACCTGGCATCCCAGCTCTGATTAAAGAGTATGTGTCATCTGTTTAATACTTTAATGATCTGTTGTGTCCTCAGAGTCCTGACATTGCAGGGTGCATCAACAAATCAGCAATGCTTGGCAGGGTGCCTGTGGTTTAATTATAAAACCTCAAGTTTTATTAGTTTACAGTCATTCTTTCCCACTTAATCAGAGTCTTAGCAAATAATTCAGTAGAAAACATAGACAGGTTCTGAATTGGCCTTGCCCTTTTCTCGGGAAGGTTGAATGACACAGTGCAGTCTTAAAATTTTCCAGATTTTGGGGGTTTAACCCTTTTCTTGTCTCTGAGTCTGCCTTATCACATTCTTTTAAGGCTTCCCCAACTGTAGGAAGTAGTTGTAGTATACGGATAGGTTTTAATTCAGATTGCTGAAATTTGGTGTGGGATGGTTTTTACTGTGATGGTAACCAGCAAAAAAGTGCATTTCTGGGGGTTTGTAGTTTCTTAAGCTGGGAAGAGGAGTGAAGGCAAGCATGCTACAGCTCTTGTCACCATTTTATGTGAGTAGTCCCTAAGAAGGGTGAACTTGACAATTCACGCATCTTGATGGGTGCATTCTTCTCTTGATACCCAAAGTGATGGGTGACTGAAAGTGCTTTTGATTTCAGATTAGGTTTTGGATTGGAGCCCTATATAATTCCCATCCACACCGATGGTCTGTTAACTTCAGCTCCTGCTTGCAGTAAGGCTCTGAAGCCTTGGTGTTTGCCCAGCTAAAGAACTGAGGCACTGTGACATTTTGGCCCGAGGCCATTTGAGAAGCAGCAGAACTTGTTTAGGTTGTTGAATTCAGTTGATTCTAATCTTTTCTGCTTGTGCTGGAAGAAAATACTGTGGGTCTCTGCTATACTGCCTATACTGGCAAGTAGATGGAGGTTTTGGCAAAAGTGTTGTTTGGCTATGTAGTTCCTAGAAGTTTTCTGAAGGTGATGACCCACATGAGCTTCTCGGCTGTAGTGGAGCGTGTGCCTGGTCTAGGTCTGCCTTGCACCGCAGCAAGCTGCTTGGATTAAATTCCTATGAAAAGTGTGAAGGTCCCTTGATAGTCGTTTGCTTTTTAAGTTCTTCAGCTCCTGCTCAACTGGTCTGAAACAAGAATCTGTAGGTTTGACCAAACGTTTTGGAGAGGAAGGTCAATCCTCCCCCCCCC
>NW_008795314.1:3034734-3107506 GCF_000699145.1 Aptenodytes forsteri
CCCCCCCCCGACCTTTATTTTGTTACCTAAAGTCTGTTTCAGGAGCGTCACATCCAAACTCTGGATCCAGCTTTATGTAAGGTGTGTAGTTTGCTTTTCCCATTGCACACTCATCGGGATGTCTGTAATTTGATTGTTAGAGCTCAGGAGGTAAATTGAAAGCCCTTTCATTACCCACCCGCTTTTGTGTAGTAAAGAAGTCAAACTTTAACAAAAATGTCCCTTTATCTTGATGGCATCTACCGACTTAGTGCAGGTTCTAGTAACTGTTTTATATGTTTTCTTTATTAATGCTGGGTACCTGGCTGAGAATATTAATAGATAGGAGGTACAGCACTCTAGGTATCTGAAAAACAAGGCAAAACTGGATAAATCCAGTTAACTAATTAAGAACAGTATTCAGCTATTTCCTGTATGCTGTTAATTCACTGGCCTGAGAAAACAGATTGGAAATTGAGAAAGCTCATAAGTATTTGGGCTCTGCCAGTGTTTCTACTAAGAAATGGCTTTTTGAAGCACCCCTCTTAACTTTTGATCTTTGATGCAGTTTGGGACTGGCAGAGGTGGGGCACCAGTCTGCCATATCTCTGCATGTACTCTCCCAGAGTGCTGTTGTCATTGCAGCTCGTAGGCTCCTAATCTCATGCTTTCCTCTAGTTGCTCCCAAATACCCAATTTTTTTTCCTTTCTTGGAGGCTGAACGCACTGCTAAGCTTTGTAGCCTGAAGCAGCAGATGCGCTGGTGTATTTTTCACTTCTTGCCGGAGTGGAAACATTCTGGCTTTTTGTCCCAGAGGCCGGTGAGCAGGAAGCTGCGGCTGCTCGCCCTCTGCCAAGGTATTCGCAATATGGAAATTGTGGCTGGTCCTTGCTGTGCTCGTTGCCGCTGTTAGCAGAAGAGGTGATGGAAAGAGGCACTTGGCACACTTAAATTGAAAGTCCCTGCGACCTTTATGCTTAGCACAGGTTCTGCTTGAGTCATTGTGGCCATCCGAGATGTTGGCACCGTGCTATGTGGCAGGGGTGGGAGCACCGCTGTGTGCTGCAGGGTTGGCAGGGGTGTATATTCCAATACTCCCCATGAGATGAGAAAAATGGCTTGCTTTGTCTTCCCCCCCAGTTTTCTGCACAGGATAAAACTCTCACACCTCTTGGGGTTAAGCTGTGTTAGGGGGAAAAAGCAAATCTGAGTGTGGTCTGTTTGATTTGCACAGAACAACAGAATTGATATCATACTCCTCCCACCAGGATTTGCTGGTGAAATGCATAACGAGCAGCAAAGCAAAGTCAAGGGATCTGTTCTATAAATCTGAGTATACGTTGTCGGGGTGGCACGTAAGGTAGGCTCACTGGCACAGCTAAAGGTTTGCTGACGTTTTATATGCTTTTTCGTTCTCTAAAAGGTCAGCAACTAGTTTTAAGAGAAAACCACCAGAAAACAGCCTTTAACGCAGTTGTTCAAAATACACTTCAATTATTTGCCTTATAAGGGACCATTTTGACACTCCTGCTCTAGGATACATTATTTTCTGAATAGTTTTTTGTGTGCTCACCCTCCTTGCAGAAAGGTCTTCCGTAGTAACTTTCATGTCTTTTCCCATAGTAAACGATGATACAAAACTAGACACAAACTAACTTTTTATGAAAGAGTAAACAGCATTCCCTAACTGTATATGTATTTGAAAAAGCACATTTTAAGCTAGTTTTTGAGAGCATATCACTGAACTGGGTGTCATGGGTCAACATCTAAATTGGTCAGGCTGGCTGCTGTATAACAGAGCCTGGAGTGGGATTAATTTTGAGGAGCTAGAAACCTGCTCTAATTATTCATGTGCCTAAAGTGGTCAGATTTGCAGGGAATGATTGACTGGGGGGAGAGTTTGAGAGCAAAGGCTTTGGGTTTCTTCCTGTGTGAAATGATTTCAAAGTGCAGTTCTGATGCTTGAGGAACGCATATGCTCTTCTATGTTCCTAAATGGAGCAAGGGTGACTTTTTCGGGATCTGAGCCTCAATAAGGTCAAAAATGTTGAACTGAGAAGTCTTCACCTAAAAAAACCCCCGAAATTGGAGGGATGCCCTAATTTAATCTCTCCTTCCCCCAAGAAAATGAGCTTGACAGCAGTCTCCTCTGGCTCTGCTTGTCCTTTGATGTTGCCAGGACAGGAGTTGGTTTTGCAGTGGGCAGAGGAGGTGACAATGGAGCTGCAATGATAAATACACAGCTGCAGGGGAGAGGGGGTAAGAAAATAGCTTATTTTTGCTAGACTGGCCATGAATGCCGTTAGCTTACTTCTCAACTCAGTGGGCAGTCAAAACCAATAAGCAGTCAGGTGTATTGTCCGGGCAGCTGGGGCTCTGCTTTGCTCTGACCTTTATGTACTGCGGAAGATAGTCCCACAAACAGATTTGCAATCCAACAGAGTTGCTTGGCAGTCTTTAATAATGCTCTGTGCTTGCTCTGCAAAACTGTTTAGTTTGCTAATTCCTGAGGCTGTAGTTAAAGAAAGGATGGGAGGGCGGGGGAACCGCATTCCTCTTCCCGCCCCCCACCTTCCCTGAGGAATAAGAAACTTACTGAAACATGGGGCAAATTTTTCCTGTGTTAGGTCCTTGATTTGCACGACAGAAAATCTCTTTCACCTTAATGTGCTGTAGAAGCCAGAAAATACACACTGTAATATTGCACGGATACTTGGAAGCTACGCTGGACCCAAAGCTGTGATATGTTAAATCTGACCTTGGGAGGCTTAATACTGGGTCAAAAAAGCTGCCGCCACATGACACGCAGCTTTGATCCAGCATTAACTTCTGCTGCTGATTCAAATTTATGGAAGGATTTTTTTTGTGTGTGTGGGTTTTATGGGTACCTCCTCGGGTATCTTTCTGCACCGCTCTGACTCCTATGTGGGATTTGGGCATTGACTCCTGCAACAGACACAAACTCTGGTGTTTGCCTGTGTCCTTTTTGGATTGAAGCCCTGCTGCTGGGAGACTTGTAGTGATCATTAGTGCTGGGATATGCACATGGAGCCTGGCCTGGCTTTCCATTGCCTTAACTCCCCCAGGATCGTTCCTGTTTGTATAGGATGCACCTCTGCCCCAACAGAACTGTTAGTAGCTTTACACCAACTTCATCTATGTGTAAGTGGATGTGAGAAATTTAGGGGGGAAAAAAAAAAAAGGAAAAAGTCCGGGTTTATGTAGCACTGGCGAATGATCTTAATATGACAAAGAAACGTGTGCTGATAAGTAAGCTGTATATATCTTAAAGCTTTTCCTGTTACAAATGGAAAACCTTTAGTAACTTTTTTTGGGGTTAACTGAACAATGTTATAACATTGAACATCTCACTGCGTGAGATATAGCCCTTTCACAGTCCCCGCAAGAATAGGCTGATCAAATAAATGTGGTTTTAAAACAGAAATTGGCCTTGTTCCTTCAGAGCTCTCCCACATACCAAAAAGAATTTGATTTCTAGAAACAGGAAGGAGAAGGACCTGTGTGGATGTGAGTACACATATGCTACTTTTTTTTTCCTTATTCTTTTTTTTTTTTTTTTTAAGACTCACTTAATCTTTGATCTGTCATTACTCCACTCTCAGGGTTTAACTTTAACCAGCCACTTGTTACTTAATTCTATTCCCCTGCTCCATAGAGGCCATTAATGGAGCGGACTGAGGAGGAGGGTTGTGGGGAGGGAGGGAAGGCTTTGCGTTCCTGGCAGGTATCCAGCCTGGTAGTAGGTGCTGGCTCCAGCCTCTCCTATAGCCCTGGCAGGGGCAGAGGGAAGCTCTGGCACCGGAGCCATGCGCCTGGCTGCCCAGCTTCCCCAGGGCACGGGGGTAAAAACCACTTTACTTTTTCATTTTCTGCCTTGCAAGCACTGCATGACATCTCAGCTGAGTGTTTTGTTAGCTATCGGAGACAAAACCAAACAAGACATCAAAACTTTTTTATATGTTTTCCTAGATCTGGTTAGTGGGTGCTTTTACAAGGCTTTGGAATGACATTTTCTTTAGAAGAAAAAAGAAATGTTTTCTGAGTGAACTTTAAAGGGGATGAGCCAAGCCCTAAATCTTTGTGGGTTTTGAGTCAGTAGAAATATTTGCTGTGGTCCTGTGCTACTGGGCGGTAGATGGGCAGCGTGGAGATGCGATGCTGCAGCTTGCCTGTGCTGGCGGGCTCTCGTGGGGCAGCCAGGAGAAAGGTCCTGCCCCAGCCCTTCCTCAGCTGCAAGGTCGGAGGAGACCAGAGGAGTCCCTCAACTCTCTGGAGGCACCTCTGACTTCCAGCAACTCGGCCATCCTCACGCCTGCCCAGCGCTTCCCATTCCTAATTCTCCTTGGGCAGCAGCGGTAGGTTCGAGGAAGGAGAGATGTATTTTCTGTGAGATAAACAAATAGATATATATTTTTATGGCTTTATATTGGTGTCTTGTACACATACAGTGGGAGGAATTCCCAGCAGTGACCTTGCTGCCTGCTTTCCTCTTTAATTGCAGTTAGGAAGGGAGAGAGAGAAAGCAAAGAAATGGCAGATGATTACAAATGCTGCTTGCACAGAAATGTGGACTAGCACAGTTGCAGAGACACTTCTTGTTTGCTGGTCTCTCTCTTTTCCGCTGCAATTCAGACAGAAGGAATGTAACTGAAAATTTGATCTGCTGAGTAGGGCTTTTCGGACATGATACATTGCAGGCTTGACTGCAACTGAGGATTTTTATAGTGCTGGTGATGCAACGGGTAAGTGCAGGAGCTCAGCTGGGAGTTGGCACTGATCCTGTTACCATTACGTCGCTGCCCACCCCAGCACTAAGGTTTTGCCATGGCAGTGTGGGAGCCCAAAGCCCAGCACTGTTCTTTGAACGCTGCCCTGGGATCAAGAGGGTGGAGAGGGTCGGGGTAGTGATGGAGACTGAGCTGTGCCTGTTGGCCGCATACAGCAGGAGGGGAGGCAGGGAAGGAAGAGAGACGGTGTTTGGGACAGGCATTATTTTTTCCTGATGGAGCAATAAGCAGCCCAGAGGAGGTGGGACAGAAAGAAGTGTCTTGAAGATTTGACACTTCTCAGAATTTCTCCTGGGTTGATGCAACTCGTGCATGGGCCTGGAGGTGGAGTTTAATAGTGTCTAATGCTGCTTGAATAAAAACTGCTCTGTGGTTTTTTTCATTCCTTTTTAAAAAATTTTTAAACAAATGGCTGTTTGTGTTTCTAGCTGACCTTTCAGCTCGTTTGTTAGAATGGGTGCTGCGTCTTGGAACAGCAAAAAGGCATTGACTCTGCAATCCCAGAGGATCCTTACGTGCTCTGTAGCTGCTGAGCCAAGTTTCATTTTGAAAGCTGTTGCAAATGGAGCTTGCCTAGTACCAAATCTCTTCCTCACACTGTTTACATAAATAGACTTCTTTGGTACTTAAGGACTTTAATACCCTCTTGGAAGACATTTCTGTGAAAAGATAAATTTCTGGTTTATGGTCTCTTGTCTTAACGTTTCTCAGAACACAAAGGTCATCACATCTCTAATGGTGAGGTTTACAATATGCCTTTTTTATTCTTTCTTTGCAGGAAGGAAGTGGTATTAACTCAATTCTCTTGGCACAATCCATGCCACAGCATATGAAAGTCTGCATTTCATTAAACTTATTTGCAGGTTTAAATTGTTCTTGGCCAGTGTCTATATTTTCCAAGTTACTTCTGGAAACTTGTACATATGTGCAAGTTGAACTGAATGTTAGAAACGAGCTAAGGCAAGGAACTGGAGTTGACACTTTCTTCTCTGAAGAGGTAAAATCGCCAATATTCCTGCTTCACATAAAGAAGTCAGGGGAGGATGTCCATTGCAGCATCATGATTTTGGTCCAGCTGCTGAATCACCATTTTGTCCTGTACCAAATCTTGGCTGTGTTTTGGCTGTAGAAGGGAGTCTTTGAGTTTTGCGTCTTTGCTCATGATCCTTGTTCTGAGCTGCCTTTTCTGCTCAGCACAGGGGCTCAGATTAACTTTCTAGCAAATATGGGGATGAATTCTTCTGCCTTCAGAAAAGCACTAAACTCTCTCAGTATGTTATTCACTGCATTAACCTTCTGTTCATCGAAGAAGCACAATCCTTTCAGATCCCGTGTCCGAGGCTTGTTGAGCCAAGGGACTGGGAGTAGCGCAAGTCCAGCTCTCATGTTTGCTCCCTGACTTGGTGTTTTCCTACTGACATGCTGGAAAAAGTGCAGTGCTTGCAGAAAGCTGTGTAATCCTATCCCATCCAAAGACAGGAAAACCTTGTAAAACAAAAGAGTGATGAGAGAGCTCCTCTGTGTGTTGTGACTGGGTGTCAGTAACTTCCAGCCCAGCTGCGGAGATGCTCTGTGTCATCTGGCCATGTTTTCCCTCTCTGCATGGCTGCAGGTATTATGTTAAATGCAGGTGTGCTGGATGCAGCTCTGCTGGCCTGAGCTCCCAGCTAGCATGTTCACTTTAAATTTGAGATGCACTGACGTGCAGATGCATTGATGTAGTTTAGGTGGTGTTTCACTGTGGGGGTTGTGAGTGTTTTGAGGTGGAATGTTATTTTGGCTTGCTCAGAAAGAGCTTTCTGAGGTGGTGAGGAAAGTTGAAGGTATATCTAGAAAGGAGATGACTAGTCAAAGCCTGGTAAACCAAAGTGGTTGTCAAATTCTTGTCTACCTCCACTGCAAAGTAGCAGGTCTTTTTATTTGGGATATGAGCTGTGAGAGGTTTGTTTCATGGCAGAAGTGTTGCCTCTTCAGAGAGGAAGCCTAGGCAAACTTAGGAAGAAATAACTACAAGGATTTATTCTACTTTTTAATTAGTTAAAGCAGGATCATGACAAGATTTTTTTTTTTCCTTGCTCATATGATGTTTGTGCTTAAACTCTTGTCTCCCAACTAAATCACTGATCCAGTAATCAGTTGAGACATAGTCATTTCCGCTTAGGACTCAGAAAAATGACTGAGAAATGCACCATCATTGGAGAAACCACATCTCTATTTTTATAATCTGCTCTCGGAAGTCTGTACTCTGTGTTTCCAGGAAGGAGACTCATCCTATGATGCCCTTTCCCGTACGGCTGCAATTACAGAGCTGCCAGCAAGAATTTGAAGGGTGTGGGTGGGTTTTTTTTGTTCCATATGAACTAATGCTGATGTCAGGCTGAGCGCTTTCATCCAGGAGACGGGTTTGCTGTGGCCCCACACTGGTACGGGTTGAGGTGCTGCAGTACAGGCTGGCTTAGCTTAAATTAACCTGGTCTGCGACAAGACCCATTTGAATGTCCTCTGCTGAGCATGCAAGAGAAAAGACTACTTGTTTTAATCAAAAGATTTAAACCTAGAACTAATAGAAAATAATGCTCCAGCCCTGCCTGGGCCTCCTCAGTAGTTTTTGATACTTAAAAGGTCTGATTGCTCTTCAAAGGATTGCTCAGAAGTACTAACGTGCGGGTGATGTATGCCACGGAAACTGGAAGCGCAGATAAACCAGCTCTATGTTTCCCTCCCCCACCATCCACACCTCTACCACACTGCACGCGTATACAAACTTCTTAATAAAACCAAAGGGTATTCCTCGGTAAAGCGGTTTTCTGCAATTACTTTGTGTTAAACATTTTCACTTCTGCTTAAAGGGTGTCTCTCTTCCTGCGCGTGCTGCTGGAGCAGTGATGTATGTTCAGCAGAGCCTACCCAGAGACGTAGGGTGGATGGAGAAGGTCTTTTGGGCTCAGTAAGTGGAGCTTTGGGACAGTGTGTAGAGACCTGCAGCCTGGTTCGTCTAGTCGTCTTGATAGCTATGAGGTTGTGGAGTGTGTTGAGAAAATTCAGGACAGACAGAGGAGACTTCTTACTTATGGGTTGGAAGCTGGTTTTGGGGTAAAGTAAGGTCAGTCAGACCCATGGGTGGCTGTTGAAACAAATGTTTCAGAAGAAAATCAGGCCCGTTCATGTGGTTTCTGCAACGCCTGCAGCCAGAGCCAGCATGTCTCACTTTGAATGTGTCCTGCAGGGAGCTGTCATCCTAAACCATGACGATGGCCCTTCAAATAACCCCCATCGCCCATTTTCAGAGGATAGAATGGTAGAAATGTCGCAAACCAAAGGAGGAAGGACTGGAGTTGTGTGTGCTGAGAGAGGACGGCAACACCTTCCACAGCTCTCGAGGCAGAGGAGACTCACGCTGAACTGCAGCGCTAAAGGTGCAGTTAAACCCATCCCCGCAATTGGAGGAGATCCTTTCTAGACAGCTCAACTCCCTGGTGCTGGCTGAGCTGGGGACCTTTTGGAGCTCATGGCATCTCCTCAGGGCCCGTCACTCTCTCTTTCTGAGCGTTTCTGCCTCCCCGCGGAGAGGACCAGCAACGTGTTTGACAAAGCTGTTGGCCAACAAGTGCAGTCTATTGTTAGTATCGCCACATCCTCCTCGGTAACATCAGGTTCAGAGGGCAAATCGCTCAAAGCAGCTGGGACATGACTGCTGGCTTGTGAGGAATGATGTAATTACATCTCCCTCTGCGGGGAGGTGAATAGAGAGGCCTTTGGAGGCACTGGACTGCGGGGTGGAGGGAGAGGGCTGCCTCAGGTTACTTCAGGTCAGGATACTGTCAAAATCCATCAAAGGCATTCCCAGGAGAATCGGCAGCCGATGTGCACAATGCAGGCTTTATGCCACCGGCGGTGGAGTTGAGTTATAGGCATCTGGGCTTTAGAGGGCTTCAATAAAATGTTGCTTTTCTCTTTTTTTTTTTTTTTTTTTTCCTTCCCCCCCCTTCCCCTGCTGCTGTATGAATTAAGGCTCTTTGGCTTATCGAGTTTAAAGGAATTAGAGCAGCTGATGTTGATGATGTTGTTGTTGCAAGGTCATGGACTTGCTTTTGGATGCGAGAACCTGGGCAGCCCTCGAGACATCCCCAGGGAGTCGGACATCCGGCAAACACAGCCGTCTTGTTTAGTAACTGGTCCCGTATCCCCAGAAAATGAACATCTTCACCTGCTGTGCATGAGCAAAGTGCTCTTTTTGGTTTTCTTTTTTTAGTTATAAGGTTGCTTCCCGTTTTAGCCTGAGGTGTGTGTCTCGTTTTGGCCTACTGATGGAGGAAAACACCTGCTGCCTGATCCCAGGGTGAATAAGTGCTGAACTGCAGCTAAAATCACTAACTTGCGGAATAAACACACAGATTCCTTAATGGCTGTGATTCAAAAGAAAGTGTAGGCACTGCCGCCTCCTAAGGATTTTGTTTCTTTTATGAGACTGTGTAGGAATGAAGCTTTGGTTGTAGCGAGTGAATGTTATTTGCTTTTTAATGGTCCATTTACCTCGGCAGTAATCCTTCACGACTCGCTTTCCATCTGTGCTTGCATACCTTGTTTTTGCCCCTTGCAAGATATATTTGATACTCTGTGAATGCAGATGTGGGAGTTGTTCCACAGAGGAGGATTTCTGTGCTTCATGTGTCTGGTATTGCAGTGATGGGTGGTGGTAAATGGTTGTTAAATAAGCTTGCATGCCACCAAACTGCTGTGAGTCAGCATGCGTCTGAAGTAGGTTTTAGGTAATGGTCTAGTGTGAGCAATGCTGAGCACTTTTAATTTCCTTTTGCATTTAAAAAGGATGCAGGATTTTGCCTAGAGTCCACAATTAAAATGATTTGGTTCCGTGTATACATGGAGATTTGTTCATTTGATTTATTATAGTGTCAGTCTATTTAAATGGAAGCAACCACTTTTAAAGTATTTTGGTTTTCATCTTTAATGCTGTTGCTTGTGTTGCACTCCTTTTGAGAACAAAAATGGCTTAGTCATTTTGGTTTTTTCAGTTTTCCATTGGGGTTGGACAAACTACAGAGATGTCTGGTCTAAACCAAGACTGTTTTCACTCAGACTTAAAAAGGCCAAGATGCCTTTTTATTATTAGATCTTTGCAGAACAAAATATCTGAAATCCAGTGTCTGAAATCCAGCTGTGGATTTTGAGGATGTCCATCAGCTGTGCTTTGTTTTAGAGCTTCTGTCCATGTGAAAATGCTGTAGGATTCGCGCAGGTTTGCAGGTTCCCTCCATTTGGTTGATCTAACTCAGGTCCTGATTTGGGCAGAGGGAGGCTGGGGAAGAGGGGCATTTGCCCTGGATGAATTTGATAGGTGCCATGAATGAAACAACTCCATAGTAGGATGTTACATGACTAATATAATTTTCCCTGTCAGATGAAACTTGGGTGTTTGGTCTAGCCACTAATCAAAATCTCTTGAGTCTAAAAATTAAAATATCTTTAGACTGAATTTATTATAGTACTCCCAATTATGTCCAGGCTTTGGCTGGCTCTGTATTTCTCATGATATTAAACGGTTTCCAAACTTTTCCAAAAAAGAGAGCTGAAATGGTATGTGGGGGAAAGAAGGGCAGTGAAGGCTGACTTGTTTCTAAAGGCCCTGGAGCCATTCAGACTTGACTAAATAGAAATGCCCGATTGATCCAGATGCTTTAACAAAACTATTTTGCCTATTCCTTGTCTCTTCTTTTGGAGCTTTTTAACCTTCTTGAATTATTCCTTCAAATATCCCTGCCCAGAAATGTGCATTTTACATTCTCTTTAATCCTATTAAACAGCGTGTTACACTGTGTATTAATCATCTGACTGGAGCAAATCTGGTGGATTTGGTTCAATAATCCTTCTTTCTGGATCACTGCGTTTCTGGGACCTTGGAAAAAATAAGAGATTTGCCGTGTCTTACGTTAAAGAATGGCTTGTGCTGTCTAACAGAGGAAGGCTAATAGCTGAGTGTCATAGGCACCAGCTACACGTTGTTTAGACTAGTTTAAATCTACTACTTAGTGCAATGGATAAACTTCTCCGGGAAGCGGGCAGGGGTGAGAGGAAGGGTGTGACTATTTGGTAATCTGGTAACTAAGTGTTTTCAGATGTTGAGGTTCAAAACCTAAATTTTTTGGGGGTGGGGAGAAGTGGGGTAGCTTCAGCTTGGGGTTTGATCGTGGACTGCGTGATGAAATAAGCTGTAGTTCCAATGCTTCGCCTCGTCTCCAGCGTGAGCCCTGCTTTGCTGTAGTCTTTGCCTGTACTAATCCAGGCAGAGCAGCACGCTTGATGGGTTTTCATTTTCCTGACTGATGTGTAAGTGCCGCTTCAAGATGACATCAAGTGAAAGACATGGGCTCTGATCCTTGGGCCGCCAGTGGACAGACTTAATTAGCATCGCTGGGCAGGGCAGACCCTGACAGTAAAGCAAATTCCTGAACTCAACAGGGTAGTACAGAAACATCTGTACTGCAACTACAGTACCTTCTCAGAAATATCTGGCTGAGTACAAAGAGGGGCCACATTCTTGCATTGATTAGATTAGTGCAGATATCCAAACGTTTCCAGCAGTACAGGAAATGGTCTTGTGCTGCTTGAGCTCTAACAGATACGGCCTCGAGTTTCCGCTTTGCCTCGACGCCCTCAAACACATGCGCTGGGGTTTTTTTCCTCCCCTCTTCGCCTCCCCCACTCTCTAACCTCCTGGATCTTTGATGTGGTGATAGACTAAATGGCTTGTGAAATAGCCCAACAACGCTTGATAGAAATTGTAAGAAAGAAGCTTTGCCATCAGAGTTTAAAAGGCACATGATCTTCAAAGCCTTTTCGGGAGCTTTGAATTTACAGCAGAGCATGCTGCAAATGCACCCAGTATCAAAACATATTTTGCATAAGCACAGTGAGTGTGTGGGGTGTTTGCTAGATAATATATCCCAGCAGGAGCGTTAAAGAGATCCATATTCCTGCTTAAGTACAAAAATCTCATGGGGGTTAGGGTTAGCCTCCATTTCTTGTAGCATTATTGATGCCTGACAGGTCTTTGGACCACTTGTCCCCGTGTCATATGTGTGTGTGTGTCCCATTTTTGGTTAATTTAAATACTGTTTTATTTATTTACCATCGTCTAGTCCTTTGCTAATTCTGACCCTTTCTCTCCAGCTCCCTGCCGACCATGCAGTGACACAGAGGTCCTCTTGGCTGTCTGCACTAGTGATTTTGGTGAGTTGCCGCTTCCCCGCTCCCTTCTCCCCCGGGTGGCTCACTTGAATGTGACATCCATAAACACTGATGGACATCTACTTACGTTTGGCAACTTCCACCAGCAGTAAATGCGGTCTAAAGGGCCTGTGTGCATGGGAGAGGGAGGAGGACGTGGTGTGAAGGACCTCAAAACCGTGTGCCCAGCTGGCACTTCCCCAGGGTGGACAGAGAATGACCCAGCGACCACAATGGAAGTAGAAGTTCAAAGACTTGGTGCATCTAGGAGAGGCCTTTACTTGCTGCCCTAAAATGGACTGTTGATGAAAGACCAAAAGTTTGAATAATTCTCCGTGCTTCCCTTTTTAAAGGGGAAATTAATATTAGCTGGTATCTGTAATGGCTGAAGAACAGAAAGTATGTTGTCAGGGAGCATTAAGCATGTATCTTGTTGTTAGAACTCTCTATCATGATTGATGATATTTTTCTGATGTAATTATTTTTGTGCTTAAATTTAGTATGTGGGTGCCCTTTGCTGGACAGGTTACAAATATAAACTGTAACAAATACAAATATATGCTGGAGGTTACTGATGTAAACTTCACTCTAAAAATAACAAAGGACCAAAACTGGGGCTGCTGTAGTGAAATCAGTTTCCCTTGAACGGCCTGGTTGCATGGGGCTGAGTTTGGAGCCGGGTCTTCCAGAGGGGTTTTGGGTAACTCTTCCTTACGTCCTTTTTCTGTTTCCAGTGATCAGAGGCTCCATTCAAGATGTAACGAATCAGGCAGAAGAGCAAGAATCCATAATTCATGTCGGTGTCAACAAACTGTACAGGCAGAAGAGCAAAGTCTTTCAGCTCACGGGGGAGAGTGGGAACTGGCGAGGACAAATAAAGACCCTCCTGGAGTGTGGGGTGAAACCAGGAGACGGAGACTTCCTTTTCACAGGACGCATGCACTTTGGGGAGGCCAGGTTAGGCTGTGCCCCTCGTTTTAAAGACTTCCAAAGGATGTACAAAGAGGCAAAAGACAAAGGGCTAAACCCATGCGAAATTGGCCCCGATTGAAATCCCCTGTTTGGCTGAAGATCGCTTTTAGCGTTTGGCCGGGAATATTTCCTGGCCGCGGTGAAAATTCTGAACAAAACAGTAACTGAGAGCATGGACAGATCTCGAGTGCAGGCTGAGGCCTCGCAGGACACGTCTGCAGCCTGCGGTGCTGTTAGACTAATGGAAGCAACAGAGGTACGAGCTCAGAAGGCTGCCAAGCAAGCAAGGCTGGATTTTTAACCAATCTTGTCCTTACGAATTAAGTTATTATATTTTTCTAGTGACTTCCTTAGGAGAACAAGAAAGAAAACTCCCATGTCTTAATAAAAAACCCAAATGAAAGCCAACATGCCTTTGTATCTTTTTAATACTAATTTTTAAAAATGTCTTAAGCTGATGTAGCATTTGGTATGGCGTATTCTGTATAAATGGCCGAGAATGTGATAGAGCACGGTAAAACATCTTAACATTGATGCTTTGTAAAAAGCTTGGTGTACAATTCAAAGTTGTTTCATATGACAGAAATTTATGGAGCCAAACTCGTGTGTGTGTGTGTTTTTTTTTTTTTTTTTTTTTTATTTGAAAGAATGTACAGTCGCCACCTGCAATTTTTTGTCCGGGCTGGCAAATTCTTTCCATTCCAGAGAAATAAAGGTCCCTGGATTTGACACATGCTATTTAAAATCTTTATTTTTTTTTTTCTTCTCCGTAAGGCCGATCTCGGCTAGTCCAGATGTGCTCATAGATCAATTCTGGGCTGCGCACTTATTTTGTGGCTTCTCTGAGCAGAAACAGAGTTCCTGTGAGGCATTGGGAACCGCAGTGTTTTTCAAAGGGGAAGCGGGAGCTATTTTTGGAGATTTTTAGACACGTGTCCAGGCAGGGCTCTAAGTGTTCTTCTCTCTGATGCCTATGGGGTTATTTTGGGAATGGCTCCAAAGAGCAGGCTGCCCCTTCGTGTTTAGCTTGAAGCTTTTAATTGTGCTGGCTGGTAGCTCGGCGTGAGGCGGACATTCATGCCTGCCTGCGAGTCCCGGGGGCCAGGGAAGCTCTTTCTCTAGACTTCTCCCAGCAAGATGTATTCTGTGGGCCTACTGGGGAAAAGGAGGGTTTTTTTTGTCTGTGCTAAGATGATCCTAAGAAGCTCCAGGAGACTCTGACTACTTCTGCAAAGACATCTAAACCCCATTCAGCACCCATCTATCTGCTGCTTTGACCCCCGCTGCCTTCCAGCCTCGTGTAAGCAAAGCACCAAACCCAGCATCCTATTCTGTACGGTTCAGGGCTCCCCCTGTCCTACTTGGAGTTTTAAGAGAAATGGGCCAGGACTGGTGGAGGTGGGGGAAACGGTTCACTCTTTGTCTTCAGCTTGCTCTAACCCCTCTCCTGCAGCATTGCTTCCACTTCCAGGGATCTCAGCCCTGCCTTTTGTAGGCTTTTAAAAATGATCCTGTGATTTAGCAGAGATAAGTCCTGAGTACATCTAAGGGGGCGTTTCGGAAGCCCTGTACCTAACCTCTCCTCTCCTGTTGTGTTTCATGAGCTTTTGCCAGCGCAGAGTGACTGCTGGCAGGATGAGGAGGGGAGAACAACATGTTCCTGGAATTGTCTCCAACCTGCCCACTCTCCTCTTCCTATGTAAGGCTGCGGGAGCGAGGGGAAGAGGCTGAATTAAATGTTCAGCCAGTATTTGTGAGGACGGTGCTAGCAAAATACAAACAGTCAGGGAGGCTTTGGCCCTGGAGCTCCAGCTTTGGCTGCGGTTTGATTTTTATGGCAGTTTAAATTGTTTGTAGACTTTTTTTTTTTTAAAAATACCCTTTGAACCACGCTTGGAGCCAAGCACTGAATTGGTGCCTTTCTTACTCCAGTGTCTTGTTTGCCTACCCAGGGAGGAGCAGGGCTGTGCCTTCCCCCACCTCCACTGGTTTTGGCCCTGCTCCCTGCTGAATTGCTCTCCTCTGAGAAGCTGCCTGTGTCCTGTGAGCTCCCTGGAAATCCTTGGCAGGAGAGGAAATACCGCCCTGCTGGTTTTTGCTCTGCCTCAACTCCACAACAAACTGCTGAGATGCAGTGTTGGAGTGCTCTGTAGTTGCTACGTGTCTATCATGCTGATGGCGCTTGAACACCTACAATTACGGAGTGTCGGAGGGAGTGGCTGGATGAGCAATAACTCCGCTCAGAACCCAGTTCTTTAATCAAACTGGCATTAAGATCTTGCTCTGCAACATTTTCTCCCCGCCCCCCTGCCCTTGTCCCTGTCTCGAGCCTTGCTCGCTGCGGCATCGCAGGTTGGCTGATGTGCATCATCCCTAGCAAGTCATCGGTAATTGCGGGACTCACTCCGGGCCGCGTGGACCAGGGCCTGGTGCCACGTCTCTCAATAGCTGGGTGTGCGTGCACTTTGTACAGCAGGAGGTTAATGGAGGGATTCCACCCACTGCCCTGAAATCCAGTTCTCAAACGCTCACCCTTAAGTCTTTGAAACATGATTACAGCTTGACCTATCTGTCAGCAGAGTCAGGGATAGAAAGGATGGATTAAAAATTACTGTCTTTGCTCACATGTGCTGACTCGATTCTATACTGAGTAGCAAATGACATATTGATGCAGCCTTATGTGAGGACATGCTTGTTGCCACCTAATGAAAAATCTTGGCTGAAGGTGACCCAGGATAGAGGTGGAGCAGGTGCTTGCAAAGCATTGCTTTTCTTGCGGCTCTCTAAAGATGAAGGGCTTCCTCTTGCTACCTAATTAACATAATTGAATTCCTCTCAAACAGACTGACTTATCTGTTCCTAAGAAAGCAGAACTAACAAACTTGAATTGCCTTCCTTAGAGCCCCCTTCAGTTGAGCAACACTACCCATAAATAGATGCAAGGCATCTGCTGTGTTTTTGCATCTGAACTCTGGCAAGCGTGTGGTTTGGGTTGTTAGTGAAAACACTTTCCATGGTAACCCTCTACTTCTCTGATTTTTCCATAAAGCATCAGTAATGAGTCCACTGGTAAACTAAGTCACCTCCTAGGTAAGAGCTGTGCAGAGCTTACTGCGGTGACAAATAGGAAGGTTGAGAAATTCGTGTGGGTGTCTACACAGGTCTGTTTGAGGTCTATCAGATGCTGCCTGCCTGGGGGAAAGTTTGCCCTCTTTCATGCTGTGGAGAGACAGGATCATCGCTTCTCCAAACACCATGACCTCAGCACCCAGCGTGGAGAGGAGCGAGATCGCTGTGCTTGGTTTGCATGCAGCCAGACCAGAGGATCTTGATTAAAACACCTGTTTGCTTCCTGTTCAGGAAGAACAGGCCATTTTTCTCCAAGCTATGCTGATACGCTTTGCCTCTTGCATGTGAGCCACGGCCACGCTGCAGGGAGGTGTGTGCCCCAGAGCCCGGCCTGCCGGGTGATGTCCCATCCCACCCTCAGGCCAACTGGCTAATAACATCAGAGACATTCGTAGGCAGCTTTTCATCAAGCTCTTTTCTGTTGCTGCCACCTTTTTCCAGCTCTGCTGTCCCACTCCTGCTGGTGATCCCAGTTCCATGCTGGGAAGCATCAGATGTTGCTTTAGCACCAACGCGCTGCTGCTCTTTTCTCCCAACAAGGGAGAAGCACCTTATTGTCAGCATGGCTCAGCCTGTGCTCTGCAGGGGAAGGAACTGCCCTGATTCATCTACTGTGTCGGGGCACATTGTGGTCTGGTCCTCTGTGCAACAGCTTCTCCCTACTCTAAGGACACATGTGGGCTGTGGGGGAGGACACTGTGGCCACACTCAAGCAGAACAGTAGCCAAGCTGTTGGCACCTTGAACACCAGCATCAGTGTCTCCTTCAGTACAGAGAGACCTGCTTGGTCCTGTGCTGCTTGAAACAAGAGGGGGAAAGATGTGATTTGAAGTGAGTCACCCTGGCAGAAGGCAGGAGAGGTGATCTGGCTCTTGCATCAAGCTCCTCTGAGCGTCCAGGAGTGTTCACCGGCTGGGGAGGAGGCTGTGCACCCAAGGACATGCTGTGGTGCAACGCAGCAGGTGTTTCCTGCGTACCTTGCCTTTGAAGTGTGATGGGACTTGTATGAGCTCCGAGCCTGACCAGCTGGCATGGTGCAACACCTCCGAGGGAGATAGGAGCTCTCCTTCTCCTTATCACAAACTTAATTAGATGATACTTATTTCTGGAACTGGAAAAGTGTCTTAGTGATGCTTGTCAGAGATGCTGGTTGAATGGTAAATAAGGTTAGCAATATTGGGACCAGCTGTTCCAGGAGATATCAAATTGAAAACCAAATTGGTTGTCAAGTGAAACAGAAAAATACCAGGAGGGAGACGTGCAGGTCTCTGAGAGGGGTTAGAAGCAATACAGAGCCAAAACAATGTGCAGAAATGTCTTGACAGCAGCAAGATTCAGGCCTGGAGGAGTGGAGCTGCTGGCACGAGGGAGGAGAAATGAAGTTTCTCCTTTCCAGCTTGGCAGAAGCGATTCCCCTTTCTGCTACAGGGGCCAGCCCTCTCTTTCTTCGGCTGACTTTGATCCTCCTCTCAGTGATGCCTTACTCTGGCTGGCTGTGGGTGGGCAGGAACGTGGTGTGATGGTGCGGGTGCTGGAGCAAAGAAGGCATCTTCTCCAGACAATCCTTTCTCCTTCACCATCAGTCTTTGTCTCAGAGCTTCACTGAGAGTCATTGAGGGACAGACCCTACAAGTAACTGTGAGTGCTCTTCCCCTCCTCCTCCTCCTCTTCCTCCCCTACCAACAGCAAGATGCTTAGTGGCAGTGAAAACAAAACAACTCTGTGAAGTTCATTTTGGGGTGTCACGTCCACCTACCTCAGCATCACCCAAATGCCTTGATCTTGCCCCAAACAGCATTTGCAAATCTCTGGCCAAGGCTGGGCAGAAAAGATGGAACAGGGCTACATATAACTGCTCCCCTGCGTCCGTCCTCGGCGGTTCTCCTGGGCTGCAAGCCAGAGCTGAGCGTGGGTGGTAGGGGTGCCCATGGCAGGCTGGGAGCACACCAGCCAGTGGCATGTACTGGCACCAGTATGTGCTTGTTGCTGCAGCCAGCACCTGGCTGTTCACTCACGTTGCAATGCGGGCAGTGCATGGTGTAGCTGGGCTGAGGCTGAACAGCAGTTTCTAAGAGAAGACACTCCTCTTGGCCCTCTGGGATAGGAGCATCCATGGTGATATCCAGGTAGATCTAAGCGGGAGCAGTAGGGAGAGGGGAAGACAAAAGAATGGGTAATTTTCAATAGTCATCTCACCTAGTTCAAAGAAATATGTCTCATATTTTATTCCTTTCCCTGTTCCCTGCAGGGGAGGAGATGCAAAACTTCCAAATACAATTATCTGGAGGAAGCTGTGGCAAGCAGCCTTTGCATGCATGGGGATTTGCAAAGCCTCAAAGGGGCCCAGTCTACCTGCTCATGGCCATGAAGCACAGTAATGAGAGCACCGCTAGTGACTGCTGCAGAAGGAGGGCTGCAGAGGGCTGAGTTAGCTGGGGCCTCCTCACGGCGTTTGCCTCCTTTCCCCAGCTGAAGCGTGTTGAGCTGAGGCTGCTGTGGGAAACGAGTGCTATATACCCAGTTCACAGCTTTCCTTCACGGCCTTGCTCTGTGGCGGCGACAGTGTGTGCTGCTGTGGGCCTTTCCAGAAGGTTTGTGGGTGACCCCTTGGTCCTTGCATGGAGCTAACTGGCCCTGAGCTGTGGACAGTGATGGGTTGCTCCTGTGTTTGAGGTCTCCAGCCTGCAAAGCCTCAACCATGTGCTCTCTGTGTGCAGGCTGCCAGGGCAAGGGTGAGGCTGCCAGGAGTGCTGAGAGGGAGAGGAGAGGAGTGTTGGCTTGTGCTTGCAGCAGAGCTGACTCAGGGCTTTCTCCCCAGGGCTGGGTGCTGAGTCAGCTGCTTTGCCTTTTACTGGCTTCTCTGAAAACCAGGGGCATCTCCTGGGGCTCAGAGGCCATAGTACTGCAGCAGGAGTGAGTAGTTAGTTGGTTTTGGGTGAGTCACATCTTGGATGTTTTGGGGCAACAGCTGAGAAGTTCAGTAAAAGCTTCAAGGTTGCTTCTGGGTGTACATTTTGCACTCTTGCTGGGGAGCACGTGCTGTCCAGCCTGGACTAATTACTGGGTCAAGTGCGTGTTGCAGCAATGCTGCTTTTGCTGCTATGTCCCCCCACATTGGGTGTGTGAATCGGGGCACAGAGGTTCTTCCTCTGGCTGGCAGAGTCTCACTGCAGTGTTCTTTCATGGTATTACTAATGCATATGTCAGAACAAAACTACTGTGCAGGAGGCTGGGTGAGGTGGTGATGAGCTTCTGGATTGAAAAACACACCATGGAGGTCTTGTCTCCTGCTGGGAGTGGGGCCATGGTGGGCTTACAGCACCTGGGACCCCTGAGCTTTGGCTCTGCCCTCTGCAGCCAGTGCCCATGTAGTTTTAAGTGCTGAGCTGGTATGCGTGGAACATCTTGTGCATGTAATGAAGATCTGCTTGCGCATCTAATCTGCTGGAGGGATCTCCCAGTAATAGCAGTGCGTGGGGCGCGGGGTGAGGCTTCCTGCTCCATCTCCATTGCAGCAGGTCGCACCTCCGGGACCCGCAGCAGCGCGTTGCTTGCAGGCAGCGGTGTGTGCCGCGCGCTTTGGGGAGGGCAGAGCTGGTTCTCCCGCCCTGCGGCCCTCGCCCTGCAGCGTTAGGGAATTGGGGGTGTGGAAGTGGGGATCCCCCTTGGTGCTGCTGCCTCTCGTGTGGTTCCCAGAGAGACCTGCTTTGGGAAGGAAGTGATTTCTTAGCCTGCAGCCTGGGATGATGTGGGACCTCCCTCCGGTCAAAGGGGTGGTGACCCCAGCAGCTTTGCTGCCAACTCCAGGTTGCCCCGAAAGGTTGATGGGTCCTTCCTGATATCTCCATCGGCCCCATGGGCTCTTCTCCGGGTGGGAGCCTGGAGCCGTGAGGCTGAATCCTGCTTGGTCCTGACGTCTCCTGCAATAAATGTGTTTTTCCCACTTGAAATGAGCCGAGGGAGAAGGGCTTGGGGTGAAGCTTGAAGGAGAGCCCTGCTGCCACATACAGTAGTGAGGGTGTTATTGCCCTGCATGGAAATCTGCTGAAATTCCTTATTAAAAGGAGAGAGATGGGGAAGGGGTAGATGAAGCAGCACAGGTGCCACTGTCACCTCTGTAGGTGCAGGGAGCCAGGACAGGTGCCCATCCAGGACCGTGGTGGTTGTGGAGGGGTTGCCCCATCACCAACCAGTTTCTCTGATTCCTTTGGGAAGCGCCAAATCCAGTCGGAGTCAGACTGGTTTGTGCAGAGGCTTTATTTGCCTGGGGAGGAAAAAATAATAATAATTAAAAAAAATCAGTTCAATCGCCTCAGCCCAGATTTGTGTTTTTAAAGGGAGCGGTGTGGGCGGGTCTTGGGCACCCCCCACGCTGCTCTTGTGCTGTCGCCATGCTGGAGCCTGCCCCGGAGCTGATTTACACTGTGGCTTTTAGAGAGGACAAACGGGGACTCAAATGAGATGCAAACAAACACATCTTTCATTATGATCCGGATTGTGGAGTTTCTTGGAGACATGTCAATGTTGCGCACGAGAGCCGCTCATCAGCTGGAGATGACCGTACGCCGGTCGTACGGTTTGCCTGTGCATTGTCGGCTGATAGGAGGATGAAATTCAGGCACAGACGTGTCCCAGGGACAGCTTTCAGCATGGGCATGAGATTGTTACATGGGGCTTGGGCTGCTGCCAGATGGCTGGGGCAGTTAAGCCAAGCTTGCCTTGCCCTTGGGCTTTTTCCTTCTGACTATGCAGTGTTACTACTCTTCCTCGGGTCATTCTTAGGATTTCTCTGGAATAAGCAGACTGTTTGCCTATTACTGTGCCCCAAATGCAAAAAGACTTTGTGTATTAAAAATCAGCCAGGGGGTAAAAATGCTTTTAAAATCCACCCCAAATGCTGCTACCCTGAAACAGTTTTCTTTAATCCTCCAGGGGATGTTTTGATCTGTAGCTGCTTTTTGCTAGTAACAGAGTGTTGAATTTTTGTCAGTGTTTGGGGGGGACAGGGATGTCCCTGAATGCTGGTGGGTACTGGGGAGCTGGGTATGAGTGGTGGATTTTAGACAAGGAAGACCTGGGCTGGTCAGTCTGGCTCAAGCACTGACTAACTTCAGACAGCGAGTGCCACAGTCAATGGGGATGTGTCCCTGGCTGGCCTCATCCAGTTCAATTGCCCCTTTGCACTGAGAGGACACCAAGTGCCTTCTGACTCATGGATGCAAATGCCTCCTTGCGCCATGGGTGTAAACAGTGCAGGAGTGGCTCCTGGAGGTGAGAGGATCTAGTACGGGTATTAATTGTGCTTGAGAGACCTTTAAAAGTAGCTAAACCTGAAGCTAAACCTTGGCCTTTATTTCACTTAGTTTTTTTCCACTGTCTCTGAAGACCTTCAGAAGGGATGGGTTCAGCCCATGAGTCAGGCCAGCCATGCCTGCCCACCTTTGCAGGGTTGTTTTGGCTCGCTGCCTTATCTCCCTTGTGATACCACATGCCCTTTGCTTCCCCTTTGTGACACAGGGCCCTCTGTGAGCAGGGAATGGGCGATGATGTTAAGCAAGCCCTGTGTAAGCAGCCTGGTTTTGGGGAACTGCTGCAGAGGCAGCAGAAGTGAAGCTGGGTGGAAAAACCCCTCTACGCTTGTTGTTGAACTTCCAAAACCAATGTAGCCTTAGCTTAGCATCCAAAATTAAACAATCATTTCCCTCAAAGCCATAGGTGTCAGAATATGTGACATTTGGAAATATCAGGGGACAAATTTTATCTGCTGTGACATTGTTTACTGGCTATAGAGGTGGTCAGTGACCGCCATGATTTGCAGAGCTGATGGGCACTGGCAGCTCTCACTCGGGCCACACCACTGAGCGGGGCAGCACTCCCTGTTGTCGGCTCTTTTGTCTCAGTGTTTTCCTTCTTTCCATGTCTGCAGGCTGGGATTAGTCTGTCATGGGTGTGAAAGGGTGCATGTGAGCTGAGGTGCCCTGCCTGGGCTCCCTGGGGCTGCTTACCTGAAGCCTTTCGGGACTCCCTTTGCCTCATTTGCCATGATTTGCTGGATGACTTGGCCGTTCTTGGCAGACGAGGCTGGGCTGGGGGTGAGCACAACTCAGGCATTTCATTTTTGCTTATGGGACCCCTGTGGGTCAGGTAACCTGATTCAAAAGCACCACGAGGTCAGTCCAGAGGGTCTGTGTTGTAGCATCCCGCAGCCTTTGCACTGTGGACACTCTTTATGATGGGGTGAGTACATCCTTGTACGTGTGTGAGCTGCAGCTGCCCTTGATACGCCCTGGCTGGAGCCTCCTGGACATGCTGGAGAACTCTCTTGGTTTCCATGCGCTATGGAAAGAAAAAAAAAGTCAGAAAAATCCAGGCTTTTCCATGCGCTATGGAAAGAAAAAAAAAAGTCAGAAAAATCCAGGCTTTCCAATACTCATTCAGAGGTAAGCAATGACACAAGTGGAGCATGGACAGACAAGGGCACACCATTGACGTGAGAGCATTGCTCTCTGCACCCAATGCAACTGGCTGCTTCTCTCAGGGACACCAACGACCAGCACAGGGGTGCTGGTGGCCCCTGCTCTGGTCTAACATATGATGTGGGTCTGCTTAAACCTTGGGGCTTTAAGCATATGGCCTGTCCATATTGTCCCTGGGGTGCTGATGCTGCTTCTAGCTATGGTGAGCTGCAAAGGACCGGGCTGGTGGGGAGCAGAGCCCACAGTTCCTTAATGCTGCCCAGGTTGGGGAAGGCTGATGATCGCTGTTTGGGGCAGTGTGATGGCAGTAACTTGTCGATACGTGGGCCAGCATATACCAAAGTCTGACGCTCATCCACAAAACGGAGCCTGGGTTGCCCTTGGATGGCCCCTGAGCCAAAGAGACTTGCCCTGCTCACGTCCCCGTGTAAATCACGTGCGTTGCAAACTGTTGCTGTTGTTTAGATGGATGTGAGATAGTTCAGCCTGGAGCCGAGTTCAGCACTCAGCTCTAAGTTCAACGCATACAAATGCCGCTGAAGAGTTAATGGGAAACAGAGTGTGGAGGAAAATAAAGAAAGACCTTTTGAGGTCTCAGCTGCTCAGAGTAATATTTGGGTTTGGTGACTCTCCGTATCTTAGAGATGGGAATGCAGCAAAGCTCTTTGAGTCCAGAGTATACATGGAGCCCGACAAGATTGTGGGCTAATATCAACAAACCTTTTGGAAAAGCAGATCCTGTCTGCTCCAGCAAAGCCACAGTGTTATTTTTCTTTCAACAAATGCATTGAGACAATAATAATGCTGTGCAGATTGGTCGTCCCTGGCCTACATGATTTATTAGGAAACAGAAACAATTGTAGTTGCTGAAAAAAAGGAGCTTTGGACATGGATTTTTTTTTTTCTTCTTTTTATTTTCTTTTTTCCCCCTTGAATTCCACATGAACTAAAAAAAGGCCACCTAGTCTGGTCCCAGGAGAGGAGTTGCCTCCCTGCTTGCATTTCTTAATGGACCACCAACTCTGGGCTTGCTGCTTAAATACTTCAGTGCTGGGGAGGAGGAGGGGAGTGAAACAGTGCTGGGGGGAGAGGTTGGGAGAAGGTGGGCAGATTGGTCGTCCCTGGCCTACATGATTTATTAGGAAACAGAAACAATTGTAGTTGCTGAAAAAAAGGAGCTTTTTGGACATGGTTTTTTTTTTTCTTCTTTTTATTTTCTTTTTTCCCCCTTGAATTCCACATGAACTAAAAAAAGGCCACCTAGTCTGGTCCCAGGAGAGGAGTTGCCTCCCTGCTTGCATTTCTTAATGGACCACCAACTCTGGGCTTGCTGCTTAAATACTTCAGTGCTGGGGAGGAGGAGGGGAGTGAAACAGTGCTGGGGGGAGAGGTTGGGAGAAGGTGGTACAGCCACAGAATAACATTCCCAGGCAGAGAAGCAGAGCAGGTCTGGAGGAGGAGACCTGCAATCTGTTTCTAGCTGTCGGTGACTCAGGGACAAGTTGCTTCCTCTCTCTCAGCCTCCCTTCCCCTCTATTTATCCTGTTTGTTTAGTGCAAAAGCTATTGAGAGCGGTGCTGCTGGCCGTGTGCGTGCTACACCGGGTGCCGTGGGGTCCTCAGCCTGGCACGTACCTGCAGGTGCAATCGAAGCACAAGAGCTGATTGCGATTGCACGCTGTGCTCGCCGGTGCTGGTGGCATTTGGCTCCCTTTAGAGCGGTTTTATTTGTTGCCTCCTCAGTCGGTAAAACCCCTGGGGAAGAGGCAGGCAGGGCAGGTGGGTGGCTCCACCATGCTGGTCGCTTTCCCCTCACTGCTCAGAAGTTGCAAAAGCCATGAGCTATTTGGTTTACAGAGCGGACCGTCACGATATTTCTGGTGGGCGCCCCAGGCAGATGAATGCTGGCTCCGGCCGTGCCTCCCTTGTCCCTGCAATGCTGTTCCACCCTTTTCCAGCCTGCCCTTGCCTGTGATGGGGTAGACGAGCTCTTTTGCTGGAAGGCCAGGTCTCCTTGGGACCATGGCATTGGGATGCTCCTCCATGCAGGGGCAGCGGGTCCCCAGGGGTAGTGGGATGCAGCCTTTTCGGAGCAGGAGGTTTCCCAACCTTCTTGGCCTGCTGGCGGCCATCCAAGGCTCTGCAGGAGCTCCTGTCGCCCGCAGCCTCTCCCGGGGGCCGTGTCCTCCCTCCGTGCCCAGACGCTGCTGCTGCAGCGCGGTTATCGCTCAGGCGGGCTGCCTGGTGCGGGGGTGGATGCCTGGCGCTGGGCTGGGAGCTGGGGGAGCTCACCGGCCTTGACAAGAGGCAGCTGGAGGACGAGGCTGTTCCTCCGCCACAAAGCCCCTGATGAAGATGGGGGGGGTTTCTGCTCGGGATGGGTGCAAGCAGCTCCCCAAAACGCCCCAAGGGAATGGAGGAGGGCTGAGCTCCACGCTGAGCCCAGCCTTGCATAGTCCTGCTTGCACCCACGGCCCTGTGTGTCAGTTTTGCTGCGTTTTCTAAAAAGAAACCCATGGTTCTGGTTAATAAAGTGTAAGGGGCTCCCTTACAGCTCACCAAAGTGTCTCTGATTGCTTTATTGAGGCAGCAGGACCAGGTGCTTTGGCAGTGAACTGCCGACTGAGCGTCTGCACGAGTAAGCGATATCATCACAGTTTGCTTTGCCTTCAGAAATGACTAAACAGATTTTCTCTGGTTTCCAGTTGACCCCGTGGCTCTGTGTCGATGATGGGAGCAGGCTGTTTAGGTTTGAGTTAATGCTGCCCCGACCAGCCCTGAATCAGCCTCAAAAACTGGAGATGGATTCAGCAGGTAGAGGGAGGGGAGAGAGCTGCATCCACTGCACCCAGCTCTCACCGTTATTAAATCAGGGATTGCTGGGAATCATCTCTGATTCATTCTCCAGCTGAAACACAAGCATTTTTGCATTTGCCTGAAAGGATTAAGTTTTTAAGCTCCTGTCCTCTGGCTGGATGTTTTCATCCAAGGGGTTAGTTAGCCTTGGCTCCCAAATTTAAAGAAAAAAAAAAAAAGACCGGGGATTGGGGTGGTTTTCCTTTGTGATCTTTCTGTTCCGTGCCTGGAGTCAGCACAAAAAGGAGTCAGTGCAAATTAGCTATATTTGATTATTGCAGGGGGCTATAGGAGGCCTGGGTAATTGCTGCATTTGGTTCCTTTTCTCTTGGGTTTCACTGACATTTCAGAGAGTAAATGAGCAGTTCCTTCCCCCTACAGATGTTTTCTGTTGGTCATAGTTGGGAAGAGACCTTAGATGCTAAATCCATGTGCTTCATTTGCAGTTTTTCTAGGCTTGTTGAAGTCAGCGTGGGGCACAGGGCTTGCTCGGCTCTGGATGCTCCTGCCACTGGGGCACGCGGGGTGGACCGCAGCGGGGTGGACCGCAGCCGGGGTCCCTTGGAGTGGCTCCGGGGAGTGCAGCCCTCCCTCCCCTCCCTGCTTGCATAAAAGAGGAGATAATAGAGAAAAAGCGAATCTCGGTGGCCAGACCCCCACAACATTTTTTGAATTTTCTGTGGCCGCAGGGTGCCAGGTCCCTTCCCTCCTCCGCCCAGCTCCTGCCAGGTCGGCTAAAGCACAGACCGCTTGGACGAGTGCAGCGGGCTCATGCCAGAGAGGTCCCAGGAGAAATGAAACGGATCCGGTTGTAACCACCCAGCTCGCTTTTCACCCTCAACCTCTTTCTGTCAGCGTTGGAAAACTGCAGGCGTGGGGCCACGTTGTTGAGATGAAAAGGTTCGCAGGTGCACGCCATCCTCCCGCGGTCTGCTGGGCTTCCTCTGGAGCCGGGAGCTGGATGGAGCAGGGCTGTGGCCGCTGGGCCAGGACTGCCTGTGCTTTCACTTCGCTTGCAAGTGTCGAATCTGCACGTCTGCTGCCATGGCCTTGAGATCTGCTTTACCTCTGGATCACCATGTTGCTAGACGCAGGCCAAACCTGTGCTCCGGAATGAGGGAAGGGAAATCCAGCTCTTTGTGCTGGCTCTAGGTAATTCCTCTCTTAATCCAGACATACACATCTTGGAACATCACGGGATATTTCTGGGCTCCCAGGCTTTTCCTGAGCTCCTGCGGGCTGCCTCCACTGAGCATCCATGCTTAAGGACATGGACAAAGTCTAAACATCGCTTGCATTTTTTGGAGAAAGGTTATGTCAAAATTGCCTACAGGTTTTTCTTGGCTCCCCAGAGAAGGTGCATCATCTTCACTGGTGCTCAGCTGAAGACAGAGGAGCAACCAAAAGAAAGCTACAAAGCATAAACGATCTCTACATAACCAAGCACGGGTCTGGATTCCACTGCACCAGAATACAAAGGAGGAGGAGAATTCACAAGATCTTAAAATCTTTAAACACTGAAGTTATAAATAAAGCCTAGATGTCGCTGAACAATCTATAAGTGATAAAGACTCACTCTGCCTTTGCTTTGGACAGGTACAACAGGAATGGAGAGTAGCCGTCAGGCTATTGCAACAACTTGGTGCTTTGCAGCCCAAATACAGGAGCCTCCCCAAGCTGGCTGCCACGCTCAGACCCACTCTTACACATATTTTTCATGAAAAGGCAGTAGCCTGCAGAGGCTCTGTGACCCGGGGTTATGGGTGCTGTAGAGCTTCGAGACCCTCAGCCAGACCTGAGGGATCTTAAACCCCAAAGAACCCAGTGGGGAGACAAGGAGCCTTTGAAGTTCCCCCAGTCTGCTCAAGCTGCAGAATGGGGTTGTGAACCTTGTCGTTCTCTGTGAGAATGTTGCTTTTACAATTAAAACCCACGCAAACCCCCGGCCCTCGCTACCGCTTGTGTTACCCCAGCGAGATATCTGACATTTGAGACAGAATGGGAAGTCAAAGAATGTGAGGAATTTGGTGACTCAACATAGCGTTTATTATACCAGTCCTACCGTTTAAGCCCATGTAATGTAGAATTGTTTTATGGCATGTGGCACAGTTCTGTGGGTTAATTTATAAGCAAACAATAATTATTCAAATAGGAATTTTTTTCTGTGCCTACATAAACTTGTTATCTGTTTGGCAGCAGGAGATGCTGCGAAGAAACGCACATTTACATTTTTTGCATTGATGCTGTTTGCTTTTCCTGGAGCAGCTCAATGGTGCATTGACTATGAGGGCTTACTACTGAACTTGACCTGGGAGTGGCATGGAGATAAGCCAAATGTTAAGAGAAAAGGAGCCCTTTGTGCAGAGATGCCAGTATATTAGGTCTCACTTTTAGGTCACACACTTGTTAGGGGTTCTTTCAAAGTGATAGATTCTTCTGCTAAAATTTAATGATGTCCGTTAAATCACAGGGTCATGAACTAGTGCATGTGCTGAAAATGGTTTGCCAGGGGACCATGAAGACAAGGCCTTGTGTCAGGAGACTTCCAAAGCAAATTGGATTTTCCACACAGCAATGGCTGCGTTTGAAGGTCTGTCAGTGGCCTGTAAAATTCTTCACCAGTGATAACAAGACAGAATTGCCAAGCACTGAAGCAATGCCACGAGCGTTACAGAACAAATCACTCCCCTCTTAGTACATAATAGCTTCTTGATCATCAGTCAAAGAAAGAATTATCCTAACCAGCAAACAGGCTGGAGGAGGCGGCTCCCTCTCCGCCGGGAGATTATCCCAGAGCTCCTAGGTTAAATCCGCTGCGGAGAGCCTAGGGGTTTCTGAGAATGTCAGTCTGGAGCCGAGCGGTTGGGTAGGGTGATTTTAGGTTGGGTGCACAGAAAAGGATGAAGCAACTAGATGTCAAGACTTGTATTCCTGAGCAGCCCTATTGGGGTCATCTGGCCCTGCTGGTGTCCAGCCCCAGGACAAGCCCTGCTCAGGCACGTCTGTGCTGAAGGAAATGTGGACCAGTGCAAGCATAGTTGGGTATCTGCGTGGACAAGTCAGTCAGTTCTCTGGTCTCCCGATGCTAACCTGATCTCTGTCTGGGTGCTGTGAAGGGTGGGTGCAAGGAAAGAATTTATCTTCAGCATACTGTGAGATGGGGTCACTTGTGTGGTTAGATGCTGATCTGACGGGAGGAAGGCATGAGATGACCCTATTTCAGAAAAGGATTGGATGAAAGAGGCTGAGCCTGCTTGCTCTTGGTCTATGGCAAGAAGAGTCTTAGAAGTCTTCCCTCCCTAACTTGTTTTCTACGCCTGCTCTCTGCCTGGACATGGGTTGTGTGTCACCTGCTGGGTGGGAGATTCTGCAGCTTGTGTGCAGATCCATAAACAGAGAGTTTTCTACCTTCTGCATTGTGACCCTTGAGGACAGGACTCTTTAATCATGATATCCTTCCACCCGCCTCACAACTATTTATATAAGGATTACATACAACAAGCGTTTCCGACAGACTGCTAAAATCATTGAAGCAGAATAACCTCTAGCCCAGCGCCATTGGCTGTGTTGGAGTTACAGGAAGGATGATTTGGTTCATTACATAGCATCCTTAACTGCAATGGCTTGCTAAGCATCTTAATGTGGAGCCAGGAGGTCGGGGGTTCAACTTGAACTTAAACCCAATGCTAACAAATGGGGGAAGTTCCAGTTGTGATGGCAGTATATTTTAATGATGAGGTCATGTACAATGTCTGTTAAAGACGACTTCTGTCCTAAGCATGAGAAAATAAAGTGAAAGCCAAAAACCCCAAGGAAGACATGTCAGAAAATAGTCTAAATCCCAGTGGTCTGGTCAACTCTTCTTTAGCTGTTTTTATTAAGGACTTTCATGTGATGGAGGAGGTACGCCACAGCTGCATTGTATTTTCAGAGCGGGTAACACCACCAGCATTGATATTTGAGATTTGGGGCTCTTCATAAACCTTATGAAAGAATGATTTAGAGTCACATTCACTTTCATTATTTAACGTTGATCTTCTTTTGAAGCCTGACAGCACAAAAGCACTTTTTGGGCTTTAAAAAGACTCATGTTGTCCTGAAATGAGGTTGCACCCATGCTGTGGGCCTCAGCTTGAGGTTCCCAGGAATCAGGAGAAGCTGGAGCACCTAGGGGACCTGAGCTGTAGTCCCCTGCCTGCCCTGCATCTTCTGCTACTATGGGCCAGCTCTTTAGCCTCAGTTTCTTCCTTTATACCATGGTGTAATGACACCTTGTGAAGAGGAAGAGGGCAATGTAAACGTTGAGAACAATTGCTATAGTTGGTTTGCTTGTCTGGGTTTCCTAATGGCCCATGCACATTTGGGGGCTGACACGCTTGTTCCTATCATTCCACCATCTATACCGAACCTTTCTTTGTAAAAACAGAAAATAGGTTTCTTTCTTCCTTGGTCAAACACTTTCTCCAAAATAGTAAGGCCAGGTTTCTGTATTTCTCTCCCTGCCTTCACATACCAGGGAAGTTCATTTTCCTCCCGTTTCCCATTCCATGAATTTTAATTGAGTTTACAAGTAATGAAGCTAAGGCAAGCTGTTGGGAATGCAGCCTGAATCATTCATACTGAATCCACAGAATACCTGCCTGCACTATTGCTGCTGGTCTCAAGGCTGGTTTCCATCCATTCTCACACCAGTTTGACTGAATGGGTTTTAAAAGCAGTTTGGAGGCAAACTGCCCTTGTGCTGACAGCGTTATGTACTTAACCGTGCCCTCCCTCAGCTTCAGCTTGTATTACCACCTCCAAAAGCAGAAGGAAGTTCAAGCCCCGTGCTCATTTGGCCCTGACCTTTCAGCTGAGATTTTCACCATGAAGATGGGTAGTTCCTGATTTCTCACCAAGGGAGGCTGCAGGCAGAAAAACAAATGTCAGAGCATTTTGGAACAAGAGATCTGCCATCAGTTTGCCTATGTTAGGTGTAGGAAAGCCAAGGGTTCCTTCCTGGGCCAGCCGCGTGGGCGCTGCTGTCTTGGGCTGATGCCGGACCGGGGAACGCATTGGCTATGCATACGCTGACCACTGGCTTCTCCAGTCTGAGCCTGGATTGAGTGATGGAGAAGGCTGTTATGATTCCACCCACTCTCTGAAGGATTTGATATATTTTACTGCCAAAAGAAAACAGCATAAATCATCTCTGAGTGCGGAGCTGTCTGGCTGCCTTGGAGGGAAAGTGCAGTTAGGGTGGGGCAAGAGGACACAAGGGTGCAACGTTGCTTTTAGACTGGTGTGGTATAAAAATCCCCTCCAAGCTGCCTTCAGCCCAGTAAAACTTGGGAGGTGGATGGCTCTGTCATGGCCATGCCAAGTGATTTCTTGGAAGAGAAGGCGCCTGGGGACCGCTGCTGGGGTGATGCTGCATGGAGCCTGGGATGGCCTAGGGGTTTATCCTGTTTCCAGTGCGATGTGTGTGCATGTTTATGAAATCTATCTCCCTGGGTGATGTCATGACACGATGAGAAACTGGGTCATAAATTAAAGGAAGGAAAAAAACAAAATAGACCCCACTGTGGGTCAGATGCTGGCAATAAATTCAGATAACAGCTCATCAGTGCCTCTTCCCTTGTTCTTGTATGTGTATGCATTTTTTTTTCCAGTTGGGAGAAGAGCTGGTGAAAAGCAGCTGTTTTTTATTTGTCCTCCATCCACATCTGATTAGATAGCCCTTATTCTGCCCACTGAGACGTGCTCAGGAACTCTCCCAGCCCCTCTGCTCACTCATTTTCTTGGGCATCAAGGAGTTTGGGACTGTTGGAGCTTTGTTTCACAAGCTGACAGCATTTCAGAGGTACAAAGGGCTCCTTCATGATCACAGGGCTCAGGTCCCACCGGGCCAGAGGGCATGGCCAAATCCTGCAGTGGGGCTGTCTATGAGGTGCTACGTGTTTGGGCCTGGGAAGGCAGCAGTGGGGACATGTTTCTCTCCCTGACATTAAGATATTAATTTGTTTTTAGGCAGTTCTGGAGCTCTGCAGCCCAGGAGGAGGGTAGTTTCCCTCCAGGCTCTGCAAACATGCTTACCACTAAGGCTGATGGGGAGGCAGCCATGCCACAAGGAGGAAAGAGGGATGTGGTTTTGTACCAGTGGGAGAGGATAACCTAATGGTTAGGTGGGTAGTGTGTGTGTGGGAGAAACCAGGGTGAGGGCAGGGGCAAGCGTACCCCTAAATGCATTGCTTACTAAAGGCTAAACAAGGAAAATGGTGAGTTTCTTGGTTGTTGAAACCAGTGTGAAAACTCCCGTCAGCTCCACCGAACTTCAAATCAACTCTTTCCAGGCCAAGCCCATAAGGCTTCTTCATACCATGCTACTGGAGGACTCTCCTGTCATTCGCAGGCAGATGTCTTCTTTCAGGAGACACGTATGAGTATTTTGCTCGGGGCAAGACAACCATTCTGGTCCTGTCCTGCCTCTGCCTTCCCTTCCCCTTGCTACACGACTGGTTGGCAAGATTAAGATGTCAGGTCCTTCTCTCTTCCTCCTGCTGCAGCTGCCAGTTGGTGTCCGGATCCTTAGTGCAGATGTAAACCATTAGCAAGGGTGGTTAGTCATGGGATGGATGAGCTCGTTACCAAAACAAAACTTTGAACCAGAGCTTCCCTGGTCAGCAGCCCTCCTCGAGCACAAGGGAAAGGACAGATAAGCTTATCTGAGTCTGAGAACTTTTACTTTTTTTTTGCTAGGTGGGAAGGGGATCTCCCATTACAAGTCTGAAGCTGTGATGTTGAGCTCCCGGTGCTGTGCCTGGGCAAGTCCCGACCGCACTCCCCTGTCATGTGCTGAGAAAGTGAACTGCAGCTCACGTAACCCTCACCTGTTAACTGATGAGGTTATGGGCTCTGTGGCTTTGCCTCAGGTTCCCAAGTGAATTTCTGGGAGTCCCGGGTTAACTCCCACGCAGAGGATGAGTGGGGACTGCAGAGCCCCTAAAGCAGAGGTTCCTGGAGAAGAGGGGGAGGGATGTGACCCTCCTGTACGTCAGGTGCAAACATGGAAATAATAAGGTGGGAAACGTTCTTGAACTTACCTCAGAAACAAGTTTTCTTTGGGTCAGCTTAAATTTCTGGCAAAAATTCCCCGCTGTTCTTATTCCAGACTTGTTTCTTCGTCCCTTTTTATCCATGCAGTTTGCATGCTAAAAACTGTGGAGGCAATTCAACCCCATGCAAAGGAGCTGCCGGTGTCCACGTGCCTCTGGGATGCGTGCTGAGCCTCGGAGGTTTCCATGATGTGCAGGGTGCAGCCGAGGGGAGGGCAAGGGGGGATTTACCCTGCCTAGATGCTGGGGGTGACATGAAACTTGGCCCATGTTACAGCTGCTCTGGCCTGCAGTGACCGTGTTGGTGCAAAACCTCCATCTGACTCTGTATCAACAAGTTCAGTTTCGAAAAGAAGGATAACTTGTTTTATTTTACCAAAGCTTTGTGAGATAGTGAGGTTTCCGGATAGGATCTGCAATGCTCAGGTTCAGGTATCAGTTGCATAATTTCCTGTGTTATTTCAACACTCTAGTCTTTTTTCCTTTTCTTTCTTTCTTTTTTTTTTTTTCATGACCTTCTTTGCGTACTGGATAAGTCTTATATAAGCATATGTTGGGCTGGAATTTTTTTTTTAAGTATTTTTTTTGGCAGAGGACTCCTGGCACATGATACAGCACTCAGAGCCATCAACCGTAGCTGTGATACAGATGTTCATTGCCTGTATAATCTTTCTCATATCAAGCAATTACCCTGAGCCAATTTCTTTATTTTAAGCACCTTGTTGTGGGAACAGAGTTGTAAATGCATGAATTGCTGAGTTCCCTTATACGTTTTTACAGCAGACAAACAAAAAAATTCAGCGAAGGGCCTCAGTGAAAATCAAACATGCAGGGTGCTTTAGATAAGAAAGGACAGCCACTAACAGAGAGTTTAAAAAAAAAAAGTCCCTCTCGAAAGAGATACACTGGAGGAGTGCCAATAGCACATAGCTGTGTGGAGACTAAATAAAACCAGGTGAGTTTCCTGCCATTGTGGAGTATCAAATGTGATTTCCATTTGTGATAGACGTGCTGTTTCTGCCAAGATCATCTGGAGGTTTTCATTTTAGGACTTATTATTTTTGTTGGCCTAATGTAGAGCTACAGCCCAGAGTGCTAAAAGGGAACGTTGCAGCAATGACATTTGCAGCAGATGAAGAAAAATGCCCTTATCAGAGTGGGAGGCTCTTCCTGGGAGAAGACGTTTCTCCTATCAGTAGTATAGGTCTTAGGATTGCTTTTAATGCAAAACAAATGGGAAAACCTAATGAGAGGAAACGATGTATTAGTGTTGATCCTTACTCCAGAGCCACCAGGTAACATCCTTCCAAATCGAGAATCTGGCCCAGTCCCAAAATATCATTCAAAAACTAGGTGCGAACCTGAGATCTAGATCAGGCTGTTTTGCACTTCAAAAGTGATACAAAGAGGCTGGCAAGCTGCCTTACAACAAAAACAACAAAAAAATCAGAGCAGGTTTCTCTCTCCCAGAGTGATGTGCATGGGTGGAGCAGAGCTGGAAGGGGCCCTCCTGCAGCCACAGCGTGTTGGGACAGGGGGATCTGTCCTGGGGTCTGCTTTGCCACACGCTCAGAGCTGAGCTGCTGGCCGCAGTGGGTGTGTGTCATCACGGCGATGCTCGGCTCCTGTTTGCCGGTGCCGGTGTCCATTTCGTTCTCCTCCAGCTCAGGAGCCTCAGGAACTTGGTGCAGTTACGCTCTGAGGCTGTGCCCAGTGACCATGAGGACACGCTCAGGGGTGCTCGCTGGTCCAATTGTGAAGTACATGCTAAGTGAGCATCACGTGTGCAGGAAATCTGGGAGCAGCTCTTTGCTGCGGCTTGGAGTGCACCGAGTTCACTTGAGCGAATGCTCAAGGGATTGCCTGGAGCAAGGCCCGAAGGGGGATCCGCTTACATGAATAACAAGAATATGCAGTAAAAATAGTTAATGCTAATGACATTCGGAAAGGGATATTAAACTTGCTGCTTCAGGGCTAAGCAATCTGCAGCTCTAAGAGGCCAGAGTTAAATATAACGTGCTGGAAAATGAGTCCAGATCTGCTACTGGATCAGGTGGTGGGAGCCCTGAGACATAATGGTCTCCTGGAATCATGAATTTGGAATTTTTCAGGCTTTTGCAGATGGACTTGAGCTGATTTCTGAGCAGCAGTTGTTTACTTATAAAAATGCCATGTAACTGAATGACAAATTTCTTGTAGGAGATCTTTTAAAACAGAGGGCTCGTAAGGAGGGCAGCCTCCCAGCAAAATCCATACCAATTTTGGAAAAGGTACAGGCATTTACATGCTCTGTGCCTCTTGCTTGAGATATGAATCTCTCCTCCTAGAAAGTAAGTCATTAACATCTTGTTTGGGTGGCCATCGACTAGGGAAGAAGGAGGGGAAGGAAGTGCAGATATGACAACCCGTCATGCCCCTTCCAGCTGCCCAGGATGTGTCCTTTTTCCATGGAGTGGCCACAGCAAGCAGCTGCTGGATATACTGGAGCAGTGCTTATGGGCTGGAGTGAAAAAAATATATGGGGGCACCTGTCATTCGCAGGTAGGTGAAGGCATTTCTTATTTGATCCTGTGCCTCACAGTGCACGTGAGCCATCTGAGCCAGACCTGGCCACGTTCACACCTGGTGTGACCTGAGATGTTGTTGGGATCCAGCCTGTGCCTCCGGAGCATGACCCTGAGGTGTGTGGCACGTGAGGATGTCTGACTCAGTGGAAATGCTGGGGGCTTTGACCTGCCTCTGCGGAGCAAGGGGATGTGGGCCAGAGTAAGACCTGGATGTTTCCTGAATATTCTTGTCCTGTCACAGGGATTTTTGCTGTGCCCAAGGTCATCCCACATAGAGGTGGCACTGCCACTGCCATCCTGCTGGGCAGTTTCTTTCCCTGCAAAGCCAAATTCCCCGACTGGTCCATGTCCACGTGTCATTGCTTGGCTCCAGAAGAAGAAGCTATGACCAGCCCATCCCATCTGCTCGCCACAGCCACCTTCTGGGAGTCACTACCTCTGATCCAACTGGTTTGTTCCATTTTTCCCTAACCCATTCTGGGTTAAACTGTAGGAAATGATTAGAAATAGGAAATGGTAGAAACACACTTCATATGTTGGGGAAGGGGTGATGACACAATCAAGGAGAGACCTTGCATTAGAGGGGGCAGTGATTTCTGCAGCTGGAATAGGCTGGGGGGAGCACTCACGTACCTGGCACCCCAAAAGGGTATATGACTCTGGTCTGTGGCTCCAGGTGTTGGCGTGCAAGAGTTCTTTAGCCCCATTCCCACTGTTGCAGCTCAACAGGAGTGAAACCACTTTCTTCACCAAAGTCTGAAGACTGCAGAGCAGTTTAGCTCCCTGACACAGACCCAAGAGAGCAGCTGCTGCAGGGGAAAGGACAGGAGTGGTGACCCTGGCCTTGAGGCCATAGCAGATCTGGTGGGACATTGGTGTTGGTGTTGGCCAAGGGGAAAGGAATCATTGAAGGAGAGCAATGGTTGCAGAAGAGGCTGGAACAGTATGCTTTCTACCTACCCTCCACACGTCTGGGTTCTCGGCATCCTCCCACCGGCCCCTTGCTGGGCCCAGGATCAAGAGGGATTATTTCGATATTTGCTTGCTATTCTGAAGTTATTCAATTGTTTCTGGAATAGCCGAGTCTGAGCTGGGATTTTGTAGGGATTTTGCAAGACCCTCTGTAATGGACAGAAGTTGTTCACTCCTCAGAAATTCTCCAGACCCAGCGGTCTAGGGAAGGTTCATCTGTCAACAATTGTTGATGGTGTTGGTTAGCACCAGCTCTTCCCTTTGACAGATCGTGCTACTCTCTTCCAGGATTTTAATTCACAGGAGACTTCTGGCAGCCTGCTGCTTCCTAGATAGAAAAGCCAAAACCAGTCTGTTCCTTCTCCTCACCAGATTCATAATGTCATTTCTTCAGAGGCAGGATCTCACCTGTTGCTCAACCTTGGTGTAAGTTTGCTGATTTTTTTCTCCACTTCTTCACCAAACCATTCTTGTTCTGCACATATTGTTGGGAGATGTGTAAAGATGCACCATGCATTTTTCCTAAAAAGATGGTGGGGAATAGGTGCGTTTGGAAATGTGGGTCTGATTTTGATTTTTTTTTCCATTTCCCCTGAAAGAAAAGAACTATGATGCAGGCTCAAAGCAAGCTGGGTTTGCTGGAAGCCAAAGGTAAAACATCCACAGCCCTCCCTCAGAGGGCATAAACTGTGTTTATGGTTATGCTGTTGCAGCAGGCGCAACTCCTTTGTGTCTCACAGAGCTTAGTAGCTGTTCTGCCATCATTGCTCTTTGAAATGCAAGAGCAAAATTAATTTCAGGAGAGAAATAACTGGATTTAGAGCAAGGATGCATTTGGCTTCTTGTGCCACAGGAATGCAAGAAATCACCCAACGAAAGAAAGCTAGACAATGCAAACTTCACATAAATCTGGGGAGAAATTTTAATCCAAAGCACTCACTGACCTTCACTGATGCTTCCATTCATCTCACCAGTATTTTATTCTTCTTAAACCCAGCCCCACCACTGGCAAATCTTCAGAGAAGTCAGTTCTTGCACAAACAGGAAAGCAGACTCCCTTCCCACTAATTTAGGCGGTGTTTCCAGTCCATGGCCAGAGGACACAGGGGCAGGGAGGTGTGTTTGCCTCCAGGACCAGGTTTGAGGCTGATCTGGAAGAGATTAATTTCCCAGGTGGGCAGATCTAGCCCATCCCGGGTGTCAAATTCAGAGCCAGGTCAGGGGTGAATTCAGAAACTTCATCTCGTCGTCCTGTGGGGAAATGATTTATGGTCCTGAGTGCTTCACCCAACACCACGCATCCAGGAGTGCCCGAGTGTTGGACCCCGCCACTGACCCTCCCTGAATGTGTTTCTCAAAGACTGTCTGGGATGTAACTCAATCCCATTTCAATTTAATGAAGTGAAATTAAACACAATGATATCTGGGACCGACCTTCCTGGATCTTCTCCTTCTCCTGTGACTGTCACAGCTCCCGCAGCAGCATCTGAGATTATGCAAGCATCCGGGGACCCAGGCCTCACCGCTGCCTTTGATCTTGTGTTACCCAGCCAAGATGTAAATTGGCAGAGGCCACACCGGAGGCAGTAGGGAAAGGTGAACTTGTTCCACCTCTGCAGGTTGAATGAGCAGGACAAGAGGTGATTTTAGGAAAATAAACAGCTTGTAGGGATGGTGGGAGGACAAAGGATGGAAGGCACTGATAGGGGCTGAGGTGGGATGGCAGTGGAGGTGAGAGTGATCAGGGAACCCTTTGCAAAAGCAGCCAAGGTGGCTTAGGTGCTCCTATAGCATTTTGCCTAATGGGGGCAAAAAGGAGCCAAAGCAAAAAGGAGGGTCTGCTGGCCTCAAACAGTCGAGCTGGAAAACTGGGCAAGCTGGTGTGGAAGTTACTGGAGTATCTTGAAGGTTAGTTTTTACTTAGAGGCTAGGAAAATTAGATTGTGCAATCCCATTTCTATGGAGAGGCAGAAACCAGAGCTCATGCCTAGGAAATGGGCTGGAAAAGCTAAAACAGGGACCAGCAGCGCAGACTTGTTAGGCTAAGGTGAGCTTAAATACAGGACAGTGATGGGGGCCCGGCATGGGAGCCTGGGACTGACTGTTAGAGGGAACCCTGCAGGGTCTGGGGTAGGGGGACTGCACGCCGGAGCCGGGCAGAGCACACGTTAACAGGGTATGGTGGGAAAGAGCCCTTTCCAGTGCTGCTGGCCTTGACCTGTTTGCAGTTCAGTGGGAATGAGCAGTGGAATGACAACAAAGAAGTTACCCTGATGGACCAGAAAAGCCTTTCGACATGGTTTTTCCATGTAAGGCCAGTTTGATTCTATTATAACCCATAGCACATCTCCTAGGTGTCAGGCTTGCTGGCAATGCATATGTACATTATTCCTTTAATAAAAGCAAATGACCACAAGGAATGTGGCCATTTAAACTTCGGCTTGTATAGCCTGCAAAAAGCAAAAAGGGAAAACACTCAGCTGATGTTCCAGACAAGAAGGTTTTCTCCACGTGGATCTGGCGCACGCACCCAGCCCGCTCCTGACACCCTTCCAAGAATCCCTGTCTGAGTCCCAAAAAAAAACCCCAACCACTCTGTGTCGAGAGAGGCCAATTCAAGACCCAGCGCACGCGGCCTGTGCTGTTCACATTTCCAGATTCTGAATAATTTCCTCCATTCATGCAGCTTTCACACTCTGTCTGGGTTTGGGCCCATCCAGCTCTCTGGTTTCCCTCCTTCCTGAGCCGTGCAGGCTTTGAGTGCTGCCCTGGCTGTCTTACTGTGGCCGGAGATGAGTCTTTGGTGGGCTGTCAGCAGAAGCATCCCTTGGCACTGCTGGGCTCAGCTATGGGAGAAGTCGGCTGCCGTTGCTGTATCTCTTGGGGCAGGGTGGATGGAGGGTCTCCAGGGAGCCATCATACACAACCCCATTTGGGAGAAGGACAGACAGAAACCTCTTCCCCAAGTGCTAGGTTTATCCTGGGGTGGCCCCCCGGTTTATCCCCAGTAGGACCCCCTGGGATACCTCCTCCCGCTGCTCCCGGACCCTTGAGATGGACATAGTTCTGTGTGCAGAGCTTGGTGGGAGGGAGAGAGATGGGGACAAGGTGGTGAATCCCCCAACATGGGGTGAGCGTTGGCCTGGCCCCGGAAAGGGGGCTGCCCCCAACCCTTGCACGGCTGCCCCGAGCCCTTGTGCAGCTGGCAACGTGCTTGCTGCCAGATACAGGCTAGGAGGGACTCGGGCTGGGATTTATCTGCCTCCTTTCAAGTCCTTTCCTCTGCTTACACCCTTGTACTTCCCCCCCATGTACAACTAGTCCAATGTATTGTGGCTAGGTCATGAAAAAGCCTAAACAGAAAGATAAAAAGAAGAAATCTTAATTAGATCCTGTATATCACTTAATGTCCTTAGAACAAGGAGAAAAATCGTTTGGGTTTGTGGTGCATGAAGATGCAGGAGTATTCAAACTGAGAGCTGCGAAGGCAGTGTACGCACACGACCTGCGGACGCAGAAATACTCTGGCTGATGCCTAGAGGAAGAACTATCTTTTACAACTGATCAGCTGCCAGAAATCCTCTTTGGCTTCACTGGACTCTCTCTGTGTTGTCCAGCACACTAGATATGTTTTGGAGCTATTGCATCTGGGTCTCTACTAGATAGAAATAATCAGACCTTTGAGAATTGGGGTATCTGAGAAGCCAGCCTGTCCTTTTTTGAGAAGAAAATGTTTGCACAAGGGGAAGTGAAAACAACATGGAAAAAGGTGAAATCACTGACTTTAGGGAAGTTTGTCATTAAAATCTCTAGGTTGCCCTGCAGTAAATAACAGAGTGGCGCAACCACATGGACGATAGGCACTGCTGTGTTAGATGTGAAAAATGAGCTGGTTAGGAGAAACTGAAACACACTCATTTCTTGAAACTGTTAATGTGGTGTGCGTGAAACACGAGGTGCCCGCGCCTGCCGGGCAGGAGCTGGCCTGCCAGGGCTTATCGATGGGAGCAGCCACGGCACCCCGAGTCCCTGGGCCAAGTGCTATTTTGGCTTGGCCAAAACAAATGGCAGTTTCCCCTCTCTTTGCAAGTTTTAAAACATAGGTTGTCATGTGAAGGAAATTGTGCACGACGATGATGAATGGTTGTGAAATACCATTCGCCAGAAATATTTCTGGATTCTGCAATTTAGTTGCAAATTACAGAACTCCAAATGCAGCCTTACGGGGGGGATAAAACCAACCTTCCCTGGCTATGCTGGCAGTCATACCCCTCTTTTCCCTTTTCCTTCACCCACCTCGCTCCACCCAGCCATTTTTAGCTCCAGGGCATTTTCAGAAGACAACATTCACCCTCTGACAGCTGCGGCTGGGTCCTCAACTGGGACAAACTGCGGGAGCTTGGCTGCAGGCAGAGGAGCTCTGACAGCTCACATCTGCTGGCGGTCTGGCCCCACACCCCTTCTGAGCTATTTCAAGATGAGCAAACCGGAGTCATTGGAAGTTGCGGGTTAGTTCAGCAGTCTTGGCTATCGTGCTGGATGGCGCTGAAGTAGGCATAGCAACAGGAAAGGAATGTTCCCTGTAAAAAGATAACCGTGCTTTGCCGAGGACATGGAACAGTAAAGTTTGTTAAAGCAATCAGTATGTGTCATAATGTTTATTTAACTGAGAGCAGGGACGATGGAAAAGCATTGCAGCTGTGGAGAAGCCCAAGAGTGCTAAGGAGAGGGATGGGGAGCATAGATTTAGTAGCTGTCTTCCCTTGAAAAAGAAAACAAGCTGTGCTATCAAGTAATCGATGGGGCAGATAGCGGGAGAGTACACAAGGTAGCTGCTGACTGCTAGCTCTTCTGAAGGGGTGAGGTTAGATTTTTATTATCTGAAGTTCACTTTCAGGTTAACAGCTTTGAGGATGTGGTTGCAACTCTAAAGGGAACAAAATTTAATTCTTTTCTAAACATAAGCTATTTCTGTTTGAAGGCAGATAACCTTTTTGGCTGCGTTATTTGCCAGCGGTAGATAGAAAGATTGGAGCAGCAGAGTGATGCTTGAATTCCTCCAGCAAATAAAAGGGGAGAACTTGACACCACAGAGTCAGTGTGGGGCCAAAGTCTGCGTTAGCCCATTTCCTGGGGAGCCCTTGCAAAGAGCAGCTCTGGTGTGACTCCTTCTGCGGGAGGCCAAAGCAAGGCAGAAACAGGACGCTCAGTAATTCGCACAGCAATAGATGAAATCAAATACTCAGCCTAGTGCTCTGGCAGTGGGATCTGTTAGGCTGCAGAGCAGTGCCAAGGGATGTGGGAAACTCGCTGGGCTTGCTGCTTTCTCCCTCCTAAAAAAAAAAGAAAGCAAAAAATTTTGCTCCATTTTTTTTAACAGAGGTTAAAATTGCTTTTGGTCAAATTTGGAAATGATGTGAGTTTGGGGGTTTTGTTTCTCTTACAAAAAAATCAAATCTGTTTTGGGAAATGGAAGCCTTTCCTTTGCTCTGAAAATTGTATTTTAGTTGAAGGCAACGTTTTCTATCAATAAGGGGAAAATATTGTCTCAGTTGTTCTTGGGTCATCTAACACTTAGTCAGCCAAAGTACTTGCAATATGTTGAGTAGGAAACAACGCTGCGTTGGCTGCCCAGGTGCGAGCCATCCTCTTCCCCTTCCAGCTCTCTGCGTCGGTGTGTGAATGAAGCCTTGCAGAGCCCTCCCTGTCTCAGACACAGGACGGTGGCTGCCTCCAGACCTGCTCTCCTCTTTTCTTAAAATATACAGCCCCTGTGAGACCCACCACTCAGCTCTGCCCTCACCGGGGAGCTGGCACATGTGTTTCCTCCAGGAATCTGCTGGAGCAGCTCTGTAATGTACGTTGCTTTTCTCCTGCTCCTCTCTCTGGCGGCTCAACCGCTATCTCTATAACAAACTCCAGGCTTCCCGGTCGCCCTGCAGAAAAAAACCATAAAGCCTATTTCAGAGACCAAATTGCCCATAATTTACATGCCTCTCCTCACTTTGAAACGCAAGACGGCTGATGATAACATCACGAGTGACAGAAGTGGTATCTGTTGCTAATTACAAGCTGACATTATGGTCAAGCAGAGCCATGGGGCCCATAAAAAGCTTATTCAAAGTTGCTTTTCTCTCACTTCAAACACAGGCCGGACACAATGCCAGGCATTTTCCACCTTCAGAAGGAGCATTCCCTCCGAACTGGCCTGGCAGCTCCTTCTTCAGGAGAAAAATTGCTTAAAGAAGCAGCAGAGGTTACAATAGGCTGGTCTTCACATGGACCGAGCTGACCCTTTAATGATGGAATTTGTTCATCTTTCATGGAGAAAAACAATAGCCATTTTGATTTCCAAAACACCTTCCCCCTCTCAGGCTCTTTCAAGCTGTCCCAAAGGCTCACCATCCCCGCAGCGCACCTGGGAAGGGTCACCACTGCCTCAGTGGTCAACTGAGGCACGGAAGAGTGCAGTGGGGAGCCCGAGGTTGCTTCATGTTGGAGGGGCACGGCGTGGGTGCCTCGGTCTCCTTACTCCAGCCACCAACCTGCCTTCTTCCCTAGAGCTGCGGAGAGGACTCAGAAGTGCTGATGTCTCTGGTTTTTTTTTGCTGTAATTGCCAGAAGCACTGTTCCTAGCACTGTGCTCCAGAAAATTTGTTTTTTCCACCCTGCTGTGTTTTTCAAGCACTACTCTCCCCTGCACAGTTCTTGCTGATGCTTGTCTCGTGGCGGCTCACAGGACTTCTGTTTTTCTGTTTCTGAGGCTGTCAGCTTTCATGAACGCTGACCTTAAAGCAAACGCTCCCGATGAGAAGTCATTGCTTCACTTTTGGCTGTGCACAGAGCGTGCTCTCACCCCGCATCTCCAGCAAAGCCGATTTTGCGACCCTGTGGCTGTGTGGCATCTCCCTGCACCCAAACCTGCATCTGCCCCACCACTGCTCGGTGCAAAGAGCAGCACTGGTTCCTTGACAGTGTGTTTCAAACTTTAATTAAGCTGATGCAACCCCGCGCAGGGATGTTATTGCCGGTTTAAACCTGCCTCATCTCATGTCGGGTTGCGACGCGGGGATTGTGAGTGCGGCTGAATTACACACGGTGAGTGTGAGATCCCAGTGAATGGTCCTTCTGTGACTGTTACAAACATCAGCCCACAAGTCTCTAATGTGCTGTTGGGCTCCATGTTTCACTTGATTCATATAGGCTTTCTCTAAGCATTTGCTACTAGCCAATAAAAGTCCTGGTATAGCACAACAGGGCTTTATCTGACCTGGAACAATTGTTAGCGTGGAGTAACAGCTGGTAGTTCACATCAGTACCTAAATAATCCCTGTAACCGAAGTGGACATGACTTCACCTTTCTAACTTGGAAACACAGTGCTTCTGAAGTGAACTCAATTTGCTGGTGGAGACGTGGCACCAAGCAGTGAAAAGGGGGAGGCAAACAGCAGTCCTTTGGGGCCAGGAATACGTGGCTATTCCCCTGACCTGCAGTGAGAGCAGCACAAACAGCTTTTTCAACTGAGGGTGCAAACTGGAGCATGGGTCTGCTGGGGTTCACGAGCAGCGTTAGCGGGGCTGCAGAGCTGGTTCCTCCCATCCCGTGGCTGTGGTGGGGCTGCGGGAGCCACATGGGGCAGTTTGCTCTTTCTGCAGCCCTGACAGTCCGCGAGGGAGTGGGAGCAAGTCGGGACAGGTCTTGGGGTTACCCTAACCTGGATGCAGCCTCTGGGGTGTGTAGGCTGGAAACGATGCACAGGCCTTTTTAATGTCACTTTCCTGTAGTTTGAGGGAAGCAGGGGTGTGGAAGCATATCCTTTGCCTTCTCCATGTGCAAGGAGCCCCCTGTCATCCCTGGCCCCAGAACAGATCCTTGTCATTAGCAATTACTGAAAACTGGGGAGAGCTTCCCTTGCAGGAGGGAGGTAGCATTGCAGGGGATGGGGAGCTGTACAGTGAAGCAGATTCTCCCCCAGTCCATAACCCAGAGTGATGAAAACAGGGAGCTGTGGTTGGTCTCTTCTCCCAAGTAACAAGCGATAGGACAAGAGGAAATGGCCTCAGGTTGCACCAGGGGAGGTTTAGATTGGACATGAGGAAAAATTTCTTTACTGAAAGAGTGGTTAAACATTGGAACAGGCTGCCCAGGGAAGTGGTGGAGTCACCATCCCTGGAGGTATTTAAAAGACGTGTAGATGTGGTGCTTGGGGACATGGTTTAGTGGTGGACTTGGCAGTGTCAGGTTTATGGTTGGACTCGATGATCTTAAAGGTCTTTTCCAAACTAAATGTTTCTATGATTCTATGATTCCTATGCCCTGTGGGACCCCTAGCAAATCCCATTAAAATAGGTGATTAAATCCCATTAAATCTCCCCACTGTGCTTTCCCGGCTTCGCCACAGCCCAAACTGAATTCCTTCTGTCATCCTAAGGACAAACGCATGATTGTCCTACCGAGCTTGGTGGTACTCGTGTCTCTGGTATAACCTTCAATTTTTTCTTGCAGCCTTTGGCCTTGGCTGGACTCTGCTGTGTAGGCAGCAAAATTCATCCAAACCACATTTTCACAGTGACATTACGTGGTGCTCCACAGAGCTCCCTTCAGGACCTTTCTCTGTTGTCCGCTGTAGAAAAAGTCTCTTCACCATCCAGTCTATAGAAAGAGGGACCAAAAATAAGGCTTAGGAGACACAGCAGTCACTGAGCAAATGGATCCTTCACTGTCAACCTGGTTCCTGTTAAGAACTAAAGGAGAGTGTTTCCAACCAAAACGTGCAGATGTCCCAACTGCACAGTGGGGAGCAGGGCCAACACAAAGAGCTATCTGCACCCTGCCTGGTGGGGGGTTAAATAAAACTCCTTGTAGAAAGGTTGCTGGCCTGAATTTTAAAGCATTCATTCCATTTCATAGATTCTTGGAAAACAAACTCCTTGGAGCAGATTGCAATGCCGCCCCCAGCCCCCAAGCCAGCCCGGCGGCATCCCTGCGAAGGAGACGTCCCCCAGCACCACTGCATTGCGTCTCAGTGGTTTGAGCTCTGCCGGTGAGTGGCATTTTGTAAAGCTTCTGCTGCCCCGGCACCCTGTAAGGAGCACGCAGATCTCCAGCACCTCCTCAGAGGTGTGCCAACGATTGCATCAGGGGTTTGGATGCCAAAGCTGTAAAGCCTGGCAGAGGCTTTGCTGTTAAATGGAAGGGTGGGAAAGTTAATCTTGTTTTCTGGTGGTGAAAGGAGAGGAGGCTCATCAGTGCAGACCTCCAGAGGTGCCAGTCTGCAATCCCCCTGGCAAATAGGGGTTGCCCATCACAGCAGAGAGGGGCATGGCAGGGTGGGCTCCCTGCAAGAGCCAAACTCTCTTGGGGGCCTTTTCCAGTTGCAGGGGAGGTCACTTGACAAGCACCAGGAAGATCTGTTGTGAGATTTGCTTGGTTTATGCAATTCATAATTAATGGCTCATTGGCAGCTGCACTGTGTGGATAAATCTTGCCCTTCCAGAGAAGGACAGACGGAGCTTGCTGCATCGGGTTTGGTTGGCATAAATCACACATTAGCTCTTTATCTCATCAAACTCAAACGTGAAAATTGATGACTCAGACAAACTCCACCCTGGAAGCTCTTACCAGAGCAGTAATGTCAGTCAGGGCATGGAGCCTTGGGTTTCTTTGGTGGCATTTTCACATAGACTAAGAGCTCTGACAGACGGCCTCATTGCAGACGCTGAAGCCTTTGCTTTCCTTAGGGACCCATCTCATCCCACCCCTCCAGCAGAGTTTCTGTCCCTCAGCTCCTCCTGCTCCTTACCTCCAGCACTTAACTCCCCCTGCAAGGAGGCTGGCTGGTGCTGCAGTGCCCAGCATAAGCAGGAGCAGCTAAGAGGCAAGCACAAGCTCCCCTCTGCTTTGGGAGCAAATGTCTCCAAGTTGTGGAGTGGTTGCACAGAGCAGGTGTGTGTGTTTATGCCTTAAGTCATTGCAGCTGTTGAGTCGGTGCAAATGAGTGAGAGCTGAAATGCTCCAACTAAACTGTCACAGAAGACTTTGCCAGAAGAATTTATTTAGTTTGCTGAGCTGGTATAAGCTGTAGGTAGGACTAAGCAAGCTTTCTGGAGAAAATTTCAGCTTAAGCTTATCACAGTGGTCCTACCATGTTAGTGTTGCTCTGTAGTCACCTGTGATGTGCCAAGAAGATGCTGCTGATTGAGAGCGCTGCTGCCCCGGGCTGTGCTGCCATTCGCTTGCAGGAGCGGGGCAAGTGAGGGGTGTGGGACCTGGGAACGAGGTGGGAGCCCACTCCTCTCCTTCAGGTCTATTAATTGAGTTAAGCCACCCTATCTGCAAGGTTATCCCTGCTTTCTCACTGCAGAGAGGTGTTACTGTTAAGTGCCTGGGAGCTGTGTGGTGGGGGTGGTGGTCGTTGTGGTGTTTGTGTTGGTTGGGGACCTGGCAGGGTCATGCAGTGGTGGGGGGAGTTTGAAGGGTGGTGGGTGTGCAGCTTGGGGTGAGGGAAGCTGATACAATTTTTGGAGGAGAAATAGTATAGTAGTAATTTAACAGGACTAATCAAGTTTACTTGGTTTGAGAGCAGCTAGGCCTGGGGCAGGAGCCCTGGGGCTGCCCTCTCGGAGGATGCTGGTTTCCAAAGATGCTGTTTAATCCATGTAAGAGCTGCCTGCATGGGGAGGGTTAGAGTGATGCTGGGGGTGAAACTGGCACCTTGGAATAGCTTCCCTTTGCTGGTGGGCTTGTTTCCCCTGAAGCTGTGGGATAAAAAAGAAAATCCAGGCAGATAAGGACAATGTAGCTGAGGGCTTTGGTTTGGTTTTTATGTTTTGTTTATTTGCTCCTTTAATTTGTGACTTGTCAAGTATTGCAAAACCTGAGGGTTTCCTAGAATATGGCCAGTGTGAAACAGCTCTTGCTGTCCTGCCTTTCCATACCCCAGAGCCCTGCTGAGGGTAACGGTAAGAGGCAGGAGCAGCAAATCAAGGTCCATGGTCATCTCTTACCTGGTTTAGGGCTGGAAGGGAGCATGTGGGTGAGGACAGTCAGCTTTGCGAGGCAGCAGCCTCCCTTTGCTGGCTCTGTGGAAGTGCTCATCCACACGTGCTACAGACCACCAAACCCCTCGTGGGGTACAAAGGTAATTTCAGAGGCTTGAAGACCTACAGCCATACTTGTGAGAGAAAGAGCAGCAGAGATGAGCGTTTGCTCCCTTCTATACAATGATAGGGGATATATTATGCAGCTGTCCTGGGTGATGTCTGGAACCCTCTCTTTTTCTGCCTCTAAAGCATTTTTAGCAAGTACCAAACTTGTGTTCCTTCTGTTCCTTTTGGGAAACCAATGGTGACCTGAGGCACCTGCAGCACAGATTTTGCGCGTCCAAAGAAGGGCAACAAAGTGGTTCAAAATTTGAAGAACAAATCCTATGAGGAGTGACTGAGGGAACTGGGGTTGTTTAGCCTGGAGAAAAGGAGGCGGAGGGGAGACCTTATCGCTCTCTACAGCTACCTGAAAGGAGGTTGTAGCGAGGTGGGGGTCGGTCTCTTCTCCCAAGTAACAAGTGATAGGACGAGAGGAAATGGCCTCAAGTTGCGCCAGGGGAGGTTTAGATTGGATATTAGGAAAAATTTCTTCACTGAAAGGGTTGTCGAGCATTGGAACAGGCTGCCCAGGGAAGTGGTGGAGTCACCATCCCTGGAGGTATTTAAAAGACGTGTAGATGTGGTGCTTGGGGACATGGTTTAGTGGTGGACTTGGCAGTGTCAGGCTTATGGTTGGACTCGATGATCTTAAAGGTCTTTTCCAACCTGAACGATTCTATGATGCTAAAGGGAAAGACTGGTGGTGTTTGCTGTCCTGGGCTTTGGGAGCTTCCTCCACAAAGCACCCAACTGAATGGGGAAAAACTGGAGGATGTCTCAGGTTGACCTGGACAACGCCTAATGAGTGATCAGTGTCCAGCCCCTAAGTGGAAGTGGGGGCTGGTGGGTGCTCAGGAAAAATTGCAGGCAGAGGGATGTACTTGGCTGGATGTACACTGGCTGCTCCCCGTGGCTGCAGGGATGGTCATCTCATGGGGTGGGCACGAGCTCCCAGGGAGCCTCTGCTGTACCGGGTCCCTTGGGCTTGCTTGGCTCTGCAGTAGGCTTCACGGGGATACTCTGGTGCATGTCTCTGCATGTTATTCCCTCTCTACGACCACAAAAGCAGTTCTTAGACAGCCCTTACCCCTATGGCAGCAAATACTAGTATATACGTGTGTGTATATGCTTTGCCCTGGAGGAGCGGTGGAAGCTAAGCACAGGCTGCAGAGCCCTGTGATGGGTCACTGCTCTGCTTGGAAAAGGCTGGTCTAGGGTTGAGTTAATTCTGCAACAGTGCAGAGATGCAATGTCCTTGGCAAGCTGAGAGGTGTCAAACTGTAAAAATCTGTGACTACCTGACCGAGGGTTTGCAGGAGGAGCTGCTTCTCTGCCCGTGTGGGCTTGCTCTCTACAGCAGATGCTTGCTGCAGCCAGCTCAGGCAACTGGGAGTTGAAAAAAGCTCTTCTCAGCTCTGGTTTTGACTTTGTGGCTGAGCCTGAGAGAAGGGCTGGGCCACGCAGCCAAAAGGCTTTTTCAGCCCCTTGCAGCCTGCAAAGCCTCTGGCTCAGGATGCTTTGAAGAGTGCAATGCATTTCACAAACTGCGGGGTGGGGCTGCTGCGGTGCAGGATGGGTACCTTCCAGCCCAGGTGATTTGAATGGCTCCGCTTTTTGTCCCGAAATGTATCTCTAGCTGTGGTTTATCCTTTCCCTGCTCTAACCCCATCCAGCTTGCTGGGCTGGGGATTTTGGTCTGTGAACATCTTTGCTGGATGTTTGAGAAAGCTGAAATGTCAGACTGACCTTTTGAGGTTTTTCTTTTCTTGAGGAAGAAGGTTTCTATACAGTTCATGTCATGAATCAATCCAAAGGGATGCATTTTTCTGCACCAGTTAAATAAAAGATCGTTAAACTTAACAAATGTTTCCCAGCTTGCCTGCACTTTCACGCAGTGTTCAGCTATAAATATGATCTGTGCTTATAACAACATAAACAACGTGCTACTCAAAAGCAGGAGAGACTATATACCTCTTCTCTTTTTATTTTTAAGCTGCCCAAGAAATATATACACACGTTCCTAATATGTTTACTTGAGCAGGAAGCAGACAAATAGTTTAAGATAATGTTTCAGCCTATTGTGAATTATATGCTCCACAAAGATTGTTTCCTTTATGTAGTAATTTTTTAAACACAGAGAGAAAAAGCTGAAAAATCTTGTCAATTCCTTAATTGTAGGGAAGACTTGCAGGAATTTCTACTGCATTTCCCTCTCAAAGTGACATTTGAGACCACTGATAATGGGAAAAGGAGATTAAATAGTCCTTATTCTTTCCATATACTATGGAGACTAATTCCTCTTGCTCTCACCACCATGTCCAGCTGACTGGCTCACTGCTGATTTCACCTGCTTGTGGGGAGATCTGAGGGGTGATAGGAGTTTGAAGGCCTGGAGAAGGAGGAGATCAGTTTAAGGAATGAAGATACTTAATTTGTAGGCAAAGCTTATGCCGGATTTGGTCACACCCTATGTTTATGCTGGGCTTTTTTCCCCCCCTCTGCTAAAATATCTTTTGGCTGACATCACCAGTGAAATGGGACATCAGAGTGAATTTTAAATGATACAGTACTTGAGTGCTGGCAGCTGATGAAGCCTCATCTCTGGCAGGGTGACCAGTGGTCTGCAAGGCACAGCCTAGGGAAATCAGCAGAAACCTTTCTATAGGCTGTGGAGAAGGGCTGGGTGAAGTTTCTCCATCTGTGAAAATCACCCCAGATTGGGCAAATGACCTCTTCTACTCAAGCGTGCCTGCAAGGGAGAGGGTGACTTGGGAGTTGTCTCATACATGCTTGTCCCTGGCCGGAGGGATGAGTCTCCATTGCCGTGTCCTTGCCGTGGCCGCGCAGTGATGTCTAGGGCAATTGTCCTCCCCTCCATCCTGAAATACTCTTTTGTGTTACGTGCTTCCCAGGCGGGGGAAAAAAAAAACAGGTTTCTGAGGAGCCTGCTGCACTCCAGCCCTGGGGCATGGTCCCTCACCCTACCCCAGCCTGCAGCAAGGGCCAAGATGAGGACTTCGTGCCAAAAACTGCAAAACACAAACCAGCCAACAGGCAGCTTGTTGGAGCAACATTCTGCCCTCGGCCACGCTTGAGCACCCGTGGTGAATTTTATTTTTGTCTCCAGGTCGGTCAGGACAATTATTTAGCCTTTTGTGCACTGCGAGCACTGCCCTGGTGGGTGGGGGAGCCCCCCAAGCTTGCTGGGAACAGGGGGAAGAAAGGCGAACTGTTTAACTTGCGAGATGCCTAGATGGGCTACAAATAGCTTGGCTGGTGTGTATTCTTCCCTCTCATCACCCCGGTGCGTGTCTCACCCGGCGCTATGGGAACCTGGAGGGACCACCGTCTGCACCCATGGCAACGGCTCCTCGGGTGTCATTCCTCCTCAGCCCGTGATGCCGAGCGGGGCTGTTGCAGTGGCTGGAGACCACAATGAAGGTAAAGAGGAGAAGCTTGGGACTCCTAGTGTCAGGAGTAAATTAAAGTTGGGTGAAGAATGAGGATCTGATGGCGGTTTCCCCAGCCTGGGATCCCGTCCTGAGTCAATGGGGACACTCAAAGCCTGAGGAGCAGCTTTGTGGGGTATCCTAAATCTGATGGACAGCTCTCTGATAGGCAGATAAAAGGCAAGGATGTATAAGGAAATAATTGTGATGAGGCTGGAGTCTAATTAAAATGGGGAGTGTTGGTCAAAAGTGAAAAGAAAAACACAGTCTAAGAAAAGGCAACTGGGAGCAAACAGACGGGACTAACTCTGACCCCTCCTGTTGGGAGGGCAAAGGGAGGTGGTGGCCAGCTCTGTCCTCTGCCAGGGCCTGGGGGGAGTCCTGGAGGCTGATGGGCAGGACCGAATGCAACCTACAGCTTGCTCCTTCGGAGCAGATTCCTCCTTGGCATCCTCCTTCAGCAGCATGTGAAGGCGTCTGCTCAGACCCACCTCTGGTAAGCAGGGAAATGTGGTGTTTTGGGCAAGTTCTCCAGTGCCCAGCAAGGTCCATGGGATGCAGATGCCATGACTGCAGTCAATGGGGTTAGAGGAGATGCTCCAAATGGCTGTAGAGTTTGCTTGCCCAGCTCCGTGGATAGAGTCCTTTTAGGTTGCTACTCTTAAAGCTTCCTTAGGACATGTTGACTCCTCAGTGCAGGGACACCCTAAGTGCCCTTGCGAGGCTGACCCCAGCCTGAGGCACTTCATGAAATCTCCCAGGCCTCTCCTCCCATCCAAACACCATCCAAATTTAGAAAACTGCTTTATCTGGGTCGCTGGCACGCTGCCGCTCTGGGCGTAAAGTCATACAACGTCACTTTTCCACCCCTTGATGTGGTGTGGTGTAAACACAGCAGTGGGTGCAGTGACCCCGGCTCAGCCTCAGCAAGTCGCGGAAGGGTCTGCACAGAGCTCCCGTGTACTGTCCCCTGGCGAGAAGGACCCACTGGGGGTGATGGTGGGAGCTGCAAGGGATGGGGGACACGTCCTGCTCCTCACTCCCTTTGGCACTGACCCTGCAAAGGGCTTGGCACTGCTTGCAGGAGCTGAGTAACTGACACCGGGTGCAGCAACTGCACAACCGCTCTCATTAGGGCTGTTTGTTTTTTGCAGTGAACTGTGTGTCACACTGAAAACCGATACCGCAGAGAGAAAACCGTGTCCTTTCTTCCCCCATCCCCCTCGTGGAAATGCAGGGGCAGCATATATTTACTCGTAAAGAGATACGGGTGACTTGGTGAAATAATAAGGGAGCTGTTAAAGAAGAAAAATTCCCAACTGGTGAGAGTAAGTAGAGGTTTTATTCTTTTAATCGCATTCTGCTTTCACTAAGCACAAATATAAGCCCAGTGGTAAGGGATGTGTCCCTGTGGTGCCCAAAGGGGCTTGTGACTGAGAGAGAAGGTGGCACAGGCAGTGCCGGGCTGAGCCTGGCCGTGCTGGCGTGTGGACAAGTCACCTCAATCGTTCAGCCGTTAACTGACAGCCTTGTAATCCTGTTGAAGTTGGCAGAGAGAGACTTGGAGATGTGATTTGGATAAGTACCCAAATTTCCTCATCCTCGCAGGAACGTTGGAGCTGGCAAAAGAGAAGTTTTGCAAGAAACGGGCCATCTCTGAAGGTTCCTGGTGCCTCATGCTGCTCCTCTGACCGATGCTAGGAAAGGGCAAGGGTTGTGACACTGGAAACAGCCGACAGCTCTGTTTGCTTTTCCTTCTTCACTTGTAAATGCAGTCGGTCAGAGCTTTGTGTGGAGTCCTCCTATATTCAAGCCAACTTGTGTACAACAATGGTACCAGGGCAAACTTAAAAACAGGATAAAATTAAACAGTGACCTACAGCAAGCTGAAATGACTTTATTGAGCTGCACTATTCTTAAAGAATAGGTGCGTCTAGCACGCTGGCATAGTTAGGCAGGGCAGTGTGTGTGTTTATATATGTATATCTATCTTTTTTTTTTTTGCACTCACTTTATTCTCGGTCAGAGCTTTGTGTGGAGTCCTCCTATATTCAAGCCAACTTGTGTACAACAATGGTACCAGGGCAAACTTAAAAACAGGATAAAATTAAACAGTGACCTACAGCAAGCTGAAATGACTTTATTGAGCTGCACTATTCTTAAAGAATAGGTGCGTCTAGCACGCTGGCATAGTTAGGGGCCGGGCCGTGTGTTTTTATATATGTATATCTATCTTTTTTTTTTTGCACTCACTTTATTCTAGTGCCTGTCTTGTGCCTAGATCCATTGAGTTAAGTGCACTGTGTCTGCAGTCAATGACAAAGCTCAAGGGGAGCTCTAAGCATTTTGCCCTCTGTTCTTGTTTTGGTTTAATCTAATTCACTCTAAAAAGGCTATTTTGGTTGAATTCCTCCCTCCGTGCCCTACCTACCCTCTCCTCTGCTGTTTCTGTCTGCCTTTGCTCAGAAGTGCCGCCAGCGCTATCTCCGAAAGGAGGTGGAGTCAGCGCTCTGATAAATTAGCTCGTGTTTGTTCAGTGTAAAGCATTGCACCGTTTCCAGCTGTATTGTTGTTCTTGGCTTGAAAGTTTCTTGCTGTCTTCTAATTTGAATCCAAGCCCTGGTTCCTGGACTACCGCAACGGCCTGCCCATGCATAGCCCCAGTGCGTGCCAGCCAGACGAGGACCTTGGCCCTGGTCGGAGGTCTGCAAAGTGGATGTTTGGCGTTTAATCTGCTTATTGCAGATCTTTGCTTGGAGTAGTGAGGGCACACGTGTTTAGTGAGATGGCCGAGCTAGAGTGGCAAGGGGCTGGTGGACAAGATTTTGTTATATGATCTTGGCTCTGTAATGGGCATCCTGCACGGGTGTGCTGCTCTTCAGTGCCTGAGATGTAAGGCAAGATGAGGATGATAACCCTGCTCTGTTGTGTCAGAATCATGCAACGCTGAAGGGGTTATTTCTTAGCAGTGCTAGAACCAGTGTAAAACTGTCTTTTTCATTTTCCACTGATTTTTCTTTTAATTATCTTTTCCCCCAAAGTTTTTAATTTTCTATGTGGGTATAAGTGCACAGAGAGCACATTTAAAATCAGACTCTGCAGCTCTCAAACCAAGCCATAAATCCACACCTTGATGTGGAATCAATAATTTAGTCATGTCAGCTGGATTTTAAATATGTTTTGAAACCTAGTAAAGGAACAAATTATAGGAAAAATGTGCCGGCCTCAGCGGGCAGCACCTACCAGCCCATGGGCTGTGCAGAGCAGTGTTCAGCGTAGCAAAGCCCTGCATATGGAGGAGCTCAAGTAAGGAAAACTATTTGGTTTCTCACATCCAGCATCTAAATATAATGCCCTTGGTATGATTCTCCTACTGGCCTTTACAGATGCAGGAATGAAAGTCCAAATGAGAGAAACATCAGGAGGGGGGGAAAAAAAAAAATACTTGGCTTAGGATAGGTAAGGGAAAACTTTGGAATAAGAAATGACTGTGCTGTTGCAGTGGCTGATCCAGCCTGGAGGAGGATTATGGGCTGATTCTGGCACCTGGTTGTTAAAATGCTGGATTTTTCTATGGAAACAGTTACTACTGACTGTCCCATTCACAGTTTATTTTACTCATTCATTAGTTCCAGGTGAACCCAGGTTTTTCCACAGTAGCTGGCCAGGACGGATTTTCTGAAGGCTGGTCCAGATGACTTGGTGTGAAGGAAACTGGATTTTGCCCAAATGAAAGCAAATAGTGTTATGTGTTGATGGAGCAAACCTGCAAAAATGACAAGTATGAGCAGTCCCAGCCAGATTCATGAAATCACCTCTACTCAGATAAACACTCCAAATTATTCGGATTTCAAAGGTGCTCAAATGTTAAGTTTGTTGGATGCAGAGCAGTGTTATCTCTGGAAATTAAATTTAGCTTCCACTGAAGTAATCATGGGGTGCCCGTCAGGCATGAGTATTAATATTTTTAAAAAAAATTTTCATTTTTAAGAGCTCTTTGTTTCTGTTCTTGAAATGTGCTTGTCCTGTGCTAACTACAGCAAAACCCTGGAGTGAACCTGCACCTGCTGACACCTATTTATCCTGGGTGATCTGCATGCCAAAACCAAACATAGGCCTTTCTTACAGGTTCCCTAGGTTAACTCTGGATTTATGCCAGAAAGGTGCATTTAATCCTTTGATTTCATTGAGGTTTCTAGTCAAGGCCGTGATGAATCTAGGTACGTAGAAATAATTTTTATGTGCTGTGGTGTCATCCCTGATTAAAACTGGTAAAACTATAACAAAGCTACATCTGATTTTGTATCAAAACAGAGATTTTCAGTTTTAGTGCTAAATGGTACAGGGATGGGGGTGAAATTCATATAGGATGTTATATAAATCACCATTTCACATTCTTGGTCTTCTGCAATCACTGTTAGTGAGGAATCCATGCTCCCACAGCTGTGCTGATGTCACTGGTGTTGCATATACAAGGACATAAGCAAAAGCCATATTCATGCTGAATTCCACCCAAGGACGATGTCAGAGCAGTGCCTGCCAACCAGGAGGATGAGATCATTGCAGAAATTCTTTACATTCTGTCTTCTGCATAGGGTGCCCAAGCAATGAGAGTAAAACTACAATAACCAACAAGTGGGAAGCTCTAAATGGCACCGAGTCTGTTTTTTCTCCCCTGACCCCCTTCCCAGCAGAATATGGGTAGAATAAACTGTTAAATTAGGTTCTGTCTTGATGGAGGCTGTATAAGACTTAGCTCTGTTGCTCATTCGGAGTGCAAAGGCTCTGGCCCCAGCCCATTGGTACTCCCAGTGGTATCCGAACTGTAGGCCATGTGATGGGGAGGCTTGTAAGCCGCTCTGAAGCTCTGCCATCCATGCTGTGGCTTATTAACCATAAATAAAAGTAATTCTGTGAGTACTGAAACTGCTAGAGCTCAGTTTACTGTTGATTGGTGTCTGGTGGCTCGTTCAAGTTTTATTAATTGTATTAAAACTGCAGCATGAGCTCTGTCCTTAGATGCTAGAAAATCCAGACTAGTAAGAAATGTTGCCTGAGTAGGTTCCTCAGGGTACGACAATCCTGATTGAAGCTTTTTTCCTCCCCATGGTAGGGGCACCCCTAACCTCTTTCCCCTACCCCAAGGGATTTTCTTGTGTCCGAAGGATTGATTTTTGTGCTACTGCCTTTCTTTCACTAGGAACATTAATTGAGCTCTTTTCCTTCTACCCACTTTCTTTCTTTTGCCAAACTTGAAGTAAGTTAATATCTCTGATCTCTAGTCCCTGTCAAAAGTGGATAACAGGCTCAAACGCTAAATGTGATGAAATGTGCATACAGTATGACTCCATAAACCTTGTTTCATTTGGAAAGTAGGATAAAAGACCTTAGTAATGAATTTGAATCCTTGTGATTAATGAGCAAAGCTAAAGAGCCTTCATTTTGCTCACAGCTATTCTGTGGGCAAAGGCTGTCTGTATTTGACGATTTTATTATTTGCTGCTGTTTATTCTTTCATTTCTAATATGGGAGGCTTCGTAGTTTTTTCCATAGATACCAGGACCAAAAGCGACTTTAAATCATCCAGGCTGTGACCTCCTGTACAGCACAGGCCAGAGAATTTCAACCCTTATTGAACCCAATAACTTGCATTTGACAAAAGCGTGTCTTCCAAAAACCCATCCAGTCTTGATTTAAAGGCAAGGGATGGTAGCTGCCTTGGGAATTGCTAGAAAAATAAGGCTTCTGCAGCTGCCTTGGTGTTTTATGTTATTCTCGGGGTGGGGGGGGGAACAACAGGCCTAGTTTGTTTTAATGTCTTGGCAGCTCCAGTTTATGACCTCGTGCTGTTGGTATTATCCTCCAGCATTCAGCAGCATTTTCCTGACCAGCCCTTGCTCTGGGTGTTGGTTAATTCTGGGCATTTACGTGCTTTGGGAGATGCCAGGTAGGTAAAAGCGTGGTGGGTCTGGATGGGTTCAGTGCAGGTCTGACTTTTCTTCTTTTAGTCACAAATGGGCACCGCAAGAGCTGTCTAAGCACCTTCACGCTGGGACACTTGCACCTCCAGAAGGTCCATGGTTTCCCTTGTTCTCCGGGAAAAATTAAGGTGCTGCCTTGCTCCCTGTCCTTGCAGGACTCTTATCTACTTGGATCTGAGCTGAGGCCATAACTTCTTTTAGGGAGGTTCCCCAAACAACTGCCAGATGGCAATTGCATTCAGTTCCTCCAACCGGGCTAGTTTTGAACCACCGACAACAGGGTAATAACTGCATATTCCTATTCTTTAAACCAGCCAAATCCTGAGCTGGGCTTTCTTCCTTCCTTGTCCAAATGTTTGAATAAGCGAAGCCAAGTTTTCTGTTTTTATGAAATAATATTGCCTTGATTCACATAGATGTTAAATAAATATGTAAAATGAACGGCTTGCGACGCAGGACTGAATGCAAAGCTAAATTCCCATGGTCCTTGGCTTTGAGGATCTGGTCTCCTGACCTCCTCCATGGCAGGGCAGGATGCCTTTGGTTCTCCATGTCTTTCAGGTGGACGAGCTGCTGTCATTTTCCCAATTCCATGATTTTACAGGGAAGGGGTTCAGGACAAGCAAGACCAGAAAAGACTTCCAAGGACTGGTTAGCTCCTCCTGAAGCCAAAAGGTCCCATGTCATTCATGTTTTTGGACCTCCAGGCCTCAACATCCTGGTGGTAGTAAAGCCTTTCTTAATGTCCATCCTCAATATCCCTTGCTGCAGCCTTTGCCCCTGCTGCTTGTCTCTTCTGGAATAAGTCCTTCATCTCTTGTCACAGCTCTCTTATGCTTGAGCACTGTTATGTTTCCCCTTGGTCTCTTCTCTCTCAAAAGCCAGGGAACCCAGGTAGCAGTCACTTTTTGGGAAGTGCAGCTGTTAAATGGATGGAAGTTTGGAACCCCACCCTTGCCCCTACACCAGACCTGCCATGGTGACCCTGGGCAAGTTCTTCCATCTTGGTTTGGCTCTTTCATTTTTGTCTACTCATCAGCGGTCATGTTCTCCTGGATTCCCTCTCTGTGTGCTGGACTCTGCTTTCCAAGTGGGACACTTTGTATTGGAATATGTAATTTTTAAATATTTTTAAAAATTTTTTGGCACCACTCCCATCTCTTCCTGAACTCATAAATAACCCCTGCAAAGATTAAAGAGCCTGAGCTGACAGTGAAACAAAGATCTGCATCACCTTTCTGTGCTGGCCTGTTGCTTGCTCCTCCTTCCTGCACCTCTGCCTGCCCTCAGTCAGGGTTGCGTGTAGTGCTCTTCTCTTTCTCCTCTTTGGAGTAAGGTTCATGTCTCCATGTGCTTCCCAAAGCCTCAGGCTGTGAGGGTGCTTTAGAAATAAATCATTCTATCACCCAATTGCTGTAGTGTGTAATTACCCCCTACTTGATGGAGATGTCTGGAAACATAAACAGAAGGGATTCCAGCAGTTCTCCCAGTGTCTAAATGTTTGAACCACATTGCATGCTTCATGCTCCATCCATTGCCACCCTTCCAACATCTGCCTCTCTCTTATTTCCAGTACAGTATTGCTCTCTGCTGAGTGCTCAGTTCTGATGATGTTTGGGTTTGTTAAGTACTTCTAACCAGGAAAGGTGGTTGCGAAGCAGGAGGGAACTGTGTGCACTTGCTGAGCACTATGTTTTTGAAGATGGAGCTAATGGGCATGATGTCCCCCCTAGGTGTATAGGAATTTCAAGCTATCAGATACTTAGCCCTTCACATGCTTAAATTTATTAATATATTTTAGCCCTGATTAATGAGTTGCATGAAACATGAATCTCTTTACCTTCACCTGTGCTGTACGTGCATCAGGTTCTCTTGCAGCTGGCTGTGCTCCAGGGGATGGGCAAGCATAGGCATGCTTAATTTCATGACCTCACACAAACCAATTACCCCATTTACAAGCGGCATTATGCTGTGCTGAGTCAAAAGCCAGTTTTACAGCATTTTGACACCAGGAGTTAATGTTTCTTTTCTTTCCCTTTCAAGAAAGGAGCTGTCATTCATCCTTTCCCTTCTTTAAACCTGCTTGATAAATCTGTTCTGACTTTTCTGGTGTGCCTCTGTGAACTCCCCTGCAGGTTTAGGCTGGTATATAATGAGAGAATTTGGGTTACCTTTCTTTCCCATCAGTTTAGTAACAAAGTGTGTGCTTTTTCTTTCTCTTTTTTAAAAAATCTTTTATATTTAATGAAAGGGTGGGGTGCAGTCATGGGGATACAAAGGTATCACATCTCTAATACTTACGCTGCTCCAGAAGCACCCAACTCTGAGCCACCTTTCAAAGTCCCAGGTCCTGTATTTGACTCTGTTTTCCTGAGGCACTTGAAAGTTCAGAGGGTTATCCACAGTTTATCCAGACTCATTAGAAGCTCTTGGTCTGGACTGAGATCTGGAAACTTAACAAAATTAGAAGCAACTTGTATGAGGTTTCCACTGCTCCTTGGTTTTGCCAGAGTGGAGGGATGAAGAGATCAGCTTCTCTTGCGGTATTATGGCTTCAGGTACATGCCAAAGCCAACAAAATGCAGAGATGTGCAAAAATGCTAAAATAAAGTATGGCAAGAAAATGTTAGCTTGATGTTTTCAAACCTCAGTAAAAGGTTGGCTTGAGTCTGGCTGGTTCAGCTTTGGGCTAGTTGCTTCATCTGCTGAATCAAAGACCAGAGGCCCCAGCAAATGCCAGGAACCAAACCCTGATCATGGTGTGGCTGCCGGGAGAGTTGGTGGGACCTCTGAAGCTGTGTTGAGGACCTTGTGTTCCTCCTGTGAGGGAGGGACGGGAGATGGCTTGAACTTTGTCCAAATGATAAGGTCAGACCCAAACTTGATGTTTGTTTTGTTTGGGTGTTTCTGCTTCCGACCTTCTGTCAGAGCAACCGAAGTGGGGCTGGGTTCCTCCTCAGAGCAAGTGAAGTGGTTGTGTGTTGGCTCTTTGGGGTCTTTCAACTCACCAGTAAGCCTTTGTGGCAGCGGTGAACTGTCACACTAGGCCACACTTGCTTTTCAAATGGGATGGCTATCGGAGTGGCCTCGGCTTTCTGAGAGCCCCAGCTGTTTCTGCAACCATGAGGAATGTGTGCTGATGAGAACTTGATCTAATTATCATCCTGTGGCCAGGGGTTGTCATTCCAGCGTTTCTGCTCACTTGCTGCATTCCCCACATGCTTGGCGTGATGGTAGCCGAGGTTGCAGGAGGAAGGTGAATACAGAAGGGCTTTCTCTGGTGCAGCGAATCTCTCGGGATCTGCAGTGGGCCAAGGAAAACTTTGCTTCCTTTCCGTGTGCCATATTGGAGGTAGCTCATTAACCCGTTAGCCCTTCGCTTTGGCTGGTAGCTGTGGAGCTGTCATTTCCTCCCCTCCTCTGTGAGATGAGAAATTCGTGTGGAATTAAGCACGTGGGGCTGAGAGGATGCCCTTTGCTGGAGATGGGGACTGGGCTGTTGTCTTTGCTAACCGGGATGTTATTTTTGACTCTGTCCTGCAGTTTGATTTTTCTTTCCTATTTGATGGTGGGAGGGGCTTGGGTTATGTAACTGTTCTCGTTCAGTTGCTTTTCGGGTGACGGCCAACTGCTCCCGGTCTGGAAGGAACCGAGGTTTCCCTAAGCAAACAGGAGAGCGAAGCAGAGGAAGGACCATCAACTTGGACCCGCCACCTTCCACAGTCCAAACTCTGTTTTCCTCTTGCTCTCCATTTGGAGATTCCAAAAGGCTTTTCCACCTACACAAGCCCTCTCTGAGGGAAGCTCAGAAAGGGGAACTGATGCACAAAATGGTGAAGCAGCTCCAAATGCAAGGCCAAGTGTCCCTGCAGTGGGCAGTGGAGAAGGTAACCACACTTAGCAGTGCAGAATGACATGGTGGGAAGGGGCTGCTTACCTAAAGGAAGGCAAAGTACCTATTAAAGCCCGTGGGAAACTTTCTTGGGTATGGGATTTCTGAGTTTGGCCCCATAAAGATTCGTATTGTTGGTTTTGTGGTTTAATCCATGGGCCCTCTTTAAGAATAAGAACTTCCTTAAAAAAACCAAGAGCTCTCTCTTCCCCTGCTCTCTGTCTGGTCTCTTCAGCTCCAGTGAATAGCTCTTGGCTCTCCTGGGCCCTCCTCCCCGCTGCGGCATGGCACAACTCCCCCATCAGCAGCACATTGTTCTCATTGACTTTTATTATTCCATGGGCTAAATTACTGTGTGCTTTGATCTCGTGACGGACTCACTGCTCAGAAAGGGGGAAAAGGTTGACTTTTTTTTTTTTTTTTTTTTTTTTTTTTTTTTTTTTTTTTGCATCTGCCTCACTCATTCTGCCTCACTCATGCAGAAAGGTCAGGCTATGGAAGGAGATAAAATGCCAGGCAGAGACTGGGAGGTTTTGGAAGTCTTTGGTAGAAAAAACAGTCTAGATGTGTCCAGGTGAAGTCTCAAGAAGAACTAACTGTTAAACAGCTTTTATCCAACCCCACGCCACAGTACCACCCATCCTTGTGAGCAGGGTGCCACAGTGTTGACATGGGTGCTGTCAGTGCTTAGCAGAGAAGGCAAATAAGGCTTGGAAAGAGTCAAGGCTATAAAGTTTGTGGGAGGTGGCGGAATGGACCCCACTGTCTCCAGGGTGAGACTCACCCTGCCCTTAGACTGAAACTTGTCCCATGGGATATGCTGCGCTCAGGCCAAGGGCTGCTTGTGGGGATGCTCTGGCAGCAACTCTTGCTTTGCTCTGGCAGGTCCTTTTGAGCCCTGCTCTTACTGTATGTGTTGTTTTTCTTCTACCCCCATACCTGTTCATGGTTTTTGCTTCCTGAGGTTCTCAACAGGCAGGTGCCACCTCATCCGTCTCCCATGCATGGTGGTACTGGTGGTGGCATACCTACCATTGCTGTTGTGCTTAGTGCAAGAATGTAATTTGGAAAGACTTCACTGAGGTGACCCTTGGCAAAAGTAATGGTGGGGATGGATCCCACTGTTTCCAATACAGGGACTGTCTCTAAGCCTAGGGGCCATTCTCCTTGCCAGCTGAGTTAGCTTAACACTGGAGGGATTGGCCAGGGCAGAATTAGTGATTGGCCAGGGCAGAATTAGTGCAGGAGGAGGATAGGGAAAAGCACCTCACTTTCACGCTTGCCTAATGCACAAGTTGTTAGATTCATATTGCCCTTGGGTGTTAACTTTTGTGGAACAACTGAGCTGCTGGGGTTGTGTAAAGCTGAGAGTGCTTTCAGGGGGAAGTCGTCTGAGCATGTGAAAGGAGGTGGCATGTTTATGAATAATGAACACTGGTCTTGGGACTGGTAAAATTCACACATGGTGCACGTTGCCAAGGGCTCTGTTAGGATAGCTCCCCAAATGCGGTCCTTGCACTGCTACTGCAGGTCCAAAGCAGTCATGATGATGGGCAGTGCAACCAGGAGGAGACGTTGTTCAGGGCTTTGGAAAAACGGGTTTCGGCTCCGCCGAGAGCCCTAAGGTGTCCTGGAGAAAGGAGAGGAAAGATAGACCCTGAGGGATGTGTTTCTATGACCACAGCAACTTCCTCTGACCCCTGCCTGCTCATCAGCAGGCGAGGATGGTTTGAGCCAGTGAAAATAACTCCAGTACTGCACGTGATGTTAATGACCCCTCAAGAGGCTCAGTACCACTCAACACCCTTTTAATCTCCTGGCGTCAATGTAGGAACAGAAGAGCTTGGAGAAAGCATGTACATTATCACATTGTAGAGCAGCTCCTCAAAATCTGACGTCCTAAAAGCATTCCCTATGCTGTTCCAAAAAAGGCTTTTTTAAACCTCAAGTTAACTAGCAGGTCAGCACAGTAATGTGTCCCTCAGTAAACCTACAGTGTCCTGTTACTGCTCTTTTGGAACAGTGCATGTGCTTTACTTATTTCAAAGATCCCACCACCTCTCTGTCAGTGCCAAGCTTAGCCTGACACAGAAGTGATAGTAAGATAAAAGGAGATGGCATCTTTTATCTGATTTGTATTCCCTTATTTTAGGTTGAACCCAAAGACAATATAATGGCCAAACCCCATGAACCCCATGTCTCCATGCAAAGTTTCAGCTGACCAGAAAGGAGAGATCCTGGATGTAGAGGCTTGAATTGCTGTACGAGATCACTCCAGAGTAAGGCCAGTTAGAGAGCTAACTGAGGTCATTCTCTTCATCCATCCCCAAGGAAATCACCAAGTATTGGAGATAGAAGAGGGACTGTTGAAGTCATAGAAGACTATGAATAAGTGCCCATTACATGAAGAAATACCTTTTCAAAGGATCACTTAGTTTTGTCACACCTCAACTATTGACTGACCTCTTGGTTTTCTTTCCACATAGTGTCTGGTTTGTTGTCTTTGTGTAGTTACTCAGTAGATATTACTTAATACTCATGTGAGCAGTGTAACACCTCGTGTAGTTACTCAGTAGATATTACTTCTTAATACTCATGTGAGCAGTGTAACACCTAGTGAGGGTGGGCTGCTGCTGGCTTGCATGATTATTTGCAGATTGATAGCGACCAAGGTCTTGCAGTAGGACTATGGTCCTGTTGGGCCACAACTTCCAGAAAGCATTGTCAAACTTGCAGGCTGGCACCCTGATTCAGCAAAGTGCTTGGAAAAATGCTTATGTCCTGCTAAAAGAGGTGAAACTTCCTGTTCTTTAAAGGACAGCTTGAGCATAAGTTTACCTTAAAGCACATGTTTACTGAGTAGGGATGTGAGAAAATAAGAGTACTTCTGAAGAGTGCTTTCCCATGATCCAAACTGTTCTTTTGCTTTTGTGTGCCCTGATCAGTCAGTCTGGCTGTGCTTGTGGATGTGGAAGAGCCTTGTCTGTGTGGGGCAATTGCTGTTTCCTACGTGTCAGAGCACCTTTTAGTGTAAGAGAACTGATCACAACCTCAAGCATGGGATTGTCCTACCATGACACCTTCCTGTGTTCATGTCCTTGAAAAGGGCTCAGTGGAAAACCGCTCATCTTCTCTCTTTTGACTTTCATGCTCTTATTCTCTTCTTGAGTAAATCACTAGCTGCTGTTCTTGGTGATGTGCTGTTGAAGTGTCTGACAAAGGAAATGACACTGATGTTCACGTTAACCCTCCAACAATGTAAAAATAGCTGGGGTGAAAGGCTGCCCCTGAGAGCAACTCTTGTCCCAGTTTAGTGCACCCTTATTCTGAGGAGAAAAAACATATAATAATTACAAAAAGAAATAAAGGGATGTTTTCCTGGACTTTGAAAGCTTTTGACCTTAGAGAAGAATGCTCTATTTATAACAGCAGGACTGTATATTTTTAAAAGCCTCGAGACACATGTGTGCTGAGGAGTCAGAGATGCTCTTTGACTCCAACTTCTTTTTTGACCTCTGCTAGATTAGTGAAGATATAATTTGCAACATGACCCCAGGAATCAAAAGTCTCTTTTTATTAAAAACTTCGGAAATGACCTCACTAGGGAGTTTGAACTGATGAATGCATAGATAAGAAATCCTCTACTGAAGCTCCTTTTGAGAATTAATGCACAGAACAGATGAGAATGTGGATGTATTTGGGACAAAACTCATTCATTAAGCCATGCAGCTAGAGAACTAAAAAGAAATGAGTAATAGCTGAAGGATTTTAATATATAAATAGTGTTAGTCCAGTATCTCTCTAAATTAGAACTATTAAGCAAAGTATTTCAGCACATGCTCAAGTGAATACTTGAGCATTTTGATGGTTTTACCAAATTTAGGTCCAAAAGTACCTATTCCAGTCATCTAATTATATTTACTCCCAACGCTGGCCAAAGAAATTCACCTCATGGTTTTGGCATCTCCTATTGAAGCTTTAGCATATATATTAGAGAGACCCAGCTTTGGTCGCTGGAGATGCTGTTGTTGACTACTTTCCTGTTTTGGGCAGTTGGGGTCACACCACCTAAAAAATCATTACTAAAAATGATTGATTGGGGTTTTTCCTCCCTGCCTCCCACACTTGTTGCTCTGTGCTTTGAGTTGTTAGGTGGTGTAGGGGAGTTGCTGATTCATTGGTTTTTCTCCTGCGGCTGCACCTGACTTAATTAAGATTCTAGTGCGGGCAACCAGGTGGACAAACCTCACAGCAGAGGAGGAACAATATTTTCCTCAGTCCCACACTTACCACAGGTCTGTTACCACTGGCAAATTTAGCTGTTACCTAGGGAGGACCTGTCACTGTGCGTTGCTGCAAGAAAACCTTCACATGCCAAAGCAAAAGGGCCAAGTGATGCTTGCAAGGAGCCAGAGAGCGTCTGCAAAACCAAACAAAAGTTTGTGACCATTTACTGGAATAAAAATAGTGAGTCACTGTGGTAAAACAGCAAACATTTTTAGAGTCAAGTGCTGTTCCTTTGAAGCTTTTGAAGTTTTGGAGGGAGCCAGGGCTGAGATTCACTGTACTAAGAAATGAAATACAACACTCGGAGCTCACGTGGGTAACGTATAAAGCTTTGGCCATCTTGTCTTCAAGTGAACAAGGAACTGTAGAAAAAGCTTTGAATGGCTCATATTTTTGCTTTTCCACTAAGCAACACTGTCAAATCAAGAATTTCTTAGCGTCAGCAACTCTGAATCGGAAACAGTATTCTGCTGGGCTTCCAGGCATTTTAAAGCAAGGGTGCGGGTTAGCTAAGCCCCCGTCCAAAACGAACAGTTTGCACTGTGTTAGACGCAACACTGCAGGCTGCCGCGCGCCCTGGCCAGGAGCTCTCTGGTGCGAGGTGGTGGCTCCGGCTGAGCTCTTGTGGGTGTTTGCCATGCAGCTGTTTGCCTTTTTAAAAAAAAAAAAAAAAAAAGAACTGGCATGGCACTATTCAACACGAAAACTTGGCAGTCGGGCATACCACCCACTTGGAGTGCCGGATGTGCAGCACTTAGAGTCCTCGGAAGCTGTGAAGGGCTGGGACTGAAGTGCTTCGTCGGCCTTGTGCTGAACCCCTGCTGAAGACGAGAGTTTCACCGAAACCGAAAGGGGAGACCACGAGGCGGCTCGGCCGCACCAGGTCTTCCTGGCGGGATGTGCTTTTAGACTAAACTACCTAAGGCATTATGGGACAGCAAGTAATCCCGGCAGGGGAACCTGAGCTTTATAAACTGAGGGCACAGTGCAAAACAGTTGCCAAGTGTGTAATCTCTGCTTATTATCTCCCTAATATACACCATCTGATTCACTGCCAGCGCTTACTTCTGTCTCGCTACACCCCCCCCTTCCTGCTTGCGCAGAAGATAAAATGTGTTGTTATAACTGCAAATAGGGCCCCTGGGACTGCTCCCGAAACCTTGGCAGTAAATTGCCCTTCGTCTCTGCAGATTGCCTTTGACATCTTTGGAGTTTAAAATGTAAAATAAATAAATTATATTTATTACATATATATACATAAAATATATAAAAATAATATAAATGTCACCTTGCAAATCCAAGAAAAAAGTATTAACCATTTTATGCTGGACATATGGCTTAGCGACGAAACGTCAGGGTTTCCTGTGCGTGCTTTTTACTGTTTCCTCTCCGCACTTGCTGTAATCTCTCCGAGACCTCTGGAAGCTCACATAAACGGAGGTTTCTCTTCTGGGTTAATGTCAGTTGGTCCCAATTTTTGTTTCTGCTGTGGGTCATATTGACAGGAATCCTGAGGGGTTTTCTTGGTGTGGTGTCCCTGCTCCCCCCCCCGCCTTCCTCTGCAGCATCCAGCACAGCTGGCCGGGAGCCTTTGGGCACCCCTTGCTCCAGCAGTTCCTGGTCTTTAAGACTGTGCTGGTGCCAGTATGTGATAAGTAAATGCTATGGCTGGGGGGGGTTTCTATGGCTGTGATGTTTCAAACAACGTTCAATGCCAGATCAGGCCTCTCTGGGAAGGTGTGCAAAGGAATAGGGAGTTTTGAGGTCCCGGTTGTGTTTAGGGTAATGAGTGCATTGGTGAACTAAGGCTGGTAACAGCTCTGCTTATTCACAGAGATCCTGAGGCTTGCAGGGAGTTATACTGGTGAAAACCTAGGGAGAAAACCAAGTGCTTGCTAATTCAGGCCTATTTAAGTCCACAGGGATGCTCTCCAGCATCCAGCCCCACTGGGCAGCAGCTGTGCTGGGACCCTGCTGCTGCGGAGCGGCTGGTGCCAGTGACTTGTGGGGTTCGATCCATCCTGCTGTGTCGCAGCTGCCTCTCGACCTGTCTCGAAGAGCTCCTTCGGAATTACTGGGCCGGGGGAATCAGCTTTAGGGTGACTCTGTGTGTGGGGAGGTTTTGGGGGGCTGCAGGAGGAGGGAGATGCGTGGTGAGGCTTTGAGCTGAAGGGGAGGTGGGGTCCATGGATGGGGCTGAGTCCGTGCAGAGTGGTGAGGGGGGGATTGCAAACAGGTCTTCAAGAATGGGTCTGTGTGTGTGTGTACAGACCTTCCCTACCTTTGTAATCCTGGCGAAGTGCTTGAAGTCGTGACTTTCAGGCCCAGGAGGGAGATGCCCAAAAGCAGCGGAGCTGGTGTAATGCAGGAGGAATCCTGCCCTGTCCCTGTGTGTTAGGGGTGTCCTTGGGGGGGGGAGGAGCTGAGGGAAAGACTTTTATTGCTGAATGCAGAGGCACGAGGCCAAATGCAAAAAGGCAGTGATCCTTCTGAACCAAAGTGGAAAAAGTAATGCTGTGATTATGCACGGAGCTGAAACGCTCTGAACGGGGGAGAGAGTCTGTAACTTACAACCTGATAAGAGGAACAATTTCACCTTCCTGCAATCTTCTCGCAGTGTTTAGCATCACTGCAGAAAGCTGCCAAGCACAGGAGAACTGAGGGCACGGCGAGGGGTCCCTCCCCTCTTGCTTTCCTCCATGGGGTCCTTTCTGGTGCAAGCAGCCTCTAGAAACCACAGAGAGGTGCAGAAACAGAAAATATAAAAGTGTTGTTAAAAGCTATGGCCCTGTTCCTAGCGGGTGGCTGGAGGGGTGGCTGCTCTGCATTTATACGGGGGGTCAGACCAGATCTAAGTGGTCCCTTTTGGCTTCAAAGTTTATAGCTTTATGAACGCCTCACAGCATGCACTGCAGGGCCTGTCTCTACTCGATAACGTGGCTGTATGAGAGAGTCATAAATCAAACCTGAAATCTGGCAGGTTTAATAATAAATCCCAAACTTGTGCCAGGTCTGTGAACTTTTCAGTATAACTGAGATGCTCTGAGAGTGAACCTGAGAAGATTGATGGTTGCAGGAGGAAAACAGGCAGAACTTGTCAGTTTTGACCCCAAATCAAGGAAAATGTTGTGGTTTTGGCTAAGTGGGACTTTGTGGTTTTTGTTAACCTGAGGCTCAAAGCAAATGTGTGTTTGGGGGGTGGGGGCGAAGAGCATGAATTTAAATGGGAATACTTTTTTGTCGTGTTTCTCACTGCTCTCACTTGGAAGAGGGTAATGCAAGGAAGTGATGGTTTATCTTTGTATCGGGAGAGTAAATAATGCTATGGAAAGCCTATTTTGTTACTGTAAAGTTCATATGTCCAGATTCCAAATCCCACGTAACCCAACGACAGATCCTTTCTGATCACTTTTGCTTCCCTCCCCCAGAGTCCCTTTGCGCTGCATCTCCGCTAAACAGGCAATTAATTCCCTGACGTGAGTTCAGATGGGGGTTAGTGAGGAGCAGAGGGGGCTCCTTGGTAGCTCTGGACTCATTTTGTGAAGGAGGAGATATTTCCTGCTCAGAGAACACAAGTGTTTTTGGATGCGAGGATCCCAGGGGAAATTCTGCTCCCATGCTTTTTCCCCACCTCTAACCGCACTGCTGAATGAGCAGCACCATTGATGCCCCAAAACTCATCCTGTGAGCCTTGCAGCATCCCCACAGGTTACAAGTTGGAGGAAAAATTGTTCCTATGTCATCTTTTTTGCCATCTCTCACAGCATATCAACTGAGTCAAAAAGTAGGACATGGGTTTTGCTGGCACCTCTGTGGCAAGAAACAGTTTTAAGAGAAAAAGCTGCTTCTTTGGAGAACCCAATGTTTTCAGAGATTTTAGCGAAGGACTACAGTTGCTCTTGCCCTGTCTGCTTCTTGTACTCCCTGGGTTTCCCAGCTCTTACATGTAGACGTGTATACAGGGACAGGATATCTGCCTGATGCCTTGCTCCGATGCTGCCTTGGAGATATTCAGCATCTGACACTGCCTAAGTCTTACAGAGTTACTGGGAGGTAACATTTTTTGAAGATGTGGGTCCCTGGGTGAGACTTCAATTCAGGCAGGTAGTAGTAGTGTTTCAGTGGTAGTTTCAAAAGCTCCAAGGCACCCTACTTAGAGAAATTTTTAGCAAGTTATAAGGTGCTTCTATTGAAAATCTCACTAGGCATCACTGTCTGCATCTCTTAGACCCTATATGACTTTAAGAGTTATTGACTTTATTGTTTATTAGCTTTTTTTACTGCTCTTGCTCACAGGACACAGCTGCTTGTGTAAGTAAGTGCAAAATACAGGCATGAGCGAAATGTGCAGGGAAGTCCTTGGAATATGGGTCAGGGCAGAGGTGGCTAAAGGCTGAGGAGGAAACTTCCTGCTCTGGGGACAATAACATGATTGACGCACCCAAAGAGCTGATTTAATCCAGTTGAATTATTTCATCGTGAGGCATAGAACCGCGATAAAGAGGCTTCCTCCTCTCTGGATTGATGCAGGGAGGCAGCCAGATAACAGGATTAATGATCTGAGACTGCGGTTCAGGTTTCATCCCCAGTCGCAGTACGAATCAGATGTGACCCTACTGACTTGGTTGCAGTTATTCCAGAAGGGCAGGGGTTTAATGAAAGGTGGAATTGAGCCTCCTGATCTCAAGGAGTCTGGCTTTCTGGGCATGATTAATTTTTCCAAGTCAAACAGATCTTTTGGGCCAGTGAACAAGTCTTTGTTCAATGCTGGCAGGGACGTGTTAGGAGGAGGAGACTTCCCTGCTCTGGGCTAGACCCCTTGGGGCCTCCTCGTCTCAAATTAGGATGTCGTTTATAGGTGACGAGATGTTCATTGTGTGTGTGAGTCGTATTCGACCTGCTGGTTTCAGGCTGGGAGTGTTTATTAGGGTTGGAGCTGCACAATCTGGGCTGCACCCTTCACGTTTGGAATTTGGTTTTATTTTTTGTTCTGCTCAGATGCAGTTTTTTAATTTGTAAGAAATACTTGAAGCAGGGGTGAGAAAATGGGGGGATGGAATTTTTTTTCCAGCTGAATCAGTTTCCTGATCCAGTCTGCTGTAGGGCCACCTGAACAGTAGGGCTGGTGCAAGGGCTGGAGCAGGAGCAGATGGGCAGGGGCATGCGGTGGGGAAGGGACCACTGCTTTTTGGCAACGGACACATCAATGCTGGACTAAAGTGTCCCTGTAACTGCACCCAGTGAAGTCCTGTTGCACAGAAATGCTCAGGAGGGCTCCTGCAAACTCAGTGGGATTCCCTTTTGCCCTCATCTCTCGGAGGTTTCTCCATCTGGAAGGACCCAAGTGGTGCAAAATAGCCGTTCCCAGAGCCTGGAAGGGAGCCACGGGTAGTAGGCTCAAGCCCTAAAGTATGCATGTGAATGTAAATTGTGAACACCTCCAACGTGCAGGCTGTTTGGATCCATGGCTCTAGCCTTGGCCTCCTTTCATGATGATCAGAAAGGGGTGGAAAATATTTATACTAACAGATTGTGAGCAGCTGTTTTAATGAAGCATTTATGTACTAGGCAAACTTTAAATTGCCCCAAAATGGGACACATGTGTTTTATAAATACACCATTATGAAGAATTGGGGAGTAAGAGATTCTGGATCCAGAAGGCTAATCCTCCTGCACTTATTTATTTTAATAAAGAGTTTATAAGTTGGAAAGCAATGGTGTAGAAAATAAGTGTGGGGTTTTCCAAAATGGAACCATGCTTCAAAACTGTGGCAGTGGAGAATTAACCTCTCTGGATCCAGCACGTATTACCTCTTGATTCTGCACGCCAGCTTATTTAAAAATGTTTCCAGCTGACTTTGAGCAAGAAAATACCGATCAGGTATGGAGCCCTTCCCATAGGAAGACAGCATTTAGAAGATGGATTTGTTGTGGTTTTGGAACCAAATCCAAGCTTTGAAATACTTTCGGTTCTCTGCTTTCTTAGCAGATGATTAAAGGCGAGGAGCCTGATTCATGGTGTCCTATCATGTGCCAAATCCCAAAGTGCATTTCTTAGGCAAAACTGTCAATTTCTTGATGCTGGTGCAAGTCTGCTAGAAAACAAATTGAAGTGGAGCTTTGGGGCTAATAGCCTCTTTATCTGCATGTCAACTCTGTGTCAAGTAGGAATGCAAAATGCCGTTTGGAAATATTTCCTCCCACCAGTACTATTACCTTCTCCAGATCTTAGGAGTCTTTAATTCATAAAAATGCTGGTAGGAGCACAGGTGAAATGCATGCAAAGGTGTACATGCACTCACTCTGTCAATTAAAACTGGAGGTCCTGCCTAGAAAGTTGTCGAGAGTTAAACTTTGCTACTTATTCAAATAGCATGTGGCCCTGCTGATCTGGGGAGGTTGTCATGGTTATCCCGCATCAGCTGATGTCATCTCCTTTTCTGTAGAAATAAGTGCTTTTCAGCTGACCAGTTCAGGGTAAAGCTGTTTAAAATGCTAAGGCAGCCAGAGCAGCTCGCTGGGGTCTCCGCTATCGGGGAACATATAAAAGCTGTGAATCAGATGGCACTGCTAAATTGTGGAGGAATTGATGGGGAAACTAGTATGGACATGCTTGGATGGGGCAGACCCAAAGGTATTGTGGGTACACAATGGTGGCACTGAGGAGAGCGGCAGAGATTGGGATCGCTGGGGAAGCTAATTGAAGCAGTTGAATAGACGGCAGGAGAAAGGCAGTCAGAAACATACAAAAGCACAGAAAAATGAACCACTAAGTTGTTTGCCTTGTGACTTGGGGATTTTAAACCAGGATAAGGGTGCTGAGTGATAAATGGCTTTGGGATGTTAAATGTCAGGTCTGAGGGTCTGTGGCTGGCATCTGTATGTCCAGTGTTTAAGCCTTGCATGAATAACAGCATTTTGCTGGTGAGGAAGAGCTCTTTACAGCACACAGATCCTGACACTCTTTCTGTCAAGCAGTGCTGCGATGGCTGAGCTGTGCAGCTCCCAGTGTGGCTGCCGCGGAGATAAGGGCAGGCTCGTGGAGGCAGGCTATGGGGACCAGCCCACCCGCGAGACAAGCAGTGCCCGCTGATGTGCAAAACATGCCGGGGACCAAAAGTTCATGGTAAGATTCAGGAAAAGATGTGAGCAGGAGTCTTAAAAGCTTGCTTTTGGGGACAGGATGAAAGTGGTAGGGGATACAAGCATGAATTAGTTGAAGATGCTACACCAAAAAGCATGTGTTAGGGTGTTCTTGCACCAGTCTGTGCAAGAAAAGCAGCTGGGTCTGCTTCAGAGGCAGGAGAAGACCTTGGACAAACCATGGCAGAAGCTGGATCTGGTGGTTCCTAGGTTTTCCTTAGTACCCATATGTAGGTATGGAAACGTGTTAAGATGCAGTTCAGAGCTGGAGCAATGCAGCCAGGAGGAGGCCTGCTTGAGCTCTCTGTGGTCTGGTAAGGGTTGAGGAGGCCTTGCTGCAATTTGGGGTGTTGGAGGGGCTCTAGAAACTACAGAACTGGTAGGGTCTGAATATCCTTCTGAGGTCTATTCCTTTATCAAATGTGGTTGAAATGGGCCATGAGGCTCAACAGCTTCAGGGGAGGAGTGGTGGAGAGGAAGGGACAAAGAAATAGGCAGCGCTGCTGCGTATGACTCACTTCCTTAGGAATCCTGGCTGTAAAAATAACAATCATACTCCTCGTTTTACAAATGCTTTTACAAGCACTTAAACATGGGATGTTAATGTTAAGTGTTGACCAAAACGCTCTGAGCATGAAAGCTTCATTAATCTGGATGAAAACATGTAAAATGATAATCTGTACTCGCAGTCACAGCACTGTAAACCGATCACTTGGTTTCACACCAGCATAAATGGGAGAAGAATACGCTTTTTTCTTTTTTTTTTCTTTTTCTTCT
>NW_008795315.1:0-2280 GCF_000699145.1 Aptenodytes forsteri
GGAGAGACATGGGACAACCAGCTCCCGGCAGCGTGGCACGGCCCAAAGAGCCCCTGGCGCTGCTGCCCTGCCAACCCTGCTGCCTCCCGGGCACGGGCAGCTCTGCTCGGCCCCCTCGGCAGCAGCAACCCCGCACTGCACACCTATGATGGGAGGGGAGGGAGAAAAAACTCAGGACTCCTCATGTCCCGTCCCCGTTTCTCCCCGGAAGGGTGGGCGAGAGCCGGGATCTGGCTGAAAACCCACCCACGCAGCAGCGGCACAGCCAGCCAGCAGCCCCAGACTGGGGACGGGGCTGGCACCACACCAGTGCCAGTGGGGTCTGGGCCGGACCCCAACAGCGCCTGCTCCCACCTCCCCAGACGCCCCTCGCAGCCACGGCCCCCCAAAACGTGCGGCCCAGACCTGCCCGGCCCTGATTCACGGTGAGCTGCAGGGATGGGAACCGTGGGGCCCCCCCTGCGCCCACAAACAGCCTCTGGCCACGGGGGGACTCTGCCCGGGCAGGTGCAGGCCCTGGCCCCGCGGTGCTGAGCTCCTGTGAGCCCCAAGGGACACACACGGGCACCAGCACCGCCAGGACCCCTCCTTGCCCGCGGGGAGCCCTGCCGGGGGGATGGCACCCGCCCTCCCTGTCCCTTGGCTGCCCAGCCGGCCCCGGAGCCGAGCGCCCCGGTCCCACCGCGTGGCTCTGTTCAGCCGCTGCCTCGGGGCACTCACCTTACTGGGCACATGTCCCCCGGCGCTCGCCATCTCGGGGCCCAGGCACCGGGATGAGCCTTCCCCACGCGTCGGCACAGCCACGCGGCATCGCCTGGGCCGCCAACACCTCCCGAGGGACCGGCGGCACCGGGACAGCCGTCGCTCCCCATGCCCGACCAGGCCGGCTTCACCGTCTCACCGACGGGGCTGCAGGAGCTGGGTGCGGATCCCTGAAGCAGCCTCTGCTCCCAGCACAGCACATTTTGAGCTGAAAAAGAAGGTTTTAGGTAAAACCACGGCTTCAAACAGAGCTCAGAGCCACCCCAAGGCCCCACCACGGGAGCGCCCCGACACTGCCACCTCCGGTCCTCGGGCATCTGCCTGTGAGGATGACGCTGGGCAGGGCTGAAGGGCTGAACCCCAGTGGAAACCAGTTCCCCCTGGCCCGAGCTCTCCCCGGCTCCGGCAGAGCCAGCGCCAGGCCGGAGGGGTCGGTCCTGCCGGCAGCCGCTCTGGAAAAGAGCTGGGGAGAAGGAACCAGCCGGTGTCTGTGCTGGGAGGAGGGAGCCCGGCGGCAGGAGGGGTGACCGGGAGACCCCCAGCCCCACGCCGAGTCCCCTTCTCCCCCAGGGGACACAGCTGGGAGCCAGGCCCAGGAGCCACCGGGGTCATCGAGCGGGGACTGATCCCGTGGTGGAAATCGGGAGCTGCCAGGGACCCCAAGGGTCGGTGCCGAAACCCACCTGTAAAGTCACCGGGCCCCACCGGGCACCCACGGGGGGTCCCGCACCGGGGCAGAGGGGAACAAACCACTCGCCCGCGGCTGCCCTGCGTGCCTGCCCCAGAGCCGGGGAGCGGGGCAGGGCCCGGCCCCCGTCAACAAATTCGGAAGGGGCTCGTGCCGGCCGAGGAGGGAGGCCGGGACGCCAAGTACAGGATCACAAGAGGAAATACTTATTCATGCGCATGAGGCCTCCCAGCCAAATCGGGGCACCCCAAACGTGGGTTCACCCGGGGACCTCGCAACCTTCAAACGTTCAGGTCCACCACGTTTGACTCGTCACCGGCACCCGCGCTACCGATTACTGATCACAGAAAAACTTGGCACAGCATCTCTATTTCCGCAGCGTTCTCGCTGCCTGTCTGCTGATCCAGACGCCCTGGAGTCCGTCTGGCCAGAGTCGCTTCTCCGTGGCGCCAGCCGACGCCGGGAGGGGTTCAAAGCTGCGCCAGAGGGGCTGGGATGGCGGCGTTACCTCGGATGTCCCAGGGCGTCCTTTATCCTTCAGGGACAGCTCTCGGCTTCCACGAGGTCAAGTCCTCACGCCCAGGGCCCGGCCGCCCTTTAGTTTGTTCTACTTCAGCACGAACACTGCCCACGTCTGGGGTAAAACTCCAGCCCCTCATCACACTGCGCTGCAGAACGGGAACTAGTGCAGATGAGCAAAGTTAATACGCTTTCCTACGATAAACACCGACCGACGTCATCGTTGGGGAAGGGCATTTTCCTGACACAGCCCGGGCAGGGGGGCACGCGCAGCACACGCCGCTGCCTGGAGCCGCCGCCGTGGCTCCCCC
>NW_008795315.1:8408-20922 GCF_000699145.1 Aptenodytes forsteri
CCTCTCAGCCGGCCCTCGGGCAGCGCGTCACGGTGGCACAGACGCCCGCCACGCCGTGCTGGAGAGGGCAGGTAACCCCCTCTAATAGGTGCGGTGGCAGACAGAAAGCAGGCGAGCCGCAGCTCACATACACACACACACACACGTTATTTGGAGATAAAAGCAAAAGCACTCACCCCGGGCTGGATATATTTTGGGAACGATTGCTCCGGTATACAGAGGAGGGGGGATCATTATCCCCTGAGGCTATCACAAGCGCCCACAATGACATCCCACGCTACAGCAGGGTCACAGTCTGCTTCAGGACCTACCAGAACAAAACCAAGCCTGTAACCGCAGGCCAAGTGTAGTTCATCTCCTGCACAGCGACTTCCCCTTTAACAACTAAAAGACTTTCAAATTAGGAGAAGAAATTAGAGCACAAGATAGCCCCGCAACACACAGACACTTTGTGAGCCGTTCTGAGTAAAGGAAAGCAAATATTCACACCATCAGATCCGTGAGCAGCTCACCCGGGACACGAACCCGAATCCTGCTCTGCTGGTTGCAGACTGCCATACCCAAGGCAGCAGCCCATCGCAGCGGACGCACGCACACAGAAATGGCACTTCCAGCTCAACGGGGACATTTCAGTTTTTTCCTGGCAGAAAAGGCTTCTTTTGAACGAGGTGTCTCAAATTTCAGATGATTTTTTTCCTCCGCCAGGCCAGATGGGACTGTGACAAGGCTCACAATGTATTCTGAGGCGTATAACAAAATCTACCTACCTAAGCTGAGTGTGAGATCGATGCTCCCGTCCCTGTACAGAATCCGTAGAGCCCTCCTCGCTTCTGCTACAGCCATCCGTGCTGCTGGCCGCAAATCGGGACAGCCTGGCGCTTGCCCTTAGTGCGCTTGGGATGGGCCTGGGATCTGGGAAAGCTGAAAATGTTTCTCCCTTGTCTGTCCCCACAGTTATTATTTTAAATGGGTCTTTAATTTCAACTGTTGTGGATTGATTTGGAGGACGGGAGGCAAATCAAGTAGTAAACATGCAGTTCATCGTCTGTGCCCACCAATTGTTTTCCTACTGTCATGAGAAAAAAAAGGACTGAACTCACCGCGTAGTCGGATCCAGCCATCGGGCTCACGAGGACCGCTCTGCGCAGGGCAGCTCCGTTAACAGCACACGCACCGCGCAGGGGCTGCTCGCTGCCTGCCCTGGCTGCGCGTCGCTGTCACCGCGTACGGATCCAGCGATCGGGCGCACGAGGACCGCTCTGCGCAGGGCAGCTCCGTTAACAGCACACGCACCGCGCAGGGGCTGCTCGCTGCCTGCCCTGGCTGCGCGTCGCTGCAGAGAAGACGCTTGGACGCATCCTGAACGGAGCTGGTGTTTCTGCCTCACCCTTCGCTCCGAAGGATGCCGGCAGCCTTGCTGGGAAGCCGGCACCGGAGAGGTCAGCGGAGATGCCAGGGCCGCTTGGTTTCAGCTGCCGAGAGAGGCATTCGGAGCGCCCCACCAGGTCCCCATCGCCCTGATGGCCTCACCTGGAGCCTCCACCACCCACGCGCCCTTCCCCATTGGCCCCAGCTCTGCATTTAAGCTCAGGCCAGGGAGCTTTTTTCTCACTTCAGTAGTAGTTGTGTTGCAAGTTGGTTTTTTTTGTTGTTAGTCTTGCTATTTTGTTGCTGTCTTTGTTTTCTGCTTTCCTTTGGGTGGTGTTACTGGAGCGCCTTTGATTCCTGCTTAGGTGCTGTGGGGCTATGCATGGGGTGGGGGGGTGCTCTGGTTTCCTGCTGTTATTGGGTTTGTTTGTCTTCCAGTTTTGTTGTTGTCTGTCTGCGTTACCTGAGTTAGTGGCAGTATGTGACTTAATGGGTTTTTACTTCTACTGGCTGATAAAGTAAGGCTGGAGCATGTTCTTTCTGAAGCCTGCCCTGTAACGTAGATTTGCTTCACATGGAGGGTCTGGGGGTTTTTTCATTTTGAAGTTTTATTTTTTGCAAAATGAAGGGCTGTTTACATCCCAGGCATGATTTTTACCATCTTGGAAACAAAACTTCATTAGAATTAAATATTTAACTTGACTTTTAAAAACAGAGGTCCTGCTCTACTATTGGAGAGTGTGGGTTGCAGAGCAATTGGGGGAAAGGAAGGAGAAAGACTTGCGATGTTAAAGGCTGTGCAAGGTACTTCAGATTCTTGTCTACCTACCTTAACGTGCAGATACTTTGATGAATCTGTAAAAACACAGACCCATTTCCAACACTGTAGTGCTGTTGACTTCTAAAAAGGCAGAAGGCCCCAGGCATACCCTGGTTATGCAGCTATGTTGAATGCCTGGTCTGGTTAGAGCATTACAGCAGAGCTCCTCGTTCTCCTGATCTCTGGCGAGGTTTCTATTACCTGTTTAAGCCTAGTTCAGATAAAAGGGCTGTTTTGGTAACCTGTACCCATGGAGCAGGGACCCTTTTTGCAGTTTAAGTCAGAGCCCTCGAGCTTCTTCTCTTGATCTGGATGTGGAGATGTAAGTCAGGCCTTGAGCATTCACTGGCCTTCCCAAGACTCCCTTCCTCCACCCTTTAGCCATGTGAGGAGGGAGAAAGCTCCTAGTGATCACGGTGGGATGAGTATTACCAACTTTGGCTCTGAGGTCTGGGTGGGAGGTGGATTTTGGGGAGGCAGAAACAGGTAAGGTAAAAACTGTAGTCTCAGATAGAAGGGCCAACTAGTTTAACCTGGGCTATACAGACTGTTCTTCCCCTGGTTCCTGCTGCTGATTTTAAAAGCTGCCCTTGCCTTCTCTCCAGAGAGGCTTGATCTAAATGCTGTAGCTCAGCATGCAGGAGAAGAGCCTGAGGGTTGCATGTTGTGCTGGGGAGCGCTCAGTGCATTGGGGATGGCTCTGGACTGCTGCTCCCCCCAGCTGTAATGGCTGGGGGGGGGGGTCGGGGGGGGGGCACCTGCAGAGGTAACTGTTAGTCCGTGACCCTGCTAATTAGCTTCCGAAGGCAAAGGGATGCCTCAAAAAGAGCGGAAGGGGGAGGCTCTGCAATGAAACATGTGCAGACCAGGCATCCCCCTCCACCCCAGGCCAGTGGTGGCTGCAGGTGACAGCCCTCTAGCCCCAGGGCTTGGCAGCTTGGCTTTGGGCTGTTCTCTCCAGTCCCTCCTTCCTCCTCTCCCTCCTCCCTGCATCAGGCAGGAGCTGCGAGGTCTCTTCTCTCTGCTGTGCCCAGGGCTGCAGCCTTCCCCCTCGCTGCACTGAACAAGTGGCTGCTGCGGAGCTCTGGCACCTGTAAGTGGGGGTATCCTGTGGGGTGGGGGGCTGCTTTTAACTTGGGTTGGGCTGTTCCTCCCTCTCTGCTGTAGCTGGGAGCTGAGGTAAAACTGCAGGTGCTTTGTTAGCAACAGGCTTGTGTGTGTGAGGTGGGATGCTGATCCTGCTGCTCTGAGGTAGGGGGGTGCCCCGATTTAGTGGGGCATGTAATGCTACCTGCATGGGGCTCCTGGTGATGCCAGGCATTTGCTTTCTGGTAAGCAAGCCCCCCTCCCCCCGTGCTGCTTAGGTTGGTCCCAGGGAGTGCAAGGCTGCAATACTGACTAGTTCATGCACCGGGGGGGATAGGGGGTGGCATTAGATGCCTCTGACCCAAATGGCTTTGTGGTTCAAAAGCTGGGGAACATGCATGACAACACTTCTCCCCACCAGCAGGGATGAGGCAGCTGTACGGCCAGCAAGGACCACTGTGTGTGACGGGGGAAAGCATCTGTGTTGCTGCTGCTGGAAGTGCCAGTCTAAATGGGCTGGCTGCTTAATCCCTGTGCAAAACTCCAGGTTTTTATAAAGAAAAGCCTGTTGCCACTAAGAGCCCTGCTGTGGAAGAGGGGTGAGTAGAGCCATTTGTGTAACTTGCTTGGCGTTTTCCTGATTGACTTGGCAAATGGCTGACAATTTACAAGGGCTGAAATAATGTTTTAAGGGTCAGTTGTCCAACGCTGCTAGTGAAAACAGTTGCCCTGCTCAGTCTGGGGGAACTTATGTGCCTGGAATGTTATGTTAATTTTGCTGTGAATGTAAGTGTGGAAAGCCTAGTACAGGATTTTAGAGCGAGTTTTGTGTTGGCTCTACCTTTAATAGTCCCCACTGTATTTCTGTTAGTGCTAGCAGTGTAACTGTGTTCAGATCAAACACCAAACGTGTACAGAGGAGAATTCAACCTGAATGTAAGTGTTAGTTTGAAGGGAATCAACATGAAAACTCTGATTAAAGATGCATTTGATATGTTTTAGGTCAACAACCCCTTTTAGTCCAGTGAACTACTCTTTTCAATCAGAATGGCTCTCCAGGGGCTGGCTTTGTCATTTTTTTTCCTCAGTGACTAAGAAAAATTTTACATGGTCTTATTCTGCTTTTATATCAATAGCAGACTGCCTCCAGTAGGAGAAAAGTATCTGGAGCTTGAAGGAACTCTGTCTAGAGAAGAGTAGTGCCTTGTTCTTTAAATCCGAACCATACTTGGGGGCTGCAGATGCAGTGGGATCAGTTTCAAGTATTTTGCTGGAGAAAGGATAATTAACTGAATGTAACTCTGCAAGGGAGAACCATTTCTTGAGGCTTGGTATTAGGTACCTGTAAGATGGCATCTCAAACCAGAGGAGTGGACCTGTGCTGCTGCTTTTCTCAAAAGGAAAATCTTAGCAAGGAAAACTTAACTTCCAGTCCTTGCTGCTTGTGGCAGACCAGCAATCTGATTCTTTTCCCTTATGGCTATTGCATGTCCCAAGTCCTGGCTTAGTTTACCTATGCCTATCACACGTCCTAAATCCTGTGTTGTCTTGATGTGTTTATGTCTTTTTAATGAGCATATCAGTAGAACTTACTTGCTTCCACAGAAATCTAAGTCTCCTGAAGGTTAGAAGTTGAGTTGATGTACTATGTGATTTGTTAAGCAATCTAATTGTGTAGATGTCAGACTAAAGTGCACATCCTGCAAATCCTCATGTGATGGGCTTCTGTCACCCTCACTCATTTTGTTTGCATCTGGACTTATACTTTTGCTGAATCCACTGGGGCCGATGGTACAGTAATGTACAGCAGCACTAAAGGCTAAGGTACTCACAGGCTCGTTAAGAGGGCTGTGGAGAGACAAGCAGGTAGCAAACTGCCTGGGGTGGTGTGGCTATTGCTGCTGTATGAGCTTGCAGAGTTCTGTAAAGGAGGAACAAAATGGGGAGAAGACTGGTACAAAGCTGTAAGTTAATTGAGCTGGGTCAACTGCTTCCAGAACATTGCTCTAGTCATCTTGTGACCTGTGATCTGACCTCATCAACCTATAGCAATGGGTAGTTTCTATGTGATTCACAGTGCATGAGAAAACTGACTGTGAACTTGCAGTTCCTCAGTAGATGAGGATGTCTGTAGGGTACAGCCATTGCCACTGAAGAAATAGAATGGGACTGTCGGCACTGGCTGTCACTGCTCATGGGACTGAGGTACCTCAAGGGTAAACTAAATGTAGGATGAGTCTAACAGGGTCATGGCCAACAGGACATCTGTGCCTTGAGCCACTGACCTGCTGAACACCCTCAACTCCTGCAAACGGAAGGCAGGACTTCATGTGTACTGGGTGAGAACTGCTTTTTTTATGCGTAAGTTGAACAGTTGGTAGTCTGGTAGTAGCTGATGCCAGTATTTAATGCATTAATGCCCTTAAACCTGGAGAGGTGATTGTTTAATTGTATAATGATAGATGGCTTTATAGACTGAAGTAACATCCCACATGGCATTAAAATCAAAGGATAAAGTTTTTCGTAAACTTTGGCCTGACCTCTCCCTCTAGCAGCATTATGTGTCTCAAACCTGTTGACTAATTCTAGCTTACTGACATGGTAAAAGCAAAATATCAAGAGTACTGCATTGACAGAAAAGCAGTTGTCTCTCTTGAAGGAAGTCGTGTAACTCTTCTAAAATCAGAGTTATGTACTGTTGGTTTTCAACTGTCACTAAAATTGAAGCCTAAAACCCTGAGGCTGAGGGCTTCATTAATATGCTCCTAGTCATGGGGTGACCCTAGTCAATATGGTTAGTGGGTATTTGTTTTGCTGTTGCCTTCCAGTGGATAAACCTAGGTTGTTAGAGCATCTTGCTGGTTGCAGTGTTAAGGTATGGCTGATAAAGGTTATGTTATTTAAGGTACATAAACTAACAGATGAATACAGCTTAATGGCCCATCAAATACACTACACCTTACAGCATAAGCTGCTTTGAATACAGAAGCAAATGCTATTGGGAACAATTGTGGCACACTTGAGGTTCAGCTATCGCTTGTTGAACAGTATTGCCGTTAGGGGAGTGGAGAGCTTGGTTCAACATGTGAACTCAGGTTCTTTATGATGGAGACCTCAGAGTGCAGGTGCAAAATAGAATAAGCCTTGTAATAGGTGCATGCAATGGTAGTTCCCAGTAGCTATTTTCATTGAGGTCTTGGAGTTTAGAGCTTAAATACATATGCATGGTTAACTTGTAATAGGTGCATGCAATGGTAGTTTCCAGTAGCTATTTTCATTGAGGTCTTGGAGTGGTGGTGATCTGGTGAAATAATGCTTAATGCTAATCAGTGACAAAAGGGATCATCAGGAAAGGAGAAGACAAAGCAGGACAGCTTACTGTGGCACTGGAACTGCTGGGTTGATTCATGTCACAAGTGCTGCACGCTGCTATCTCCTCCTTCCCTGACAGCATGCTGTGTACCTGGAAAAACAGAGAAAATGGGACAGGGATGACTAGGTGGGGAATAGCCTCTGTTTGGACAGAAAACCACCTCAAACTCAACAGCTTGTACCCCACAGGTTACTGAAAGGTAACCTCTCCGTACGATAGCAGTATGTAAAATTTCTGACCTCTATTAGAGGTACCTCTATTGATGATACCCAGGTGAAGCTTAAAATTTGAGTGGTGTTAATGGCTTGGTACATAATGAAAATCAAGTCACGGAGACAGTATATGGGAATTTGAGTAGTCAATGAACTCACATGATTAGAGCAACTCACAACAGAATCAGTGGATTAATCTGTAAGTGAATATTTAAAGAAACGATGTGGATGCTGGTGTGCCAAGTCAGTAAAATTAAACAGTTAGCAAGTAGGAAGGTACGGGAGGAGTTTACTCCACTTCCCTGTTCTACAATCTTTCTACGAACTGTTAGCTCTTCCTAGAGAGACGATACTATGCAGGTTAAACCCTTGCTGTAACCTTAATAGACAGGTTTTTTCCTTCTGTTTAGTCTATACAGTTATTTAAGGTTAAAGGTGTTGCCTCTGGACAAATCTGACCTTTGGTTGCGATTAAGTGTTACGGATTGAACACTGACTTGCTGCATGGGTAGACCACCTATCCGGCCTTTCATCAAGGCTTTAACTTCTACTGAAGCACCATCAGATATTCCACTACCTGCTAACTTGGGTGAGGAGGTAAAATGCTATTTAATTGTAATAAACCCTAAGCAGTGATCCCTGATGTAAAATGCAAACCATGTAAACTGTACAATTATAGTTTCATCTTAAGTGTGCAGCTGGCTTGGTTTGAACTAGTATATACTAAGCAGTATAGAGGGGGTAAAAGGATGTTTTTTTGAGCTACATTCCCCAAAACAATGTTGCTGTTATTAGACATAAGGTATTAATTGCATGTGACAGTAAGTCATCCAAAAAGCAGCATTAGCTCAACCCCTGGGTGAGAACAAGTAGGGCTTGTACCAGTTTTTTCTAAGACTTTGTTCTACTTAGAGTAGGCAGAGGGTTTTTTGGTGTGGGGGAAACATCTTATTCTTTCTCCAATGGTAGTTCACACACACCTTTACTTGTGTGTAATTACAGCAAATATCTGGAAGGATACTGTTGGTCTTGTAACTCTGGACCTCTTACTGTGATTATTGTCAAAAATAGATGCTTATTGGGTAGCTTTGCCTGTTTTAGTTACATACTCCCCTTCCCTCTTGATTTGTAAATAAAATGCTTGTGTTCTTTTGTGTGTAGACCAAATAGAGATTCTCAGCATGAGTATGGTATTGCAGTGGGTTTTTCAGCTAAGGAGAAGAAACAAATACTCCAGATCATGGGCTCCGCTTGCTTTCATGCCTATCTCATATTTGGCAATAACACTTCCATGCTAAAATAGATATAAATAATTATATGGTTCTTGCCAACTTTATCACAATAAGCATAGATATAATCTAGGGCAAAGGATCCTTGTGATGTGCTATTTGCACAGGTTTTGTTTTGGTTCAGGCTACTGGCAGCTCATGTGTTCTTAGGTAGGAGAAAGGAGGCTGGGAAGGACAAGAGAAATTCTTCATTCCACTTCAATAACTCTAGATAGAAGCCAATTTTCTGGGTAAAATGAAATAAAAAAATCCATGTACCTTTCCAAGTTTTGTTTTTATAATGTTCAAAAAGCCATGCAGGAGGCTATGTTGTAAACACTGACAAATTCTATTGTCCAAGCCCTCAGTTTCAGTAAAAATGCTATCCTCTGGCTTAAAATGTTAGTGCTTTGACGACTGGGCTGAGGATAGCACTTCAGGAAGCAGTCAGTTTAGTTCTTTTAACTTATCCTTGTATAGATTTTTTTACTTAATGCTGGTTTTGTATTCAGTTTGTCCTAGTGAGAGTAACTTGTTGATAGCCAATCAGATCTCCTGAGTTTTTAATGCTGAACTCCACCTGGAGGGATGGCTGCAATAAACTCTACTTGTTTTTTCTTTTCCTGTTACTACTCTGCTGGTGTGGATCTTGTCATCCTTTGTTGCCCACACAGCAGTACCTGTGTGACAGTAGCTTCTGTATAATGTAATAAAATTTTAACTTGGACACAAACCAACATGAAGTAAGGCTTAAAATCAGACAGACATTTTTAGTGTTACTGTCAAAATATAAGTCATGTTTCAATTGTCTGTTTGATCCAAGGAGCACTCTGGCAGTCTGAGTTCAGGTCCCAAAACAGAACAATTTGCTACTTGCACTGCTGAGCTCTGTCTCGGGGTTTGCTTGTAAGGCACTGCTGGCTTTTCAGCTACCTGGAGCAGATGACAGCAGGGAAAGGAAGGGTGGGAAAGCAGGCTAAGCTGCTTAATTATTTACTCCCCAAAAGCATCATCAACAGCATCTTGTCACAGAATAGGTCTTTCTGTAGGGACACTTACAAGCTTTGTGAGGAAGCGCTTAAATGCTTCCTTCGAGGCTTACTGCAGAGGACACAAGGCAGCCTATTTGTTTGCCATATCTCTTGGCAGTTTGCAGCTCTGCAGTGGACTGAAAACTAACATGTCCATGCCATGTTTCTGTATGGACTAATAACTTGGTGTCAGTGAACCTTGGGCTGAGTTCTGGTTGTTCACTCTGGAGTGGTCACAGGATCCTCTATGCCCCCCCTTATTTTGGGAGGGAGGCATAAACTACATAATGACAGTGCCTGCGTCTCTGTACGTAGTGAATTAGCTTGCAGCCTGGCTTATGGGCTCCTAAACTGCTTGTTTTGTTTGCCAATTTTATTTTCCACTGGGACTACCTCATGGTTAAACTTGCTTCCTCCTCCCTACTCCCCCAATTACTCTGACTTTCAATACTCGAAATGATGTGGCTGTCATCTCTACCTGAGTGCTCTGACAAGGATTGACTTGTGCAGAGCCTTAACCTGCACATAAGACCAGATGGTTCAGCTTTGTGCCTATCATCCAGCCAACACTGAAGGACTGGGGATGGTAAAAAAAATCAGCTGCTGTGCTGGAAGGTGGCAATTCAGGAGACTCATCTCCCACTAGTGGGGAATTTAGTGCTGTAAAAAGCCAGGCAGTGACTATTTAATTGTTCCTATAGCTTAATCCACAATACCTACTGCTAAGTGCTCACTGGAGTACCTCTTCAGTGAAAAAAGCTGAGACGGGTTCAGATGGTATTTAGTGGGGTCCCTGGCCAATTTCCCATGATGGCTGGGAAGCTGCTACTTACAGGTTGGATCTCAGGGGAACTTAATTGAAATAGTTTAACTCTACTGAAAGCTTCTCAACTAGGGACTTGTTTCCCCTTCTGAAATCAAGTAATATATTAAAATGGACAAATACAAGCAAGGTGGTATGGGCTAGCAGAGGGCACCAAGAAATGTCATGCTCAATGTCCAGCTCAAGGGAGTAGTGGATGTGTTTGATGAGCCAATGTTAGTGAAGGAGAAGAGAGATCTGACAGGTTTGGTAGCCTACTTTCAAAACACCGCTAATGCTGCTGCACTTGGTGGCTACGCGTGTACTTGTGGACAGGGTGAATGCTGCTCTTACTGTAATAGCTTTTTTTCTACAGTGCTTGCTCTGAAGTCTTACTGGTCAGCCACAAAGACCCACTTCATTTAATGAGAAACTCATAACTTCTCTGCTGAATGCATGTCTGAATAGCAAAGGCAAAATGGAATGAGTGCACTTAGCTTTCTGCGCAGTTCTGGCTTGTACCACATTTATTCCTTTACTCTAGCAAGCACAGTAATCTTCTTGATAGTGCTAGATTATGCAGTGGGGGTGTGTGGGGGTGAACCCTCTAAAGGGAAGATACCCTAAGTATTTTTATTGCATCCCAAGCACCAGGTTGCACTAACTTACAAAAGGATATTTCTCAGAATCCTTGTGTTTTCGGTATACTACTACATCAAAAGGGCAAGAATACTCTCAGGTGCCATAACAGAAGACACAGGAAGCACATTCTAATACCTTAATGTAGTGTCACTAAGAATTACCATAGCTTTCTATTAGGTATTGTGCAACTTGTAAGTAGATATTCTCTCACGTATGTGCTAGGTTTCTGACTCGGCAGCTAGGCTTGGGTGTAAGTCTGTTATCATGGCCAGACCAAGCCCTGTACTGGATGTGTTGCATAATTTCCTTGCGCTCCACTCAACTGAGTGCCTTATGATTTTTTTTTTTTCCCCCCTGTGCTGCTGATATCAGCAGTAGTACCATTGTTGTTCCTCACCCTGCTGCTGGCCAAGAGGACTGAGGCTAAAAAGATTCCGTAGATGCCAGTTGCGAAAAGGCCACTAATAGATGTGAAACTTTGAGACTCGAGTTGTGAGCGGTCTTAGGGGAATTCTTCTGAAGATGACAAAAAGCCATTTCCAACTATAAGAGAGCTGAAGTCTTATGAATTGCTAGGCTTCTTAATAAAGTGGCTGGATAAATGTGCCTGTGTGTGGAAATCTTACTTTAACCTTATTTCAGGGAACAGTTGGCTGAGACTTTAGTTAAAATTGAAAACAGGCTGTGACACATTGAATAGAAAGATGTTAAATTCGGAAGCTTAACAGTTGACTAAGCATTAAGCAAAAAAATAGGAGTATAATGACAAGCAATAGGTATGCAGCCTAAGCTGTAACTCTCCAAGAATTCATGTATGTTATCTTACAGCTGTCATAATATAACATGCATGCAGCAAAGATATTCTCTGTTTCTTTGCTACCCAAGTGTTAGTTAACTTTCATTTTACTGTGTAACCAAGGACTTGCTCTGCTCTGTTAAAAACACTGTCACTGTATCTGTTTATGCTATCTATTGCTGTTCTCCTTGTGCAGGATGTCTTACAGCTTTATGAGGGATAAAAACAAACTTCCACCCCATATTCAACTATTAGCCAAATATGGGATACTTCAGATTTTGAATGTTTCTGGGCAAATTGGTAGGAGTCATGCATGTGCTTGAAAGGAAAAAATTCATACATGGGCATCTGAAGGTCAACTAATGGCAAATGGCAGAAAATGCTTTGCTATAGCAAGCTTTTGCTATGGTAAATTATCAGCTTTACTCTTTCTCATTTAGTGTGGTAATAAAATCAGTGTTGACATGAAAGCTGTGTAATATTATTTGAATGTCAGAACAATGAAGCAGGGTGGAAAAAAATGATATATTCTAGCGAAATATAATGAACTTGCTGTGAATGCCTCACCTACCATTACCATCTTCTGATTTACATTTGAGATAGCTTTTTGGTGAAATGTTTTGTGTTCCTAGCTGAAGTCAATGAGTAACCTGCAACTAAGTCTTGTTTATTATAGCGATCCTACTCACAGTGTTCTTCATAATTAGACAGGATAGGAAAAGTGGAAGATCTTTAAAAAAAAAAGATCTTTAAAAAAAAAACATTTTGACAATATTTTCTTTGTTCCCAGCTCAGACTCCCCAGATAAGTGACTGTTAGGGGAGGATAAACAGTTTAAGTCCATTCATAAGAGCTCTGCATGCAGCTTCAAGATAGGTATGTTTCCCTGGCATTGCCCATTTAAAAATGAGAAATTAGATCATTTCTCTTCATGGCACTACATGTCAGTAGAAAAATTTTTTTTTTATTGCAGCTTGCTATGTTTAGTGTGGGTTTTTTTTCACAGCTCCTTTTTCCTAGCTAAAAGCCTACCGTTTCCATGTGATATTCAGTGCTTATTTTGAGATAAGATACTCTGAGGCATTTCATGTAAAATAGCATAGAAATTCTGATGTA
>NW_008795315.1:21176-51455 GCF_000699145.1 Aptenodytes forsteri
CTCTTTCTCTGGAAGGGAAAGCCAAGATAAGCCCTCCTAGCAATGAACTGCAGACATACATCCTTCATGTCTAACCTATTGAAATGTATGATGCTGTGATAAAGTATTTCTGAAAGTTAAAGTAAAATAGGAGAACATATTGCCACACTTTACCTTTTTAGATTAAATGACCCCTTCTCTTACAGTATTTCCCTGTAGGTCATACTCTTGGGCCCTCTGGGCTTTCCTGTGACTTCCTATAGACTTCCCGCACTTGATTCAAATCTGTGTTGAATTGAATTGACCAGAAGTAAATGCAACAGATGAAGTGAGCCCTGAGTCCTGAACAGGCTGCAGCTATTTCATGTGTTCTGTAAGCTACAGTCCTGCTTATGTGCTACTAGGGTACCTGCCATTTTTCAATGTCATGCTGCTGTTGCCTCCTGTTTAGCTGGTCATTTGATACAAACCCCAGATCTTTGTCCATAGTACTACCGCACTGTCACTGGTTCCCCTGATTTTTTTTTTTACTGCCTCACTGCATATTGCTGTGCAGAGTGTCCCTATTGAATAGCGTTTTGGTTTTAAGCTGGTTTCCAGGGGAAATGGTCTTTTGCAACCAAACTACCTGGCGGGCAATCTAAGCACTTTCCCTGCTATTGCTTCCTCCAAAACCACTACTTTTCATTAAAGCAGAAGTCACTACCTGTGACCACTTCCCCTTCTCATACTATTTTACATGCCTTACTTAATTCTTAATAACAGCTGCTAATAGCACTTTGCTGAGTTCAGCATGTTCACAGTTCATCTTTTTACATTTTTTTTTTTTAGGCAAGAACAATTTGTTTGTCTTGGTCAATAGCTTTTCCTGATCCACTGAGTCATAGGATAATCCATGCGTTTGTCTCTTGCTTATTTCTAAGACACAGAATAAGGTACTGCTATTTTTGCTGTCCCTCAGTAGCTGCATTTTACAAGCAGGATTTTCTAACTTTTCAGCAGACCAGAGATGCTATCATTTTCCAAGGTCTCCAGGGAATTTCTGTAGTTGACCCGTTACTGAGTATAGAGCTCTGGACAAGGGAAGAACAAATTTTTTAGCGCTTACCACATGAAATTTTCTTTTTCCACAACAACATGTTTCTGTTCTTCATGTCTCTGGAGATTCCTTATCTTTGTTTCAGCTTCTAAAGCCTCAGAGGATTCTGTGATGAGATTTCACACACACAAAAATTAAGATAACAAAAACAGATGGTTGTGCACAAAGGTGAAGCAGTGTTGACTGGCTCCAGCGGTTACGAGATTTCCTCCATGTAGCCAACATAAAAATAATTGCATTCACTTCATAATTACCTTGAACTCTTATTGTAAAAATGGAAAATTTATTTACCATATTCAGTGGCATGAGATTGTCCTCGTTACACTATGAGGCTTTATACTGCATATTTGTATATGGGTGCTGCTACTGGGATTTTGACAGCATATGAGCTTCGTGTGTTTAAAAACCCAGTATGTGGGACTGGACAGTTTTTCACTAGTGGAGGCTCTTGCTTTACAACTTCGCACATTTTCCTCCAGTATATTAAAACAAGTAGGGAGGCCATGGCCTTATCAAGCTACCATGTGGAAGCAAATTACTTTTATTTATCATCTTGTAATATTTATGCATTGCATTATTTTTTCCCTTTTCTTAGATGACTTATGTTTCTGTCTTCAAATGTGCCTCTCGATTATTTATCACTGTCTGTTTTAGCTGGCATGTACCTTGTGAAAACACAAGGCGCTGCCTTCATTTCTCCTTCCAGTCAATCCTTTTCCACCTCAGCTTCAATATAATAAAAATCTGTGTGCCTTTTCCATTTCCTGTAAGCTATGGTATTTGTACATCAAATCCACTGTTTGCTACAGCCACAATGATACAAAATTTCATTAGCGCAACTGTGCTCAGACTATGTAAGACAGACACAGCTCCAGTTTTGCCTTGAGGCTGTTTGCAACTTCTTCTTTATCAGTTACAAACAAGAACTATTCTGGAGTTCATTACTGAAAAGATTGAAAGCTGTTGCTTTACAATACGTTATCAGAAAAAGAGAGAAAATCCAAGATATGCATCCAAAAAATAACTATAAAATTATTCTTCCTGCTTTTAATGTGATAAGGTATCATTTCAGTTGTCGTAAAGAACAGAATTATAAGTAAGTAATTCATGAAAGTACTGCCATTGCACAGTAATGACCCACAAGGGTTTGTACTCCTGGGACCCAAGCCTCATATTAGTACTGGCCGTGTAACAATTGGTACTTGTAAAAAGCCTAGCAAAAGCCTGTGTAGCCCGTGAATGCTTGTATATATAAGGTGCAAAGCAGCAATAAAATCTATCTTTTCCTTTTCTGTTCTTGCACAGAGGAACAATGCTCCTCTATCATGGAATGACAAGGAACTTTTCCCTCATACCATCAGAGACCCCTCAAAACGCCAAACTACAGAAGGCAAGGAAGGAAAGCCACCTCTATCTCATCTGCAGGGCTGCTTCGTGACAGCACAGGTCCTGTTGGGCACGGGGACTGGGAACACAGGGCGAGGTAAAAGCCATCTTCCCTAGGCTGGAGTGTCTGTCTTAAAGCACCACCTCTGGGAAGCAGAGCATTACAGAAGAAAATTAGTGTTTATTTACAATAATAATAATAATGAAAAAGAATACATTTGTGGCTGTCCTATTCGCAGAGAAACATTGGAGAACATGAACTTAGGTGGAACCTCAGAGAAGCCAAAACAAAGGAGACAAAGAGATGTTGATTTTCGTTAGAGAATGAGAAGGGGCAGAAGGCCTGACTTTTTCCAAACTCTTGGAATCGGGTGTATTGCTACTCTTTGCCAAAATTTTCAAAACCAGATGGGAGACCTACCAGGAGCACAAGTCTTGCGCTTACTCTGCACAGAGCAGAACTCCATTTTCCTCACACAGCTGCAATTACTGTCTGAAATGCAGCAATTAGTCTAGGGTAGCTCCCTCCCTTGCTTTGTTTGCTCCCGACACGTACCAAGCGTCAGATTACGGGCACTGTCTGCTCCATTTCTTGCTATTTCACTTCCCCTCTGTTAAACCAAGCTCCTTGCTTACTCTCATCACTAGCCGTCAGGAAAAGAAGGCTTGAACGCAAGAGCCCTCGCGTTTCTAACTTGATTAATACCATTGGTTGGCAGCCTCAGAAGTGACTTGGAGCTACAGAGCCAACACTGGCGTGTTGGATTCCTTGTTACAGATTTGGGCCTCATCCAGCATAGCCACGCCAAGCTAGGCAGCCCGCTGCCTTTCCCAGTGAAGGAAGCTCCTGGGGTAAGCTCTGCTTCTCATCTAGATGGTCATCTCCCTGGGCAGGGAGAGCTTGGGCTCCTGCTCCTTACTACCCTGACAAACTGGCTGGGGGAAGATGAGGAAAGTGAGCAGCAATAAGTCTATTTCTCGTCACGGGCCAAAAGGGAACGCGAGAGATGCTGAGCTTTAAATGGTGTTTTAGTGACGCAGCACCTCCTGGGATTTATAAAGCACAGCTCCAGGTCTGTGATTAAAGGAACAGCGTAAACTACTATTGTCAAATATCTATATTTAAATTCTGCTGACGCTCTTCATCTCAGGCATGTTTGTATGCAAATGCATCAGTGCCTGCTATCTTCAGTGAACAGTAAAACTGGCAATAAAACACCTTCCACAGCAGTTGACTCTGATCTCTGGCTAGTCAAAGCATTGGGCACGTAATACATTTGAATAAAAATATTTTCAATCATGTTGAGAATATGTTGAATAAAAACAATAAAGACAAATGAACAGTCTTTCTCCATAAGGACAGCCAAAGAGAATATACAACTATTACAGCTAGCTTGTATATACTGCTTTGTTAAAACATACAAGCTGCCATTTTTTTGCAAGAGATTTCAGATTCTTGTCTGCACCTTAATGTGCAGACATTTTAATGAATATGTAGAAATACAGACCCATTACAAACATTGTACTGCTGATGACTTCTCAAAAGGCAGAAGACACCAGAACAAGACCTTTTTTTTTTTTAAACTACTCTGCTTGCTCCAAACCTGAGGCACGTCAGAATAAATACTTTCTTACTGCGCTTGCTACCTGGAAATAAAACACCTGCAGAGGCTTTGACGTTACTGAATTTTGTTGACAAGCATAACGTATAAAAGCTGCAATGCTTTCCTGAGAATTAGGTGTGAGTAAATATATCAGGGAACAACAGGCAGCCACAGAAGGTAAATTAGAAACTCTTTTAAGTAAAAACCAGCAAGAAGAATGAAGAAAAACCACCTGCCCTTTTAGCATTGGTACCCAACGCTCGTTTTCTTTTCCCGGGGAGAGGGCTGCCCTACGCGGAGTGACAACAGAATGTCACCTTCCATCATTACCCCACAGATACGGGAAAACCAGCACATGCCTCGCCATCAGGTACCTGGGGAGGCAGCTGAAACTTTAGCTGCACAAAAAAGAGCCCGCTCCAAGCTTCCTTTCGTAAGGAAAAAGGTGTAGCCAGCACTTTCCTTCCCTCACATACGAGCTCATCGGGATTTAGATACTTGCGCCTTAATTTAAATTCCATTTATACTAAGGAATTTCTAAGTGTCCTAAAGGCACCTGCACCCGTACATTAATTTTATGCCTTCTGCCACCAATTAATTTTGCTCTTCTTTTAAGTTAGGAACACCTCCATCCCCCTGCCTGTTTAGGCATCTCCATCCGGTAGGTAAAATAAATGTGGAAAAAAATTTTGAATGCCGCTTCCAAGTCATCTGGTGTCAGCTGTAAATATCAAGATGCCAGTGCTGGCCTGTTATGTAGACTGATACCATTTCTACGTGAGTTGTATAATATACGTGTTAGAAGTTTCTCACAGTTAAGATTTGATTTAGAATTTCGGTGCAGCGTCTCGTATAACTATAGGTTCTACAGGGCAAGAAAACAGATTGTGGCCTACATAGCTAATCTCAATCAGTTAAGTTTGGAAGTAAGTTTGAGGCATACAAATTCTGTACCTGCCTTCAACTGACTCTTTCAGCTCCATCAAGCGGTCGAATAAAAAGTCTCACGTCCCTTATGTTCAAGCCATCACACCAGCAAAAGCATTGCTACTACAACACAGCAGGCATAGATACTCGTAGCTTAAAACAGAGATGATACAATATCAAGAAAGTTCAGACTTGAAAAAAAGGCTCTCTTAGAAAAAGCTTGTAGTTTTTGCCAACAGTAACCTAATAAAATATAAAATGGGAGGATTTACTTTACAGTGTGAATAAACCGTGTGGAAAAAGTATTACTCACATTTTATAGCAGGAAAACAGCAACATGGGGAGATTACGAGTTCCCCAAGATCACACGGGAATTCAGTAGCAGACCTAGGAAACAAATCCAGCTATCTTGTACTTCATCATGTTTTAAACACAGCGTAGTCCTTCACGTTTGCAGACTCGTCTCGTGATCTATGTAGCTCGTAAGCAGGGAAGTGAAGTCAACTGTGGCCTAATACCAACTGTACACAAAAATACCTCCTTTTCAGTGAAATGGGATTTGATTTGGATACATTCGGGCAGAAGGTTTGTGCCACTTCAGAAAGCTTTAATTTAATCACTGTTTTTCATGGCTCAGCAATCTCACTGTTGCCTAAATGCTAGATTACTCAAGCTGTTGAGTAAATAGATTTCTCAAGAATTATGAATTTTTTTTTTTCTCAAAATAAACCGGTTGTTGGTTTGTTTACTTGACACAACACAATAGGCCAGTTTACATCCTGTCTGGCTTTCCTCTCCTTTGGGAAAGGAAGCACTTAATTTATAGAGCCTGCAGAAGGAAGAAAACCTTCAGCAGTCTTGCTGGTCACTTTTGTACGCCTGTGTTGTAAAATCAAACTAATAGTATTTGTTGCTTTTCCTATCTGGGGAGGCTCAGAACACGGGCTGTTAAAATAAGCCACGGAGGGATGACTATACATAAGCTTTGCATGTATTTTAGCACACAGTATAACCAAACTAGTCACATTTCTTCAGATCAATGTCAGGCATACTAAAATGACCTTTTTAAAAATATCTTTTAAGGCACATTACAACATGAGTAAGAAAACAGACTCAAACTCCTCATTCGATTGGCCTCACGCGCGGAATTATAACGGGACATACAAGTACCTCTACTTAGAAGGCAACGTCTCCTACGTGGACTTCTACCTTCATCAGCCTTCAGTGGCAGCTGTCTTCATCATCTCTTACCTCCTAATCTTCCTGCTCTGTATGGTTGGCAACGGAGCGGTTTGCTTTATTGTCCTGAGGAGCAAACATATGCGTACAGTCACAAATCTTTTCATCTTAAACCTGGCTGTGAGCGATTTACTGGTGGGAATTTTCTGCATGCCCACCACCCTCCTGGACAACATCATTGCAGGTAGGCTGGTTCGCACCACGTGGCAGAAAGAGCTCGAGGGGGACTCGCCTCCATTTCTGAGCGCTGGCCTCCCTCGGGGCTCTGAGAGCCGGGTGCGTATTTCTGAGTGGGCTCTACAGGCATCTCAAGTCACTGGAAGTCAGAGGTGAGGAAGACAAGCCTCTAACCCACCTTCTGACTGGGGCTGTCCTTGCTGACTTCCACATCCCTTGTCTGTAGGAAGGGATTCTCCCGCTACCAGGTTACACGTTTAGGAAGACCTGGCGGACGCTATGAGCCAGATGCAGAGAACAATCAACTGTAGCGGTCGATTCCCTTTCTCGTCTTGAGATCTCGTTTTAACGGGATGTTAAACCACAAATGTTTGCTTTGCTGTTTTTTGGAGCATCAGAAACTCACCCAAGGCGTTTGGCAAAGCATTTGTTTACATAACTTCTGCCTCCCTAACCCCTGCTATGGCCTGACAGAGCAAAAGAAACGTATTAGCTCTGGGGTGGAAATTTCCTCTTACGCTTATAAGCATAGTGCTGCAATGAGATGGCGGCAATTTCAATTGCCTGTTTCCTTCCAGGATGGCCGTTTGGGAGCCTGGTTTGCAAGATGAGCGGGATGGTCCAAGGAATCTCTGTTTCTGCCTCTGTCTTCACTCTAGTTGCTATTGCCGTAGACAGGTAAGATGATGCAGAGACCGTAAAAAGTCGCTTTCATCTCCCTCTGGCCACCTGACCGTGCTGAGGCCAATTCATTAATCCACACAACGCTGCAATAAATTAGATGTATTTTGCTCCTAAGGCCATTAAGCAAAACAAAATGTGGCTGGGTCTAAAGAGCAGCTGTAGCAATTTGCTCCTCCACTGGAATCTCTTACAGATGGTACAGCTGGGCTACACCTGGCTGCCTAGAATCGGTTTATTCCTTAGCTATTAAGCTAGACAGCAGAGGCACTAGTACCTGCTTTGGTTAAATGAAGTAGCAGAAGCAGCAGGCTGATACCGAGACAGATCAAATGAGGAAATTTTAACAGCAAATGTGACTTTTTTTTTAAGATTGTTTTTACCAACACAGCTCTTAACCAGAGCAACTAAATGCAACACCGCTAGTTTATGCAGGATGAGGAGATGATTCCATCTATCCTTTCAGAAAAACATACAATGTAAAATGTGTGTGTATGCTTGCCCGTTTGATTAAGCATTCCTTAAATGGCTTCTCCACATATGTCCCCGGGTGTCTTTGCCACAGGTTTCGATGCATCGTTTATCCATTTAAGCAGAAGCTGACCATTTCAACTGCAGTCGCCATTATAGCGGTCATCTGGGTTCTGGCCGTCGCAATCATGTGTCCTTCTGCAGTCATGCTGCGGGTACAGGAAGAGAAGCATTTCAGGGTGATCCTTGGCTATGGCAATGAAACCCGCCCTGTATACTGGTGCCAGGAGGACTGGCCTAACCCGGGAATGAGAAAGATCTATACGACGGTTCTGTTTGCCAACATCTATCTGGCTCCCCTGTTGCTCATTATTATCATGTATGCTAGGATAAGCATCGCTCTCTTCAACACAGCAATGCCCGTGGTGGGAAAACACAGCCAGGAGCAGCGGCACAGTGTGTCTAAGAAGAAACAAAAAGTCATCAAAATGCTCATTATTGTAGCTTTGCTTTTCACCCTGTCCTGGCTTCCCTTGTGGACTCTGATGATGCTCTCAGACTACACCAACCTGTCAGATATCCAGCTGCAGATCATCAACATTTATATCTATCCCTTTGCTCACTGGCTGGCCTTTTTCAACAGCAGTGTCAACCCCATCATCTACGGTTTCTTTAATGAAAACTTTCGCCGAGGCTTTCAGGCAGCCTTTAAACTTCAGCTCTGCTCCAGGGAGGTTGTTCACAGGGAGGTCTATTCTCAGCGAGGCCAGAGCATTGCCATTTTGCCAGCTGCCAACTACCAGACACCCCAGGATCAAGCTTGTCAAAACGCTAAGGAGGAGGGGAAGACAGTTAAGAAAGGAAATTGGGTGAATAACCAGCAGGATTTGATAATGGAGGATCTAGAAGAGCCCTGCAACGATGGGATTAAGTGAAACATGCTATGAACTACCTAAATGATTTACGCCTAGCAGAGTTTATTTATTGTGTTGTGAAACTCACTCTCTGTAAGGCCTTTCTGACAAAAACATCAAGATGTTTCTGTTTTGAAGGAGATACGCAACTTGCATAATAGCTGAACATTCGATATAGGCAGGAAACCACATTCAGCCCTTTGTGTTACCAGCTTAAACCAGTGGCAACACCCCTGCGGTCAGTGATGACTCGCTGCGCTTGAACTGGGCTGGAGCAAAGATGTGATTAAAATGGGATCACCTTCCATTTATTGTGACAAAAGAGAAAAAGACAACTATGATTATTGACTCGGATACAATTACTTGGGATACTCACTAATGAAGAGGAGAACATTCGTTTTCTTCCGTGAATCTCTCAGAGCAGCTGAAACAGGGTTGCTTAAACAATATTTATGGTCGTGTTTCGGCATGTAAGGCTAGTTGTTGTTAATACCTACAATTTTCTTCTGGTATCAGACAATGAAAACATCGCTGCTGTTTGTAGCATCCAGCTAGACTGTGGAGCTGGAAAAAGGAGGGAATCGCGAGACTTGCCAAGGCCCTGAGCGTATGCCCCCTCCTGGGGGTTCGGCTATTGGGACTCAGAGCAGCTCCGAGCCGGCGCGGCTGAGGGTGTCCCCCTCGTTGCATTAAGAAATAATTTTATCTGTAGACCGAAATACCTACTAACAAGATTTATAAAAAAGTCCTCTGCTAACAGCAAGACTGATACGATAAACTCACTTCTTGATTTAACATAAATTTCTCTTTGTTCGGCAATGGGTCCTTGGTACTACTCTTTTAGCTTCTTCAGTGAAGCATAAGCTGTTCCTCTAACTTGTCAATCTGTTATTCTATAACTCTTGTGAACTGAAATACTGAAGATACAGTCTGAATATTTGAACTGAACTCACCGGTTCCTGGGTCGTCTTGTGGTTGTGCTCATATTGCTTCTGTCTGGAGATTTTGAGTGCCGACCGGTTCCTGCCCAAATGACAAAATGTAAGCATCTTCAGTCACATTCCATTTATTCCCCTTTCTGGTTGCCTCTCTTGTTAATTCCGTGATATTAATTATCGTTGCAGCTAGAAAAATAAATCAGAGTGAAAATTTGAGAAATAAAGGATAAAAAATGGCTCTTGTAGTACATTTTTGGGGGCGCTCAATTCTATTTTGGGGGCAGTATAAGTCACCTAAACCAACTGCAGTTTCAATCCTAGCAGAAGATAAAACACACTTAGGGCCCATTCAATCTGACAGAACTCAGCATGTACAGAGAGCAACCTTGGAAGCATCTCAGAGAGGGTCCTGAAATCAGTGAGGAATGCAGGTGAGGGCAAGGACCAGGCTACAGAGATCTGCTGCAGGAGCATCACCATGTCTTACCCTGGGAGGGTCCATAGGGGCCAAATACCAGGTAAGGTCATTCCCCAGTGCAGTGCTTTTTCAGGTAAATTGGACTACCTTTCAGAGCATCACATATTTGCACAATTAAGGAAAACTGACAACTTTTCAAGCTGTGTCATCCCAACCTACGTTCCTTTCTGAATACCAGAAAACAAGGAAAACCTCTGGGGAGGAAAGGGAAGAAAAGCTGCCGGAACAGCTCTGATCTCACAGAAGGGTTTTATAACGCATTTTATCTAGGCTGGGATTTTCAAAGGATGTAATCAAATACGGATGCCTGATCCTGTTGCGCTCTGTTGGAAATGCTATCACAAAGGTTTTTGGAGCTCCAGCTATCCCACGTTTCCTGCACCCCTTCCATCCAGTCCTTTGTCCTTCACTTGTAGTTTGAGAAAATGAGACCCATTTTGCCTATCAACGTTTGCCTTGCCTGGATTCCCAAAGCTTATTGTTAGGTCTGTACTGGGACCGGTACTATTTAATATCTCCACCAGTGACACAGACAGTGGGATTGAGCACACCCTGAGCCAGTTTGTGCATGACCCCAAGCTGAGCGGTACAGTTGACAGGCTAGAGGGAAGGGATGCCAGCCAGGGGGATCTTGACATGCGCAAGGAGCGGGCCCACGCGAACCTTGTGAAGTTCAACAAGGGCAAGGTCCCACACCTGCGTTGGGGCAATCCCCAGTATTAATACAGACAGGGGGGACGAATGGGGTGAGAGCAGCCCTGCAGAGGACGACTCGGGGATAGCGGTGGATATTAAATGGAATGTGAGCAGGCAATGTGTGCACACAGCCCAGAAAGCTAATCATATCCTGGGCTGCATGAGGAGAAGCACAGCTGTATACATGTTGCAGAGCATGCCATGTATTGATCTGAGTAATATTTAATATGCTCATACTTCAGAGAGCCTGTTGTTGCAGTAGGTGGGTTTTTGCTCAAAAAGCTTTTGCCGAAGACGTGCTTTCCTGATTATAACTAAGGACCAGTTGAACTCCAGAGGTCGTGTCGAACCTCTATCATTTTGGGCTTCCAAATGTTTCAGCAATATTTTGACAATATTTTAAAATGTAAGTATGTGCTCTGTGTTGGTCCCAGTTCAGCAAAACACTAAAAAAAAGCACTCAAAATGAGTGCAAGGAAGATATAAGCATACCCCGAAGTGTTTGGCTCAAGCGGGTGGTGCTGAAGATAGCCTTAACATTTCACTGCAGAACAAGGATGCTGAAAGTAAAACCCACCAAAGGGTTTGCCTTTACTAGACACTGGCCAGAAGTTATGCTTTTAAGACAGTTTCAAAATTAAGAAGTTCTGCTTTTTAGAAATTGAATTTTAGAATGTTTGCCGAATACCACCATACAAGAAACCCCACTGTGACTGATCTGTAACTATCTGTAACACACAATGTGGAAAAGTTTTAAAAAAGTTCCTTTTTAAAGTAACAGTTTATTCTGGAAACACTGTCTGATGAAGTAATTAGCCTTTGTGGAGGGATCTGAAGGGACACTGGTAAATATAGGCTGACAGGATTTCATGAAGGATTTATATTTTCTTAGGTGTACACTTTCTAGTTGGAGACAGAGCTATCAACAATTTCCTGTTTGCCCTACATAAAAGGCACATTTGTAACCCAACGTAAGTGAACACAGCTTGTCGTCTTGATTCCTGACAATCCGCCGCAATTATTTCATGTACTGCTTTTTCTTTTCTTGTGATTCCAGTAGTACTAAGGGAAAGCCCATTTGCCCTACATAAACAGCACATTTGTAACCCAACATCAGTGAACACAGCTTGTCGTCTGGATTCCTGACAATCCGCCGCAGTTATTTCATGTACTGCTTTTTCTTTTTTTGTGATTCCAGTAGTACTAAGGGAAAGCCAGCATGTTTGGTTACAGGATTCACAACCACACAGCCATTTAGACATCACTGCACTTTCAATAGGTAGCTGAGAATTTAGTCGTAGAAACCCAAGATTTACCAAACTGAGTTATTTTCAAGAGATGTCCTTATTTCCTCTCATTTCATGAACACAGAACAAGTCCCACTAGGGGCACTTTAGGATTATTCTAACACCTGACCTGCCTTAACCCTCTCCCAGTGTCTGCTTTACATCTATTCAAGTCACAAGGTACTCTAACAACTGATTTATTTCACGAAAGCAGGAGCAGGCCTAGGTCTCTACTATTCATGCCCAGGAGGCTCACAAGTAGGCTTTTAAGACATACCTAAATGACTTTTTCCAGCAGCACTAAGTAACTGATTCAAAAGCTAGAGTATCCGGTACTTCATTAGACACTTGTTTTTAATATAGGATCTGTATGGGGAACTTAACGCCACTTGCTTGTCCTCAGGACCCCTAGCGTTCATGAGTTACACCCCACTGCTCAGAGGACCACAGACCTCAAAGCACAACAGATCCAGTTATCATCTATCAACAAGAACCCAAATAATAAACATAGGCCTTCCACTCTCAAACTGAATTAGAATCAAACCTCCTTTGCCATAAGCAAGGTACTAAGTTTGCAGAGTCTCATGTTTTATGACCTGCCTGGTCACATTACTCCTAAATGCTTCTAATTCCCACACATTAAGCATCCTCATTAGCCTAAATGCCGCTGATTCATCTTCTTGTACTGCTCTGCTATTAGACTAACATTTCAACTTACTGTTAAATAACTTGGAAATCCAAGTCAACAAATCCCTAACTGAAATCTGTAAACATATTTCTTCATTTACATTTGGGCCTGATAGCATTTTAAAAATAGGCTCTGAATACAAATAGACCGAGTTCTTCAAATGAATAGCATTTTTAAAATATTATGAATACATTTCTTTTTTTGTGTTTTACTGGACATTATATGCTGCCTACAGCTGTAATACAGCAGAGCAAGCCAGCTATACAACACTGCCGTCACCAAATTTGATACTGCCATACAGGCTCTAGAAGCTGAGGTTAAGTTTCTTTTCGCTCCTCCCTCCCTCTGCAGGCATCGCCATTTAGGTAGAATAATAAATCGCTGCTATCCGTGCGCTAACTCCCTGTAGTGGCAGTCCTCCCACAGAACGTACATTTGGAGTGTATTCAGGGTCAAGAAAACTTCAGCAAACACATGGAACTGGATTAACATCTCTTTGCAAAATTACAAGAATAAAGTGTAGGGGAGTTGGTAGTTACTGGAAGAGATAACAGTCTCGAAAGAGAACTGTCCCTATGACAAACAATAACGTGAAACCAATACTGGTTGTGTCAAGAGCTCTTTATTGACGTCAAAAAGAAATTGCCTGGAATAGGAAAAAAGATCATGTTAAAATCCAAGATTGGTTTGGAAGCTGAGGCACATTACTAATCAGGAAGTAAAGTACACAGATGATAGGGATATGGTTAAAATCCTCAATATATTGTGTTGCCTCAGTTTCTATTTTAAAGAAAAAAATTAACTGTATCCTCAGGCAGGAGACAATGGACATGAAGAGATAAAGATCATGACGCAGCCATTACCGCCTGCAGCTTGCTGTCTCCTGCAGCCAAAAATACACATTGATTGTCTGGCAGCCTCTTCAGAATCCACTAACTTATGGAGCTGGTAAATACCAATACATTAAAAGAACCTGCCTGTCCCCATAGCATCGGGTGACAACACCCCAGAAAACCATCCTCCCAAAAAGCTAGCGGGGATTTCCGAAGTACGTATGACCTCAAACTAATCACACCAAAATCACATTTAAAAGCAGGCCCAGGCCCTTGCCCTCCCAAAAGCTAGCGGGGATTTCCGAAGTACGTATGACCTCAAACTAATCACACCAAAATCACATTTAAAAGCAGGCCCAGGCCCTTGCCTGAGCAAGGCCGTAGGTGTGCTCTGTCATACCTGGCTTCACTGACCTTGCTTGACTTCAGACCTTCCTCATTGCTACAGGCTGCTCCGGCAGTCCCTGGACTGTGGCTGACCCTGGACAAGACCAGCTCCTCTCTACTCATTTGGATGCTGTGGGGCTGTGCCCTCGTTTGGGAGGTCCCTGCCCCGCTGTCAGCCTCAGGTCCTGCCTTGCCTCCCTTGTGGCACAGCCTGCCCCTGCTCCTCTCTGCATAAGAAAAAGAAAACAGTTATGTATGAACTGTATAAACTGTATTGAGAAAAGTATGCATTCTACAGTGCTTTGTTTACTTCAGTGAACTAAGGAACAGTGGTATGAAGGAAATCACTTGAAATCAGTGACGCTGGACACTGACTCAAAAACTGTTTTCAAAACTTACTTATCCATTGTTCATTCTCAGTGGAAGATGCTTTGATTTGTGATCACACAAAGGTCTGTCCAAGGTCAAATCTACTAAAGTATTTCTACCAATTACATCGATCATGAAAAATATCCTCTTCACTATAGAAGTGATTTAGTCCTGAAATCATTTGACAGTTTATAAGAGCAAGTAATGAAGATTATTTTAGATACCACAGGCTTTAGGAGATAGTACAATATCCCTCCTCAAAGACAGAAGTTGTCCAAAATCAGCAAGGATTAAGTGTTGCACGGAAGATAGCCAAAAAAAAGTAAAAATACAAAATGGGATTACTCTGTATAACAATATTGCAAAAATAGACCTGGGGGTTTCGGTGGACTAAACTGGAGAGCAGTGAAAATGTAGGAACAGTGATGGTGTTGCAAAAAGAAAGGCTAATATTAACGGTTGGGAATATTATCATGACTGTCATTCTACTCCTTTCAGCACTAGTACGATTCGAGTAGGGCACTGCAATTTCAGAAGGCTGAGAACAGACTCAAAAGAAGTATAGAAGACAGCAACAGGGAGGAGAAGAGGCTTGGAGAATATCACTGTAAGGGAAGTCATTAATTATGGAAAATCTCTGACTTCAAAGACTTGTGCTTTCTAAGGAAGAGAAGATAGGAGAGGGGTGAAAGACAAAATACAGCATTCTTGCAATATTTAAAGATTCTTATAGAGGAAATACCAAACAATTACTTTTTCTTTGCATGGAGGATACATAAAGGTGGAGTATACTTAAATATGGAACAGTTTGAGCTTTAAACATGGTTCAGATTTGGACCTGATTGGTTAGAAAAAAATCTACAAATCCCTTACTGAATCCCCCCCCAACCCCAAAACTAAAAACCCCCAACAGATATAAAGTTACATCTATTTCATAGAAGGGCAATAGTTCAAGCAAAAAAGACAGTATCAGCTTTCAAGGTCAGTGTAAACCCTGTTGGTTTTGTTTTGTTTTTAAGAAAAAAGAGGGTATAGAAAGGGAGCAGCTCAGCTAACCCTTAATTTCTGCCTACGTGCACAGATATATATCACAAGAGGCAGAAAGCTGAGACTAGTCTGAATGAATGTGTCTGAGCCAGGTGGGCGACAGGAGAAACGGTGTGGTGAACCTTCCTTTGCTCATGTGGGAGAAGCTGGTGGTTTTGGCACAGATGGATTTTAGCTCTCCTGTTAGCAGTGACCCACCTTTGTTGGGACATAAACTGCAGAATGAAGGCAGAACAAAAAACAAAGAGCAGGAAACAATGCAGAAGATAACACAGGTAACTGAGCACGAAGAGACTGACATTAAGGATAAAGAAGGGAAATAGTTTCTGAGAGAAAAGTTTTTGCGGAGGGAAGGCATTTGGCAGCTGTTTGTGTTTACAAAGAGCAAAACAAAGAGCTTGGCAATCTGAAAGCAGCACAAGAGATGGGGCTGGAAGCGTTGACATAACTGGAGTAATGACAGACCTGTGACAAGGGAGGCTGCAGTTAGAGGTCCTGGAACTGCAAGTAAAAACTCTATTTGACTACAGAAAAAGTAAAAAGCCAGGAAGGACTTCGAAGAGGAGGAGAGACAGGCAAACCGGGAGGTAAATCAGCTAGACAGCAAGTGGATTTTTCAATAGTCCAAGAAAGTAAAAGTGTTTTTAAAGAAAATAACATATTGCCAAAATGTTCTTCCATTCCCATCCGAAAATAAAATTATAGGCAGTCTCCATGAACCTCAGGAACTCAAGATCCAAAAGTAGCTCATGTGTAATACATTTCTCTCTTCACTCTCTACCTGTCTCTGGGGAATTATTTCTTTTGCTATTACAACTTCTCAACAACCAAATGTAGAACAGGTGTCAGTAGATTAACTACTAGTTTTGATCCCACATAAGAGAAAACTAAGCAAGACTGAACTGTACTTACTGGATCAAACGTAACTGATTCTTCCTAATCCATTAGCTCATGGAAAGTAAAGTTACTTTCTGCCTAAAGCTTCGATTCTGCAGATCAGATGACAGCATATTATTGTAGAATACTGAAGTGCAAAAATGTGAAAGATTTCCTGCCACACAGCAGACTTCACCCAGAAAACTGCCCAAGTCAAACAGAATGGAGAAGATATCTCTTTGCACCCACTGAAGTTGCCCTTCTGGAAGTGCCAAGTTCTGGGTCCTGAATTCTTTATAACTTCTCTGACATGAATCATGCTGGAGAAGTCCATGTCTGTGACAGCGCACCCACAAGGTTTTTTTCAAGTGGTAAAAATATTTAGGTGCTGTGTTCCTTGGGCATTGGTGTGAGTCACTCAGCAGGCTCCAAAACTGTGGAGGTAGCCTAGCCACAAATCTGTTTTGAAAATCTTGGCGTGAATTCACAACCGCTGCCCTTCATGGGAACAGCAGTCCAGCGTCACTGTCACTGAAGCCAGAAGAGTTCTGCTATGCTGCTTCTGCACTGGGAGGATTGGCAGACTGCAAATCTATAACCAACCACAGTATCTCTCCTCCTCTTCTTGCCCTCTTCAGTGAGAGCAAACTGGTTCTGCGTCATAGTATTCCCTGCAGTTTTCACCTGCCTATGGTGACAAGAGAGAACATGGGACCTTTTCTCAAAATCCCAGGCAGATACATCTTCGGAAGGCTCCTCTGATGCAGAGAATTTGTTGGTTTCAGCATCCCTTTAACAGACAACTCATTAAATGAGTTCCCTGTTCATCAGTGCCCCAAACCACAGTATGGTAATAAGCAATTGACTGCAAGGCTGTGGCAGAATCCTCCCGGCCAATCTTTCAGTTCAGATCTTCTCTTTTTTACTGTGGCTCTGCTGCTGTCCTTACATACAGCTGCCAGTTTGATTGAGATGTTAAACTATTTGTGAACTGTTCCTCGGAAGAGGAACCGATACTGAAAAGGTACAAAGTATCCCCCACGCACTGCTGCAGGGTCACAGCAAGGCTGGCAGGTGCTTAGTCCCACTGAGCATGTTGGTGCTGATGCCTCATACAAGTAGTTGTAGGGTATTTGCCAAACATGAGGAGATCCAAGCTGACAGCTTCCGTGAGAATAAAAATGCTGGTCCACTACCTTCCATATTTTGAATGCTAATTACAGAAATCGCTGTCTCAAGAGGAAGAAGAAAGTCCCAAATGACTGGGAAGAGAGACATACCTGTCAACACGTAACTTCTCTGATGAACAGGGCATGGAAGTAACAGCTGTATTTGCATTTCTATAACCTCCTGCTTTCTCACCACAGAGTATTTTAGACTTGGCACCAGGCAAGCTTCAGCTTCCAGGGATGAAGCAACATGTTTCTTTTATCAGCTGACTCTCTCACTACAGATGCCATCTTTGACTTACTCTGCTGTCCCATCATTGCAGACCTCTGGGACTGAGCTGTCTCTTCACTATGGAAATGAGCTGCCTGGAATTCTTCTTTCCTAAGGTTTTCTTCTTCTCACTCTCACAAGCAGCTCTCTTTGAGGACTTCCGCTCGCCTAGCATCTTTTTCTGTTTAAACCCATGCCATAAAAATAACGTTCAGCATTGACATATACTCTCAACAAGATTCCACCCTGCCTTTTCAAGCTTGTCACAACCTGTGCCGCCTTCATCTCACTGTCACTGTTCAGCAATTTCTTCACGACTTGAGGCTAAACCGGGTGAGGCCATTCCTTCCACCATGCTCTTCAATTGCTGATAAAAGGTCATCTCTTCAAGAAACACTCTGTACTTTGGTTTTTCCTCACGGAGTTTTTAAAAATGCAGACTAGGGCTGTTAGTACCAATGATTTCTTTTATAGTTATCCTAGAAGGCGTCTCTGAATTCTGCCTCCCTGAAGAGAACTGTGTTGTTCCACTTGGGTCAGGTGGCATCCAGCCGAGAACCATATAACTTAAGTCAGGTGCTCCAGAGAGGTGGGGAGCTGCCTGTTTGCTGGCAGAAGAGTGAAACAACCTGGACAGAGTCTCATACCATTCACAGGAGTTTTAAGGACAGGAGACGATCAGCAAGCTCTGGAAACCACACTGTGCCTTACTACTTCTGGATGGAGGGAGATAATGTTTAAGCCTGAGATAATAAAGGATGAAAGCTATCCTCTTTCAGTGAAAAAATTGTATCAGGGCTCTGGCCTAGGCTCCGAGATAAGCTTGGATTCTCCTTACCGAAGCTCTTGGAGCAGAGAAGGAGCTTCCCAGTGCAAACACGGTGTCTCTGAAGTTTCTGTTCTGTAGCACTTAAACTGAATCTGAAGTTGGAGCAGCTCCAACAGGGCAGGTGCTCTTCTCCTTCTGACCTGAACGGGACCTGTAACAAAAGAAGCAGCAGCTATCACGGTGAAGGGGCTGCACCACGTGGATGGGCACAGCCACATAATGACACGGCGGACACTCGCTGCATCAAGTAGGGATATCGCAGGGCATTCGGACTGAAAGATGTATGCGGACAAACCTGTGACTGAAGGGCTAATATGACCAGAACACATTTGCTGACCACCAAAAATTAGAGTCTAAGTATCATATTGCCTCTGAGTTCCTCAGCATGTCACATCCCTGCGTCTCCTGCTTTACACTTGTCCCAGGGCTAGAAGTAGTTCCAAAGCAAGTGTACTGTTAAGAGCTCAGAATCCAAGAGGCAAAGAAGAACTCAATGCTGCTTTGTTTTTTAGAGAAACAAACCGAGGATTTCTCAACCTTTCTCCTTCCCTATGCACACTCTGATCTGACAAGGCGAACGTGCTGTTCTGGGCTTTCTCCCTCTGGTACTCTCTTCATCACTTACCTGTGGCCTTTCCATTCCATGTTTTTGGGTGCAAGCACTGTTTCCCATTAGGCATCTCTATGTTGCCTAGTGAAAGAGATCCTCTTTCACAGATAACATTTGTGGGCGTACTGTTAATATTAACAACTGACTCATCACTACACTGCTAAGAATTAAGGGACAATTTTGCCGTCTTCCGAAAATTGAATATTTCATTGCCTGTCTCATTTGGAAAATAAACAAAACTGTCATAGGCATTGATACTAAAATGATTCCAAAATCTGGAAACCTTACCAAGAAATTCACGGTCCTCCATTTAGACACTTATTGCTATCCCATTCTGCTGAGAATAAGAAGCAAACAGCTAGAATTTCTGCCACAAGGTAAAGACAACATTATTAAAAAATTAAGCTGACCTAAAATGAAAAGGATGGTAATTGGCAGAATTACACTGACAAGGGAAGTAAACATTGTTGCTGGATAGCAAAAACAGGTCATTAAAATGACATGATCCAAAGCCAGCAGAATATCAAGGGAGTAAAGTGAATTACGCAGTAATAAATGTGTCAAAATCTTTAGCAATGATGCCGCTGTGTTCTGTTTGCCTTTCCATCGCTTGTTTTTGTTTACCAAATTAAAGTAAAAAAGTTTTCCTCTAAATTACTATTAGGCAACATTAATTTCCTTACAAGCTCTCAACTTCAAAAGAAAAACGTATTCTACTGAAGCATGTCTTCGTAAGCTGCTCTTACTGATTTTTCAACTCCTTTCTAAACTAAGAAAGAAAGTGTTTAAAAAGTCTCCAAAACCTACAGTACATGCATTTGTCAAGCAATTCCTGCAGAGAAGGCGAAGAGAAAAATCAGATACAAGCCCTGTCACTTAAGGTACCCAGATAATACTTAAGTGAGAGCAGCAATGAGAAAAGTTTTAAAGAAGAGATAATGGAACTGCTAATTGCAATACAGACTGTTTGAATTTACACCGGTGTAGTGGAAATCATGTGCTTTAAGATAAACTTAGTTTCTGCCGTACAATCAACACGTTATCTGTAAATTTTAAAAACCTAATGCATTCTCTTTTTTTGGGTGGTGGTATAGTTGGAAGGACAATGTAATTTTCACTGAAAAAAATAGCTTTTAGAAAAATTTAGCCCCTTTTGTCAAATGGAGATTAGTGTTACGATGCTCTCCTAACGCTTCTATCAAGATTCAGCTATACGCTGCACCAACATCTTCTCTGAAGGACAGGTTACAATCTACCATCCTACCTCCAGAAACATGCGGGAGAGAGAACATCTGTGTATTTACGTAGTCCATTTAAAACTAGAGGAAACTGTAACAGCTGAATTTAGACACTGACCATTGCATCTGGGTACAGAAGGAAAACAAACAGCTGCTTTGTCCTGACTAGGAACCCCTCACATCAAGCCCCTGGAACAAGGCTCTGTGATGTTTTGGCTGGACAAGAGCTGTCTGAGTATTTCTAGCTGTTTTGCAGTCATCTGCCATTGCAATAATTTATTAGAAACTAAACACCAAGCAGTTACTCATTATAGTCAGTTACCAACATAAGACATGCACATCCACGTCCAAATATCCTGCTACAAAAGGATCTCATGCGCGTGCATGCAAACAACATTGCATGGATGCAAAACAAATCCTCCTAGCAGCGAATAAAAAACATTAACTGACACTAGTCATCTCTGCAGACATTGCATTTCAGAGGCCAGAGAGGCCTCAACACAGCATGGAAAAAAGGGTTGTCATGTTTCAGTTCACACTGGTAAAGGCTCACAGTATCCGTGCTAGCTGGGAACGTCCACAGCATCGGGAGAGAGCAGACTGAAAGTACTCATCAAGGATAATTTTCATAGCAAAGGAGACTTTGGGGAAATAAAATATTTGCTTTGTAAAAGTTGACTTCATTTTGCAGCAGCTGCTAACTACACCCCATCTGTAGTCACAAGAGATCATTCCCACTGGCTCAACAAGGGCAGAGAGGGCTTCTGCACTGTGGGAGAAGCACTCGCACAGGAACCTGGCCTCAAGAGGAAACCAAGAGCAATGACAGTCCCGCATTGTGGCTCTCATAAAATGCCATGGGGACATTTCCCAACGGAATATTTCCATTTTGGAAGTTTTCAGATAAGAATTTGAAGCCCTTTGAATTTTGCCCAGCTGCTTACTGCTCCAGGGACACAGAAGAACATTTGCTACCCTGACCACCCCACACCAGCTCTGGGTGTGAGAAAGCTTTACCTGTTGCAAATCTCTGCTCTTCCATAGCTAAGCAGGCTGGAAATTTGTGGATCAACGATCTGACACAGTAAGTGCCAGATGGGGGCACTAAGATATCTGATACAGACCAATACACTGCACCAAGGAGCAGAATTACAGCCTCAGGAAACATCTCTCTAAGATCTGGGAGGAAAAAAACCAGTACTTCTACAGAAAAATGTTTCACAGCCTGGATAACCTTCATGCACATTCATCAGCTTCACGTACCGAGGTCCAGACACATACTGGAGATGCTACTGGTTTTATTATACCTGTTTCAAAAGCAAACAGGAAAGAGGTAGATAACTGAGACTCACAAACATTAGACTAGATAACCAACAGCAAAAAGTCCATTTTCAGGAAAAAGTCATACTAGTTTAAAAAAATTGGCTTGCTATAACATGCATTAAACAAATAGAAGAAGAAGAAGAAAGTCCATCTTAATAGCATCCATAAGCTAGGAGCTGTAAGGAATTCATACAGCAAGTGAAATCACATAAGGGAATACCTGTAAATTCAAAGGCAGAAAGAGAAGATCTATCAGCAGAAAGGCAGGAAAAATGATGTTTTCAAACAACATTTCTGCAATCTAATTACTTGGAAGATAGGAAATAATTCTTATGAAGAACACTAACTGGCAGCTATTAAGGCTTTACTTTAAGATCCAAATAATTTATATTAATGACTTTCAGGAGAGATGAAGCGCTCTCTGAATTGCCAGGAACACCGCTCAATTACATATTAGAACAGTAGAGCAGGAGCCAAACCCTAGTCTGAGAAGGAGAGCATTCCTGAGAAGGCTCTTTGTCTGAAGGAAGAACCACATTGTGGACTGCTGGACTTCAGAAGGTACCGGCTACAGAAGGATGGGGAAAGCATCAGGCTCCAGGAGACTGACCTCATTACAGGAGATTTTTCTCTGATTTAGCACAACCATCTGTACGGCCACACTCTTACCCAGCAACTCCGCTCCTGTGAAGTATAGTCCTGTCAAGTGTATTCAGGTCTTAGCCTAGTCCCGATTGTATTGTAGATTTCTTTTATTATCTCTTGCATTTCTAGTCACTTCTACTTTACTTAATCCTTCACAACCTTGATGCTTCTTGGAAATCTGAGAACGATTTGCACTGGCAAGGAAAGAAAACTGCCTTTCTCGCAGAAGGGAGACAGAAGGAGCTGGTGGTCTATGCAACAACAGGCATCTCCGCACACCTTTAGCTAGCAGTGCCCAGAAATCTACTAAGGCAACTAGGTGGTCAAAAGGACAAAAATAGTAATAGAATTGTGACTTGGACACAATGTTTTATGCCTTTTTCAGCAGTGAGGAAGTGGTTGAGCTGGCTCTGCACCCAAAACCAGCCAGCTCAGTTTCTGTGTCACCTGCCCATTGCACCTCTCTGTGTCACAACGTAAGCAGAAATAACTTTATGTGCAAGGAAGATGCTGGAACTATCAGCCGCAAATCACAGTATCCCTCTAACTGCTAAACTAGTTTTACACCTGGGGGTTAAACCACCACATACATCAACAATCACAGGTATTTGTGCTGAAGGGCATAAACACATGCATATGGCTGCATACGGATACCTCAACTTGGAAACGTCATCTAGTACTATCAGAGCAAGCAGAAAAAAATCCTTGCCTAGTACTTCCTTGCCTGCCTTCTTTTGCCAAATAGCTGTCAGACGGAAAGAAGCAATCAGAAATAGGAACGGCCCAGTCATTATACCCTGCCACGGCTTAATTTTTTCAACTGCAACCCACCTGAGACCCAGCGTGACTCTTACCATCCTATGGCAGCTTTAAGAACTGCAGTTGAGCAGATTGGCAGTCCACTGCAGCAAGAACTCAGCACACTTCCAGAGAGGCAATTTCATTATCTAAAAAAAAAAAAAAGAAAAAGGTGATTTTAAAATTTTAAAGTTATTTCAAGGAAAAAAGTGATTTTAAAATTTTAAAGTTATTTCAAGTTATTCAATCCAACACAACATTTGCTTTTGATTTTTGTTATGGGAATAATGAGTGGTGGGCATAGGTCATATTACATTTTGGTTGCCGAATTTAGTGCTGATCAAAAAGTATGTCCAGCCAGAACGATCGGTAAAATCCTTACATTTACAGGGAACTTAGAAAAGACCCACCTGCCCAGCTAATGCCTCCAACGGGGAGCTGAGTCATGGGGGGATTTTACCCAGTGCCTGATTGCCTCCAGGTCCCCAGCATCGCACGCTATCTTATGTGTTTGTCCTGCTTTACTTCAGCCTCTCCAGAGAGGCGGCTCCCCCACCGCTTGTCAGGCCACGCTCCAGTCTAGCTCAGTCAGACAGCATTAGGGTTGATACATGAACGATTAAGTTAAGCAGCCTGTGTAATTCCACAGGAAGACAGATTGGATGGTCAAAAGGGTTTCTCTGGCTATGAAAATTACTTCTAGTCTTTGCAGTTACTGTCTAGAAAAAGAACTGAAGCGTAGGAAATTTTGGATGATTTTTTTTGTCTGTGAACTAAATCAAGATTTAACATGCTCATCATGTATAAGTAGGAAGTTAATGCACTAACTCCACATACAGTAGCTGGTTTTGCAACCCAATAAGAAAAGGAAATGTCTCAGGTTAAAAAGTATAGTCATACTTGGAAAAGAGCTGCTTTGTGCACAGCAAAATATTGCCAGAATAACGGGGGAAAATGGAAAAAGCCATTTGCTTGCACTGAGATGAATTCCCTAAATAAACTCAGGAACTCCACGGCTTTATTCTTTGACAGACTCTGTTCCTAGAGCTAAGCAGTATTTTTTTCCCAAATTCACTGTATGTGTTCTGTTAAGGTTGAGGCATTTCATTAAAAAAACCTGATTTGAATGATGCTTTCTAGGGGAAGACTAACTGAATTTCTAAGTGGTCTGCCTGGCCAATTTCTGAAAGGTAAATGTTTTGACATTATTTCATTTCATTAAGTATTGAAAATAACATTTTCATTCTCATACAACTCAAAAGCAGCTTACAAAAATGGGTAAGTTGTTGCCAAGTGGAAAACATAGCCTCGAACCAGCCTGGTCCATGGGCGTGTTACTGATCTGCTGATCTTAAGAGTATTTGCAAATAACAACCATGTTTCCCCCCCCCCCCCATTTTCCCACTTGTCACTATAAAAATTTAAAACACCAGTGAGAATAAGTCAGCTATTTATACTTTCAAAATAATCCAAACAATTATCAGAAAACTGTGAAAAGATTTGAAGCAAACCTCTGGTATTTGGTGATTGATTTGCAAATCAGAAAACCTCTTCAATGGATTAATTCCGTTTCATCTAATAATATTTGACTAGTCTTCTCATAGGCTATGTGGATATTGCAATACTTAGGTTGCAGGAGCAGGCTAATCTGTCAGCACTATCTTCTCAAAACAGAATTAAATTCTCCTTTTCAAACTGCCCCTGTAATTTGGTTTAGTTTTCTCGGAGAAATTAAGAAATTACTCATGGCAGCTTGGAGATTAAGCAATCACAAAGGAAAGGAGAGAATAAATATTTATGTAATAGCCTTTGTGATCTGCGGGGCTGAACTCAGAAGGTTAAATTATCTGCACTACAAACAAATGAGAACCTCGAATAGAAAACAAAGACTGTCAAGTGGTGTACGAAAGCACCAGTTTGACAAAAGGATTTTAAGTGAGTTTTCAAACCAAACTTTTAAGCTCACAAGCCTAAAATTTTCAACGACAGTCCCTCCTGCCAGTGTGGACCAATAAGAATATTCACACCGATGATGCCTTTAATGCACATTTCCAGAAAACACTCCGACAGTATAGAAGGCACAAAGACCAGCTTGTGTTTCAGGCTGTAAACAGCTGCAAGAAGTACACAACTCACCAGGTGAGGTGGCATTTGCAGTGACAGCAGCTCAGCTTGTCTCTGAGCAAGAAAATATTAAGCAGCATGAGAAGAGCACACAGAGCATTTACATTTTCCATGGCCTTAGATGTCATGCTTACAAAGAAAGAACTCCAAGTTATAAGGGCAACATCAGGGACCATTTTGCAACTCTCCAAAATAACCGCTGCCAGACTTGTGAACACAAAAGCACGCCTCTTCAGCTGACTAAATGGGTGCCGGATGCAACTAATCAAATTAGACTGATGCATTTAAATTCCTTGTGAAATAAAAGGTTATATTCGTCTAATAAAATTTTGCCAGCAGAATAGTAGACAAGACCGCAATAGTAAGTGGGAGCATGGTGTAAAACTGTAGCATGATCAGCTTCATTTTAGTATGGGCTTTAATCTAGGTATAATACACAGTGTGGCCTTCACCTTTTAAATCTGTGTGAGCAATGAGCTAAGTGACTGTGTACACACTATGCTCAATTAATCCATGAGATCCGAGTTTGATGATTAACCTATCAACTTCTTGAACTCGAACTCCAGAAGAGGGAAAAGGGAAAATTTATACCAGATTGATCCAGCTCATCTGAAGGTGCAAAGCAGCTCTGGAAACAGTGTGTGTTGTACATTTACAAGGCAGTGAAAAAATGAGCAGGAGAAAAAGCCCTATGTGTTAAGATAATGTTTCAGTGTCTAAATATGCTCCCCACATTCCCTAAGACAGACTTTCAGTTGTAGACATTGGTTACAGGATAGTATTGTTTCGTTAGGTACTTGTACTTTTAAACTGGGCAAGTTGGGGAGTTTCAAGGGTGATGGTTGCTGCTTTTGCATATATGCAGCACAGAAAGCTTTATTTTGGACAACCATCGTGACAGGCTTCAAGCATTGATTCCATTTCAAAACAGTGTCCTTCATCACCAGAAAAAAAAAGACAACTGTGACCCATATTGACCCCCATGCACCACTGGCACACATGCAAGAGAGCCTCCCTCACCTCATCCTCAAGCCAGCCTCCACCTGCACACACAGGGCACTCCCTCCCTCTCCACTATTCAACCTACTTCAACTGTTCTGCTTGATTTTCCAAAGCGCTAGACACAGACCCAGGGTAGGCCAGGCTACTCAGGCTTCATGGTGTTAGCAAGGGTCACAGACAAAGCATACTAAGATGCTCAGAGACATCTATGGAATAGTCTTGTCCTCTTCTCTGCAGCTACAAAAAAAAAATGTACTTGGAGTAAGTACTTTCTGCTGGTTCAAGAGCCAGGAGGGAATGCAGAACACTGGACTTGTGACTGGATAAGCATTGTTTATTACTAGGTTATAAAATATATACCAAATTCTTCCATGGAAATCACATGCATGGGATCTTTCTGCTTATATTGCACTGTGCTGTTCACATCCACAGAAACAATGATCCCATGAAATAAAGCGGCATAGATGTAAGTTTTTTTTTCAAGGAAGAAAACAAAAGGCACTGGAACTGTATATGTATATTTTACAGTGCTTTACCACATAATCCCATTTATCATTGGACTGCTGACCTCCTACCTGGTTAAAAATACTGGGAGACCAACTAATTCCTGCTTTAAACCTACAGAAATCAGTGAAGTCCAGCCAGAAATGAGTTATGTTCCACACAGGCTTCTGAATAGCAGAATACCTTGTTGCTAAGGTTATCCTGAAGCCTAAAATCGAGTCCATCTCATTACTGACATAGCCGCAATTTATCTGGAAAGAGATAATAATTACACAGCAGGACAGTTCTCTTGGAGGCAGTAAGCTTATCCTTTTTACACACTTAAGCTATTTAGGAGTGCATAATTAAAACCAATTGCTGCAATTTATCTGGAAACAGATAATAATTACACAGCAGGACAGTTCTCTTTTGGAGGCAGTAAGCTTATCCTTTTTATACACTTAAACTATTTAGGAGTGCACAATTAAAACCAATTGCATATTTGACTATAGTCATGAGGTAGATACAAATCAATATGGCCCATTCTATTTTACCCCTTGTCCCACAAGGACAAAGAACAGATACGGCAAAAGGAGCTCAGTCTTCTAGAAGGCTTTTGGAAGCCTCACGTGATTTGTGAAGGCCGGTTTAAAAAAAAAAAGTCTTTGGCTGTGAGCTTTTGCATCCAAAGGTTTAATTCTTCCTTCTCAACTGAAAAACCTTGCTAATTTCTGGGGGTGGGGTGGGGAAGCTAAGTATTCACAGTCATAAAGATGTCTGAAGACAAAGTACTCCCTAACACTCTTACCAGGCCAGATTTTTAAGTGGTACCGGCTGTCTCTCAAATACCTTGAGTCAGAGCAGAGAGAGAAGCTTCTGCTCCAGAAAAATCCCAACACGGGCTGTAACAGCAGCCGCTGCCCAGATGCCCTCCAAACGGAGAACAGGGCTCTTGCCTACCAATGCCCTAAGGCCCATAGTAAGAGCAGTACTTCACCTAAGGTCACAAGCAGCCTAACCACTGAAGAAAGAACAAGTACATTTACTGTTCCCCACAACTCATTGTACAGTACCACAGGGACTGCAACCAAAGTTACATTTATTGTGACACTGTTTATATTTCTCATGTTTATTACACAGTCACATGAAAAATGTAACAATTTTACAGGAGGAAGGGAAATTGCTTTCCATCTTTTTTTTTTATACATATACTTCAGCAGCTGCAACAGAATTTGGCAACACAGAACTGCCCCAGCATTTCCAGCCTTATTTTGCAAGGCATTATCAACCCTCCATAAACTTAATGAAACGAAGACTTAAGCAACTCTTGGACGTGAGCTGGTCAAGTGCCACAGAACAACCAGGGTACACAGGTAATCGTGCATTCAAGTCAACATGCCTTGATACAGTAATTACAAATAAACCACAAAACACAATACATTTTGCTGCTCCGCAGGCTTAGCAGCAGATGCCAAGCCTCTAAAACAGTTAAGCCTTCCCACTGCCTCACCTGGGACTTTGGACTTTATTTATCTGCCTCACAGATAACCTCTTCCTTTTATTACTGAACAAATCCAAAGAGGTTTCTCTGATAAAAGCTGCAGCACTCATTTCCTCTGCATTTATAGTTGCTACTGTTAGAAGGCAAAGTTAGGCAGACAGGACACACTACATTTTTTTTAAGTGAACAACACACAGAAAAAAAGATACTGCCCTTTCAGGCTTAAGACGTGGAAGAGATCATGCTTCTTCCCTTTTCCCTGCTCTCACACACCAGTATATTGAATAAACCGTATATCGTTTCCAATGGCAGCTGATGCGTCAACCTGTGTTGCCAGCAAAACAATCTGTAAAAAAGAGAAAGATAGGAACATAGATACAAACAGAGCACAAGATTATTATTCTTCGCAGGTGAGGGAAGATGCCATCAAGCTCTAAAACTAGTTCTCAACCCAGCTTTCACCAGCACACTCGTCAGCAATCTGCACCTTAGGAAACTAGCTGTGCAGGCAGGAATTGGTGCTGTATCCATCACAGTGCTGGGAAGCAGCACGGTATTAGCAACATGCTGCCAGGACAGCAGAGAGCGGGAACAATATAATTTCTGGAGGTGCTGCGATAGCCCGATGTGACAGGCAAACCACTGGGTACTGTGACACACCAGGAGTGCAGAGGGACTGTGGAAAGACTATGGAAGGCACCTTGCCCCTCACCAATAAAAGGAAGCATGCCTCCAGGCTTCATTACACCACACAAACTCCTGCTAGGAACGAGGCCCATGTCATCTTGGATGCAAGAAGTCTTTTGTCTCTGCCAGAGCCACTTACCTGACGCCCACGCGAACACAGCCCTGCGGCTCACCCATCCCGTCCTGCCATTGCTGGAGCTACATAACATCATGGGAAGTTCAACCCTCCTCTCCCCATCACCCTCAATTTTTTCTCTGTGCTTTTTTCTCCACAGTTCAGTAAGCCCTGCAGCAGTCTATAGACCCATGGCATATCTTCCTCTTTATGCTAATTTTATCAGCTGACACAGCTCACTGCACATGGCAAAAGGTACCAATGACCATTGCCTCACAAAGAGAAAAACGCATAACCTAGCAAGCCCCACAAGCCCACAGAGCCCTGTCAAGAAACAGTCATAAAGGAGCCAATTCCTATCACCACCCTGTGGGTGGGTGCAGATGGTGGGCAAATAAGAAAGTAATACAGCTAGGAAAACAAAAAAGAAAATCCATTAACAAGAAACAGGCTGAGCACATAAACAGTGCAAAGAAGAAAACCAAACCGATAGTGTTATTCAGAACTGCACACCACAATACCAGTGTGAATTTATCAGCTCCTAAAAAGTTAACACACCTTCTAAAATATTGAATAAATGGTATATCATTTTTCACAAATATTGTTTTGCAGCTAAGGGTCACATTCCTCACATCAAGAGCTATGCTGAGTTCTTGATGGGAGTCAATGAGAATTGATCCTGAATGCTGAAATTGTGAGCCAAGCCAGGGGCATAACTAACACATGAGAGCAAGTCTCCAACCCAGCTAACAGCTCACGCACTAATTGCCTTCCGGACTGTCTATTTCTAAGAATACATACAGAAAACATGATCAAACTCTGCATTACTTTTTACTCACTACTTCCTTTTGGCAATGCAGCCCCACTGGAACTCCTGCTACCTGATATTCAAACTATATAAATAGCAATGGCGCCGAGCAATACCGTTGCACAGACACCATTCATAAATGAGCAGTCTAATCCACAGCGTAACAATCGCATTAGCAAGGAGCAAAGCTAGCTCCGCTAAGCGCTTCATCGTGCAAATCATGGACTTTGCATGTTTAACCTTCCCCGCATTCTGTGGAGAGAGCAGATCATGCTGTTGTGGGAAGGTTGCCTCTGGTTTACTGCAGTAAGGTTTACAGCCTCTCCTCTCCAACAAGTGAAACTAGCCGCTGCCAGACACAGAGTACGAGGCTGAAAGGGTCATTACGTGCTCAGGAATGGGACCTGGCTGTAGACATCACCTTTATTGTCTTCCTAAAGGCAGACAAACACACACACTTTGCAAAGCACTTTGGCCTATGCAGTCAAAGGGGAGCCCAAACACCCTGTCCCAGGTGCACAAAGCTTGAGGGTTGGGAACCCACCTGACTCTATCCATTCCTGGCTTTGTGCGTAGTTCCCACCCTCCGACTCATCGTTTA
>NW_008795316.1:0-3168 GCF_000699145.1 Aptenodytes forsteri
GGTGTCTTACAGCTCTTACAATATGAGGCTTCCCAGACACATAGCCTCGCTCGCTCGTGCACTATGTGGCCATACCATGCTGCTGGTGACACATACAGACTCTGCGGTGCACGTTGGCAGCATGACCTGCTGTGAACTACGAAGAAGGATCCTTCCTCACCCAGAGGCAGGCTTTCTCTTGCCTGCAGCAGGAGGCAGCTGCCGGCCGGATGGCCTTTGATTTCTTCTTCTTTACCTTTCTCTGGCCTCTCCAGCTTCAGCCGCGGCAGCTCCTGTCCACAGCCAGTAAGTGCCCCGCCTGTCCCTTTCCACCCATGCCGCTAGGAGAATGAGGCCAAAGGCAACCCACACAAACCTGAGCCAGCAGCCATCAACAGCATCCCCAGAGAGGAACCGACAACTGAGTCCTCAGTGCTGCCTCTGGGAGAGGGAAAGAACAAGCAACTGTTACCCACAGTGATGACTGTAGCTCTTGTCAGGCAGGAACCCCTCCTTCTGCAGGAGCTGCTGGAGATGGGTTGGGGGCAGTCTGTGGCTACGGCTCAGCAGCAAGCGACCGCGGTGAAAAGCTCAACTGCGCATGCGCAGCAATTTAGCTGCAGTACCGGCTTTTGATCACCGGGCGGCAGCAGCGTGCGCGCTGTAACGCTGAAATGCGCATGCGCATGCCTCAGCTGCAGTACTGGTATTTGCTCACCAGGTGGTAGCAGAGAGCGGGTTGGGGGCAGTCTGTGGCTACGGCTCAGCAGCAAGCGACCGCGGTGAAAAGCTCAACTGCGCATGCGCAGCAATTTAGCTGCAGTACCGGCTTTTGATCACCGGGCGGCAGCAGCGTGCGCGCTGTAACGCTGAAATGCGCATGCGCATGCCTCAGCTGCAGTACTGGTATTTGCTCACCAGGTGGTAGCAGAGAGCGCAGCATAATGGTCAAACGCGCATGCGCAGCTCCTGAGTTGCAGTAACGACTTTTGATCACCGGAAGGCAGCAGCGAGCGCTGTGTAACACCCTAGTGCGCATGCGCAGCGACCATCCTGCAGTACCGGCTTTTGATCACCCGGCGGCAGCAGCGAGGGCGGCGTAACGCCCAACTGCGCATGCGCAGCACTTGAACTGCAGTACCGTATTTTGATCACCGGCTGGCAGCATCGAGCGCGTTGTAACACCCCACTGCGCATGCGCATCGTCCCTCCTGCAGTACCGGCGTTTGATCGCCGGGCGGCAGCAGAGAGTGCGGCATAATGCTCAAATGCGCATGCGCAGCGCTTCAGCTGCAGTACCGGCTTTTGATCATCGGGCAGCAGCAGCGAGCACGGTGTAACGCTCCAATGCGCATGCGTGGAGCTTCAGCTGCAGTACTGCATTTTGGTCAAGGGGTGGTAGCATCGAGCGCGGTGTAACACCCCTCCACCGCGACCGTACTGCAGTACCGGCTTTTGATCGCCGGGCGGCAGCAGCGACCGCGTTGTAACACCCCACCGCACATGCGCAGCGCCTCTCCTGCAGTACCGCAGTTTGGCCGCCCGGCGGCAGCAGCGAGCGCGGCGTAACGCTCCAATGCGCATGCGCGGTGCTTCCGCTGCAGTACCGCATTTTGATCACCGGGTGGAAGCATCGAGCGCGCTGTAACACCCCTCCACCCATGCGCTGCGCCCGTACTGCAGTACCGGCTTTTGATCGCCGGGCGGCAGCAGCGAGGGCGGTGCAGCTCTCAAATGCGCATGCGCAGCGCTTCAGCTGCAATACCGACGTTTGATCGCCGGGCGGCAGCAGCGAGTGCGGCGTAATGCTCTAATGCACATGCACGGAGCTTGAGCTGCAGTACCGGATTTTGATCAGCGGTCGGCAGCAGCGAGCGCGGTGTAACACCCCTCCACCCATGCGCTGCGACCGTACTGCAGTACCGACTTTTGATCGCCGGGCGGCAGCAGCGAGGGCGGCGCAACGCTCAACTGCGCATGCGCTGTGCTGGAGCGGCAGTACCGCATTTCGGTCGCTGGGCGGCAGCAGCGAGGGCAGGGGCACGCGTTCTCGGGGCGCGGCCGCACGGCTTGTCGGGGACCAGGCGCAGCGGGAAGCCAGCAGAAAATCACACGAAACCGGCAACAACACTACACCTCATGCCGCGCCGCGGGGGCCGCGGCGGTAGCAAGGACTACGCTGCGCCGCGCTCGCCCGAGAGCCAAGCGGTTGCCCGGCAGCCACGTCCGCCAAGTTCTCCCCCCGCCGACGCACCCGGAAGCCCCGCCCAGCCCCCAGCGCAGCCCCGCGTTCCCCAGCGTGGCTCCGGACGGCCACTGCCGCCCGGCTCCGAGGCGGCGCGACCCTCCTGCCGGCCTCGCCGCCCCCCTCGCTCAGCGACCGCTCCGCTCCTCCCTTGGCTCACACCGGCCCCTCCACGGCCACCCGGGGCACGGCAGCCCCACCACCAGCCCCACAGCCTGCAGCTACTCTGGCAACACACCCCCTTTAAAGGAGGAAGCCGTCCCCACCAGCCTCACTGCCCGCCCCTGGGGCTCCTCCGGCCCCAGCCCACACCGGAGCCCAGCAGGAACAGGGGGCCATCGCCCGAACCCCACAGTGCGCCAACTCCTCCCCTGGGCTCCATCACAGCTCCTAGCCCCGTGCAAAGGAAGTGCAAACGCAGCCGCGCGGGCAAAGGAGACGGGGAATGTTTATTCAGTCACGCACGTAACAAGTCCCGGGAGCAAGTCTGCTCCAGAGCTTGGAGCCTCTGACACTCCCCCTGCCCCTGGGACACCTCAGCAGTCGTTCCCGGAGTCATGCTCATCGGTCCGGCGGGGAACAGACAGGCGGTCAGTTAGCTCCTGGAGCGATGGGCTGCAGGGCAGAGGCGGAGGCCACTAAAAATGAGGAACAGGGCGCAGGATACTAGAAGAGAGAAGTGGCAGCCAGCTGGACAGCAGCAGTGTAGCAAGAAAGCATGAGGCAGGGAACGGGACAGTGAGAGAAAGATGGGGACAAGGAGCCCAACAGAGATGAAGAAGGAACAGGGAGAGAGGAAGAGAGGCAGCAGAAAGAGGGAGAAGGAGCAGGAAAGAGACCGATAAAGAAGGTCAGGGAGCAGGATGGAGGTGCAGAAAAAAATGGGGATGGGCAGCATGACAGAGAGGGAGGAAACAAGCATAGGGGCAGGGAGCCAGGACAGC
>NW_008795316.1:4361-6474 GCF_000699145.1 Aptenodytes forsteri
AAATAGCGGTGGGCTACAGGGAAGAGGGAGGAATTAAAGAACAGGGACTGGGAGCTGGACAGGGAGACATGGAGAAGGAAAAAAAAAACAAACCACACAGCAATGGGCTACAAGGTAGATAGGGAGGAAATAAAAACTAGTGGCAGGGAGCCAGACAGAGAGAGATGGAGAAATACAAACAAATAGCGTGGGGCTATGGGACAGAGAACGTGGAATTAAAACACAGAGAGGGGGAGCCGGACAGAGAGAGAGACCGAGGCAAAAGTCCAGACAGGCTACAGGGGGCAGAGGGAGGAATGAAAAACTGGGGACAGGGAGGTGGACAGAGAGAGATGGAGATCGCAGGGAATAGCGGCGGGAGCAGGAAGAAGAGGGAGGAATTAATAAATAGGGACAGGGAGCTGCACAGAGAAGGACGGAGAAATGCAAAAATAGCGGCGGGGTACAGGGCAGAGAGGAAGACTTAAAAAATGGGGGCAGTGAGACAGACCTAGAGAGATGGAGAAAAGAAAAAAGTGACGCAGCAGACAGGGAGGAATTAAAAAACAGGGACAGGAAGCAAGAAAGAGTGAGCTGGAGAAAGGCAGGGGGGAACCCAAGGGACACTAGGACAGAGAGGGAGGAATTAAAAGTGAGGGACGGGGAGCTGGGAAAGGAGAGGTGAAGAAAGAAACAGAATCGCAATGTGCTATGGGGCCGAGAAGGAAGAAACTGAGCAACAGGGACAGGGAGCTGGACAAAGAGAGAAGAGGAGACACAAATAATAGCATTGGGCTACAGTGCCAAGAGGGAGAAACTGAAAAATAGAGACCAAGAGCCAGAAAAAGGAGAAACAGAGAAAGAACAAATCGCAATAGGCCACAGAACAGAGAGGGAGAAGAGCCAGAAAAAGGAGAAACAGAGAAAGAACAAATCGCAATAGGCCACAGAACAGAGAGGGAGGAATTAAAAAACCGGGACTGAGAGCAATCTACAGAGAGATGTTAGGGAACGAAAATTTAAAGAGCGATGCGTACAGGACAGAGAGGGGGGAATTAAAAAAAATAAGTAAAGGCAGGCACAGGGAGCCCGACAGAGACACACAGAGAAAGAAAAAACAGCAATGGGCTACAAGACAGATAGGGACAAATTTAAAAATCCTGGCAGGGAGCCAGACAGGGAGAGCCAGCTAAACAAATGAAATCGCAATGTGGCACAGGGCCAAGAAGGACAAAATTGAAAAACAGGGCATAGGAGCTGGAAAGAGAGAGACAGAGAAAGAAAAAACTACCGATACGCTCTAGGGCAGAGAAGGAGGAATTTTAAAAATCAGGGTCTTGAGCCGGACCGAGAGAGACAGAGGAAATAAAAATGGTGATGGGTAACAGGGCAGAGAGGAAGGAATTAAAAAACAAGGACAGGAAGCTGGGCAGAGAGACTGAGAAAGGGAAAAGTCCCGACAGGCTTCCAAGAGAGAGAGGGAGGAATTAAAAATTAGAGACAGGGAGTTGGACAGAGAGAAACGGAGAAAGACAAAACTGTGGCGGGCTACTGGACAAAGGAGAGTTTAAAAATGGGGACAGCAAGACAGACAGAGAGGAAGGAAGAAAGGAAAGACGCTATGGGCGACACGGCAGAGAGGGAGGAATGAAGAAAGTGGGACAGGGAGCCAGACAAACCGAGACAGGGAAAGAAGACTACAGCAACGGGCTAGGGGACAGAGAGGGAAGACTTAGGAAAACAGGGACAGGGAACAAGATAGAGTGACATGGAGAAAGGACAAAATAGCGATGGGCAACAGGACAGAGGGAGGAATTCAAAATGAGGGGCAGGGAGCAGGATAAAGAGAGACAGAGAAAGAAATAGACTCGCGACGTGCTACAGGGCCAAGAAGGAAGACCTTGAACAACAGGGACAAAGAGCCAGACACAGAGAGCCAGAGACAGCAAAAATACCAACGGGCTACAGGACAGAGAGGGAGGAATGCAAAAATAGTGGCCGGAAGCCGGACAGAGAGAGACGGAGAAGGAAAAAATAGCCATAGGCTACAGGGCAGAGAGAGAGGGAGGACCTAAAACATGGGGACAGGGAGCCGCTCAGAGCAAGATGGAGAAAGGAGGTACAGGGAAGCAAA
>NW_008795316.1:6694-8078 GCF_000699145.1 Aptenodytes forsteri
GGGCAGAGAAATGAAGAAAGAAAATACAGTGATGAGGAGCAGGACAGAAGACTAGAAAGAGAAAAATAAGACAAGGGAGAAGACAGAGGAGCAGAGAGAGAAAGAAAGGTCGAAAGAAAAGGTCAGAGAGGTAGAGAAATCAAGAAAAATAGGGACGAGGAGCCCTGCAGAGAGAGCGAGCAAGAAAATGTCGGGTCGGTGAGAGGGACAGAGGGATAGAGAGATTGCGGGGTCAGGAAAGGAAGAAGAAAGAAGGGTTAAAGACGGTAACAGGGCACAGGACACAGACAGAGAGAGAAAAAGGACAGGGACCAGGACAAAGGGAAAATTGAGAAATAAAGAAATAAAGAAATAAAAATCACAGCAGCGTGGGAAAGAGGGGGGGCCAGGGGAGGGGCAGGGAGGGCCCAGGACTCACCGCAGCGCTCGCTCTCGGCGCTGCCAGGAGAATTTGCCAGTTCGGACGCTTCTTTCTCCTTCCCTCCTCCCTTCCTCTTCTGTAACTCTGGTCGCTTGGCTGTCCTCCACCTAAGAGAATACGTGAGTGTCTTACAGTCTTACAAGACGAGGCTTCCTAGACACATAGCCTCGCTCGCTCGCGCACTACGCGGCCGTACCATGCTGCTAGTGACACATACAGATCCTGCGGTGCACGTTGGCAGCATGACCTGCTGCGGACTACGAAGAGGTATCCTTCCTCACCTGGAGAGGCAGGCTCTCTCTTGCCTGCAGCGGGAGGCAGCTGCCAGCCGGCCGGCCTTCGATTTCTTCTTCTTTACCTTTCTCTAGCCCCTCCAACTTCAGCCGCGGCAGCTCCTGTCCACAGCCAGTAAGCGCTCCGCCTGTCCCTTTTCACCCCCACGCTGCGAGAGCGAGGCCAGGCAGAGACAACCCACGCAAGCCTGAGGTGAGTGCAGTCAACAGCATCCCCAGGGGACAAACGGAAAACCACATCCTCAGCGTGGCCTCTAGGAGAAGGAAAGAAGCAGCAGCTACCGTTACTACCGTAGATCGCCCCTGGCCGAATCCCCTCTTTCTGCGGGGGCTTCTGGGGGCGCCGCTCCTTCCCCGCACTGCTGCTAACGGCACCCGCGATAAGGGAGAATCACGCACTTTCGAGGGCCAGCTTGCAGCCTTCACTATAGGGCTTGGGGGTGGCCTGGGGCTACGGTACAGGCTTCAGGGGAGGTGCTGGAGCTGGGGGCAGCTGCACAGGGCGAGCGGGGCCGGGGGAGGCTTAGGGAGAGCTCTGGTGAGTTGGGGAGGCGCCCGGCGCCTGCGTCTGGGGGGGTGTCCGCCTCCTTCCCCTCTTCCCTGCTATCAGCTCTCGGGTAAGTCCCTGGGGCTGACCTGATCCGGCTCCCCTCCAGCGGACCGGGAGCCT
>NW_008795316.1:8398-9912 GCF_000699145.1 Aptenodytes forsteri
CCCCCACCGCGCAGGCGCGGCTCCCGAGTGGCAGTACTGGCTTTCGGTGGCCGAGCATTTAGCGGGGTGAGGAAACGACTGACACTCAGCCCCGTTTACACCATCCGAAGACGGTAAGGACTTACTTGGGGGTATAGGGCTTAAATTCATCTGCCCTTTTCCCACTCGCGGCCCAGGCAGTAATATTCGTTGCCTCTCTACCAAAAAGCATCCAAGTGGCTCGGGCATGTCAGTCCTTTGCATTTGGCTACTTTAAAAGTCTGGCGGTGGTTTCTGTCCGTGCCCCCCACCCCATTACCTAGGGAGGAGAAGCAGCACAGGGAGCTGGCGGAACAGGGTTTTTTATCCCCCGGAGTAAGCCCCAAGGATTGCTGTATGGCTCCGCATGTGGCATCAGGGTTGTGGGAGTGACAGCAGTGAGTCAACAGATGCTGGAGAGAGATTTAAAAAAGCTAAGGCAACGCAGATGCCTGACATCCTGAAGGTAAGAGAGAAGAGACTGAAAGCTGCTTTGTGTGAGAGGGGCAGCTCTGTTTAGCAGGAAACAGCACATCCGAGCAGACCAGATGCAAGTGGCTGATCTGCAAATGAGCGATACGCTGGTGATCCTTGGGCTTTGCTGTGTTGTTTGCACCTTTCCTCACCTCTGTGCTGTCAGTGCTCTGCTCTCCTAACCCTGCATACACACAAGGCTACCTGTGCAGGGCTTGTCACTCAGATAAGAGACACTGCAGGATGTTACTTACCACCCTGCCCTCCAGCATGCACAGTAATTAGACATGAAGCAGGGAAAGCAAAGAGGCATGTTGGTATATTAGATGTCCTCAGCAGATGACTGCAGAGTCCTGGAGGTTCCACCTTTGCTCTGTACAGGAGCATAGCTCTGCACTCCTTGCCGCTCCTGCCAGCAAGCGTCGCAGTCACACTTTGCTGCCTGCAACACGCAATACATGGTAGGCTGGATGGGCTGTTCTGCCACTGTGTCAGGTGAGCAGCTCAGTTCCTTTGGCTGCCTAATTTGCCTCCTTAAAACAATCACTTCAGCACTCGGTTTCTTTATTTCGGACCCCTCTAAATATCTCCTGGCCTGCAAGCCATTCTCAGCTAGCAACACAGCTGAAATACAGTGCTGGTAGAAATCTAGCTGTCATCTTGCTTTGATGTCAAAAGGCTTTTGTAACTTGAACCCCTGATTGTTTTGGCATCAAGACTGCAAGGCAAGAAATACGCCTCTGTGAACAAGCAAGACACCTGCCAAATAGCTGTGCACAGTGATATGTGGCTGCCTGTGACTGACATCTTTTTCTGCTAAAACCAGAGCACGGTTCCCTTGTGAAGAGCCATTGGCAGTGCAGAACGTACCTCAGCTTTCCCTGCACCAAGTCCCCAGAGAACAACGTCTTAGTTCCGACTGAAGTGTGCCTGTTGTCCCGGCCCCCTGCACTTGAAAAAGTGGCTGCCTGTAGCAGCAACAGAACTGCTGCTGCCCAAGGAGGGGCAGGCGCGGGCGGCAC
>NW_008795316.1:9962-24099 GCF_000699145.1 Aptenodytes forsteri
CAACCGTACTTTCCAGCCTAGCTGGACAGAGTAAGAGGCAAGAGAAAGGGGCCTGCTGGGTGCCTGGAGAGGCAGAACTGCTGTAGATTGTGCTGTGGTTGTTTCGCTCTTTGTCTTTGGCAGAGTTACTTCCCAGAGGTTGGGAGACAGGTACGTTTGCACGGCATGAGTACTGCTGCTTATGGAGCAAAAGGCACTATAAAGCAGCAATGAAGAACAAGGATGGCCAATCAAGATGGTAGGAATAACATGGAGAGCCTAAAGCATTAGCCAGGCAGGGCTTGCGACTAACCTTGTGTCATGGTTTAATCCCAGCCGGCAACTAAGCACCACGCAACCGCTCACTCACTCCCCCCACGCCCCGTGGGATGGGAGAGAGAATCAGAAGGGCAAAAGTGAGAAAACTCATGGGTTGAGATAAAAACAGTTCAATAACCACAACAACAACCACAACCACCAACCACAACCACTTGTAAGGAAAAGAGAAAAACATAAATGACAGAGATAAAAATAAAACCCAAGAAAGACAAGTGATACAAGTGAAAACAATTGCCCCCCACCAACCGACCGATGCCCAGCCAGTACCCGAGCAGCAGTCCCCCCACCAATCTCCCCCCCCAGCTTTATATGCTGAGTGTGACGTCATATGGTATGGAATATCCCTTTGGTCAGTTGGGGTCAGCTGTCCTGGCTGTGTCCCCTCCCAGCTTCTTGTGCACCCCCAGCCTACTCGCCGGTGGGGTGGTGTGAGAAGCAGAAAAGGCCTCGACTGTGTAAGCACTGCTCAGTATTAACTAAAACATCCCTGTGTTATCAACACTGTTTTCAGCACAAATCCAAAACATAGGCCCATACTAGCTACTATGAAGAAAATTAACTCTATCTCAGTGAAAACCAGCACAGTGTTCCCATAGCCTTCAGTTTGCTCCTTTGCTTTTCCTAACCCTTTTATTTTTTCATCTCCATGTTTTCCTTAAGCATTGTGCACAGCACTGTTATCCCAGACCGGCCATATTAGAAAGTCCTCCTGCACAGAGGGTTAAGAAAGATCTCTAAGCAAAAAAGGAGAAAAAAAATCTGGTAGTCATCTACATGCCCAACCATCAACAGTCTCCACCAAAAGATGCTGTAAATTCCTTTTCCTCTAAAAGGCTACCGAGCGAAGGAGAGAAAGGTCCCACCCGATACTTATTCAAACACCTCTTACAAACTAATCTGTTATGAATAAAAATCAAGATTCTATTAACAATAGCAGATAACTACTTACTTACACAACACATAGTGTCAGTGGAAACTTTGGGACAAGATCTGGAGGACCTGTGGCATGGCTGGGAGTGTTTCAGGTCTATGGGATCACTGCAGTCCCATTGCAGGTGACAAGGTGGATCCCTGTGTGGCATGAAGCTGGCAGGAGCCATGTCAGCCTCCAGTGGTGCTGGTGCCAAGCAGGCTGCAGGCCTGCCCAACTGGGACTGTTTCCCCTTATTGATTCTAATGACACCTGTATTAACTGAGAATAAAACATATTCAAGGGCTAGCTTGCTGCTGTTGGCACAGGGTTTGGGGGTGGTTTTGGCATTGACTGGGGCTTTGGGACAGGCTCCCGGGGATGTTCTGGAGTTGGTGATGATGCGGGGACAGAGTCTGGAGGCATCTGTGAGGGTGCTGGGGCGGGGTTTGGGGGTCATCGAGGGTTTTGGGGCAGAATATATAGGCGGTTTAGGGTCTTGCAGGGAACTGGTTTGGGGGGGGGGCTCTGTTGGGCCTTTAGCTGGAGAAGGGAAGTGCTGGCATGGTGTCAGAATGGGGGTCCCATTCCAGAAGGGTGCTTAGTGCATACTGATGCTACACATGCTTGTCCTGGTGCTGCTGGTTTCCTGGGGCAATGTCAGAGGCAATGAGTAACCCAGTGCCACATGCGGATATAGGCAGCCCAGTGACTTTGGGTCAGCTGTATGGGCTGAGCAGGGCTTGGGGATGCTTGTCATGGTTTTCAATTAGTTAGTGCCCTGGTTAATTGGCTCCCACAGCCTATGCCTCGGGGGTGGGAGAGAGCTCAGGGTGCCTGAAAGTGTCTGTTTTGCTTCTCCAATTACAATTCTCAAGTAATTAATTCACGGCTGCACTCCTTGTGCCTGACTGAAATCCAACCTTCAATCTGCTCAGTCCATTGGTCTTAAACCTTTTTGTGACTTCCCAGCACTCTAGGGCATACTTGCCACAGAAGCTGTCCTCCCTGGGATGCCGTGCCAAAATCCTGCTCCAGGGCCTGCCTGCCTCCCTGTACTTCCAGGCTGCCCGTGTCCACAGGGGCGAGTGCACACACCATCTGGTGCTGGGGAGGAACTGGGGCCTGAATGGTGATACAAGGAAAAGGGAAAGTCAAATCCATGCTCTGGGCAGGCCATGCCCCATGCTCCCAGTAAGGAGCAGAGCCCAGCCAGAGCCCTCCACCTCTGCCTCCCGGCAGCAATGGCCCCAACGGGCAGGAGACTTCCCCACCCACGTTGCCTGCAGCCACCTGAAGGGCCACAGTTACCTCACACGGACCCCTGGGCCCTTGGCACCAGCCAGCCTGGCTCTCACCTGCCACTGGGAGGAGGAACCTGCCCCACCTCGGCACCTTGCTGCTCCCGGGCACCATGCACGTGCCGGCCATGAATGCAGCAACAGCGCAGGAGAGTGAAGGGACAACACAGACCCCAAAAGGCATCTCCAGCACACCCCCCCCCCACATGCTCACGTGCAGCGCTGCCATGGCTGCTCACACCACTGCCCCTGGTGAGCAGCGGCCACCTCACGCACATGCACCAGAGCATGCTGCTCACACCTGGGATGAGGCGCAGCAATGTCTGCATCGCAGCAGCTTGGCCTGTCCCAGAGACATGAGCGGGTAGCAGCGGGAACAGGCAGATGCTGTGCCGTTGTGTGAGCACTGCGGAGCGGCAGCAACCAGGGACGGGCTGCGCTGACGGCCTGTGAGCCCCAGGAAAGGGTGGCAAGTGCTGCCGTTAACCAGAACTCCGGTGAACTGCACCAAACCACGCCTGCGTGAGCCTGAAGGATGCAGTGCGCATGCGCAAGCCCCGCGGCTGCAGTACTGAGGAGTAATCGAGGGAGGGCACCAGTGAGCACGGCAGGAAGCAGTGCGCATGTGTCAGTCGGCTGGCTGTAGCACTGGAGTCTAATGACGAGAGGGCAGCGCTGTGCACGGCAGGATATACTGCGCTTGCGTAAACCCATTGGCTGCAATACCGCCTGGGTCTCCGGGAAGGGCAGTAGAGAGCATCCCCTTTCAAACTGCTTGCGCGAGGTTTTTGTCTGCACTACCGGGCTGAATCAACAGGGGGCAGCAGGAAGCACCACGGGCTGCAGTGCGCATGCGTCATGCATCTGGCTGCAGCACTATAGGACGTTCAAGAGAGGGCACCAATAAGCATAGCGGGCTGCTGTGCCCATATGCGCGTGCCGGGCACGTGCAGTACTGGACTGTAGTCGAGAGGTGGCAGCAGTGTAGTAGGGTCAGCCTCACTGCGCCTGCACGAGACTTCTGCATGTAATGAGGCGTGAGCTTTCCATTGGCTTGCGCGGAACCGCTCACCCGTTGGCCACCGAGGGACGGGGTGGGGAGCGGGCGTTGGGGCCAGGCTGCGGGGAGTTGCGATGTGTCTCCGCTCCCCGGCCTGGCTTTCGGTGTGGTAAAGGCCTTTGGGAGTGCCCCGTGTCCTGGGGTGACCCCGGGTGTCCTGTCTGTCACCCGCAGGTGCCAGCCCCGAGGCAGGGTCTGGGGTGATCGAGAGCCGGTGGGAGTTTTGGGAGGAGGCTGGGAGCTTTGGGGACCCTGAGTCAGGCTTTGGCATGTTTTAGGGTTGATGGAAGCTTTGGGGCAGGGTTTGGATAGCATGTGGGGACAGTTGGGAGCTTTGGGGCAGGGCTGGATGAGTTTGGGGGTTGGTGGAAGTTTTGAATTACAGCTCAAAGCCCCGAGGGCCTTTGGGCAGGTGTTTGCGTTCTCCTGACTGCTCCTGCCTTGTGATAGCTTGTAAAGGTCTGCAGATACTAGCCTGTAGTTCTTTGTGGCAGTGTGCAGTTATTTCCTAATGTTCTAGGGTTAATGCAATTTATAAACACATATATACTATTACTGTAGGGTGTTAAAGCCAGGCTAAAAATGTTTGCAGCTGCAGTAAACCGGTTCAGGTCAGACAAAATCAGCTGTACTCACCAGTGCCTATCGATGAAGCAAGGCTAGCAACTGCACCTAAGCAATGTTCTTCCACGTATCTCAACTCCTCAGTCTCAACTCGGAGACTCTGTTACGGCATTATAAGTTTGTCAGCCAGCGCTTCTTGATGGAGGTGTAGCAAATCTATCACGCTACAGAAACATAAAGGAAGCAAAAATCAATGTTTGCAGAAAAACATGAAAAAATAAAGTTAGTATATAAGCCTATAGGCCAATCTAATATGCACAAGCAAGGTAAATGAGACTATACAAGCCACAAATACACCTCCCACTCGCCCCCTTTTAGGGGCAGAATAGGATGATATTTGGGCTTCCCGTAGGAGAGAAAGAGGGCCAGTTAGGTGAGACTAAGAAGCTTTTAGAGATTGATTTTTCTGGAGCTTTGTGTCCACATTTTGGACATAACTGTGCTCTGCCTGTCGTTCAATTAATGCACAAGCAAGATGATCCACTTCTTAAAACTCCTGTACAGTAATCCCTATGTGTTAATATTAGTGCCTGCTGTGCCACTTGGGTGGATGGTACTCTGCTGCCTACTCATTTCCCTGAAATTAGGTACTTTGGGAGGGTCTAAGCAAACTGGATTGCAACTAGGCTATCGAGGGCGAAACTGCTATAGTCCAGACGGCTGCTAAACAGTCTCTCTCAGAGTGGGTGAAGTTTTGATCCAACCCCAATGTAATGCAATTCCAATGCTATTAGTACTCGCTTTCACTCACTTCTGCTTTGCAACAGTGCCACTCCCATAGTATCAGTGAATGTGAAAATCCTTACTGGAAAAGGCTTTCCTTGTCTCAGGAGCTTTAAGGCGGGAGTTTTTAAAACCGCTTATTGAAATTCAGTGAAAGCAGCAGCATATTCCTTGTTCCAGCTCCATTCCAATCCTTTCCAGTAATTTTCATTGCCGTCTGCTGATACCAGCAAGGTTACCTTGCACTGCTGTGAAAAATTAAATTCTCCTAAAGCTTCTTTAAATTGGAGTTGAGAAGAAGCTTTTATTCTACATAAATATCTGTCTTCTATCTATCTGTCTTCCCGTTTCCCCAGTTACAATTCCTGGGGTAGCACTAATTGAGCCTTACTGAAGTTGATCTCTCAACTTTATAATTTAGATAGTTCTCCCACTTCCTCTTCCGTAGCCTCGGTCACTTGACAACCATCTACCTAGGATAATAACTTGGTGCCTTGTAACTTTTAAAAGATAATGCTTCATCACACACAAATATATGTGTATGTATCATACTTCGTGTTACGTATACAGACTTTGCAGTACATGTTGGTGAGCTATTCTCCTAATCACCAGGAGAAACTTGGTTTCTCTTGTTTGGAGAAGGAGGTAGCTTTCAATTGGATCTATTTGATTTTATTACTTTAGTTTGTTTACATTTGTCTGGTCTGTTCAATTTCAGCCATGACAATCTAAAAACTAAGCATGGTGTCTTTCTGTTTTAACATATGCATGTAAGATTACAAACAGAGCCATCCAAAGCAAAGCTAAGCAAGATGCAGTTAACAATAGCAACAGGGTGCAAGTGGGAGACAGAAATAATGCACAATTGTTATCAATAGTTATCTTAGTTAACCAGGCTGGAACACTTCCCTCTGTAGGAGCTTCTGGTGATATCAGGGGTCTGCTAAACCCATTCACGGATCTTCTGTCTGTTATCTTTTAACATTTGCTGTCATTGGCTTCATCTCCATAACAAACAAATAAACTTCACATTTCATTTTAACTGAGATGCTGTTAAATTTATGCATGTTCTTTTTTCTTTAGCATGGTGGTGGGGTTTTTTCTGTTTTGTTTTGTTTCCCTCAAAGGAAAAGTCCTAACACATCACTCGCCATCATGCACTACAGGGTTAAAATTTTGGAAATGTTAAATACAGCAGTTAACCTTTGGTTATTAGACAGGTAGGAGCATCATCTTATACTCACCTGCAACATCTTCCATAAAACATTGTTTTTATTCTTGTTCAATATTATTCCACTATTCAGTATTCTCTCTCAAACCCTCATATAAACATGCTTAACCCTAGTTCTCTCAATCTTTAACTACCTACAAGATGGATGACATTTAATGAGCTTCCAGGAACTGTAGGGCATTATTCAACCAAAACCAGATCTGTAGGTGAATGGACAGTGTAGACCCTCTCAAACAAAGCTACCCGTACCTAAATTCAGGAACTCCTCTTACAAAAGCCTGTATAGCACTGTTGTTATTATTGGGTAATGCTCAATGGAGCAATAGTACATGAAAGAGCACTGATACATTTACAGTCATTCCAGAGGGTTCATCTCACTGTCCTCCTTCCAAAAGCATTCATAGCATTGAGTTTGGTGACTAAAAAGTCACCAGAAAAACCAAGTACCCTTCATGCCTTAACAAGTGAGTGAGCTAGTTTACACTGATAGACTTTCATTGGTAATGAATGCTATTCTGTCAGAATGACCAGTGCAAAAGTCCCTCCAAATGTAATTTAGTGTCACAGGTACAGTACTTAGCCCAGATCCTCTCTATAGCTTGTCACCTGTTTGAGACACTGTACTTCCCTTGTCTAGCTCATTTGTGTGACCTGATGTACTTCTGTAATGCAGAGATTTGTAATAGAAACATTAAGGTTGAAATTAATAAATTACATGCAGAAACATATGTATGAAAGCACCAGAAGAAATGACAAGAAAAGAAGGGACAAAAGAATGGCGTGACTTGACAGCAACAGCAGGTCATTGAGATCACGGTCAGAGTCTTGAAACGCACAGACTGGGAAAACAAAGGACAGCCTAAAACTAAAGATAGACTACTCACAGAACAGGAGACAAAAGGACAGGCAGTCAATCAACAACATTGCTTAATGACTCACGGGCCTGGGTCCCTGAAGGGTACAAAAGGCACTTCTAAAATGAGCACATGGTCACCCAGCAAAGAGAACCCAGGAAACATGATGATGACTCCAAATCTGGCATCCTTTGTCCTCTGTTTCACCACAAATAGTCTTGGTTGGACTAGCCAGACATACACATCTTGGTCCTTGTTAAAATGTGGGTATGGAAAACGAGTATGAAAGACTGACTGATTGAAATCTATAGCAGAATGAATGTGAGCGACTGAAATAATTTTTGCTTAAAATAAAATCACCTTCCCCTTCTATACAGTCTCACATTTAGCTTTGCTATATTCATTTTACATCAGTAGCTGCTCCCAGTTGATTATTTAAAAATTTCAATGAAACCTAATAGTGTGTGCTTACAGAAGAACGTCAAAGAAGAGAGAGCGCTATTTAGGGAAGCGAGGACACAGCAAGCTTGAAATAGCTTGCCTTTTTGAGGCAATACTTTTCTCTCCCTTTTGCCCAAAGGAAGAGGCTTGTCACACTTACAATTTCTGCTGTTACACCAATAACTTCTTATTTCATGGTTCACAAAGAAGAAATAACTGTTAAAACAAGTTGGTTTCTCAAAACTAGCCCTGAGTATGAAATTACAGGAAATGTCCTAAATGTTTTTGTACAGTGACACATGCACAACTGTGCTAATATGAGCAACCTGAACAGAGGGAAGGCCAAGAAAATGAATATTTCTCTTCACCTGAATACGTGAGGCTTAGAAACAAGATTTCAGATGCAAAACATAAATGGCAGGTTAAAAAGCCCTGCAGATTTCATGGCTTCTCAGAATGCTACTGAGTATTTTAAATTGAATAGAAAGAAAAAAGCCGGAATCATTTGCAGAATCATTTGCAATAGTCAATGTTGTTATTGTTAATACCAACAGCAGTAGTTTAAAAATTGTGGGATATTTGGTACCAGTGACCTGTTCTTTCCCTGTGTAGCCACTGAGTCATGCCAATGGTTATTCTGCTAAACACAAAGGATAAATTACTGCAGTATAATTTATTACAAGGTTATTTGCTCAAAAATTTCCAAAAGGAAACATTATTCCAATATTTTTATCATAAAAGACATGATTAAATAGGACAAAAGGGCTGACAGTAATGTACTGGGATGGGACTTAGCATATGAGATCACTTACAGTGTCAAGTCATTGCACCTATCTTGCCGGTTTCCCCAGCTATAAAATAGGGATACTATTCACTACAGATACCAGCTTTAAAAAAAAAAAAAAAGAGAAGAGTTCAAGGTAAGCTGATAGTGTTATGGATGTTCTTGTTACGAAATTATTATGCTTCCAGGGACACAAAATGGGTAGTATCAAAGCCATAATATCTGTAAATAAGAACATGTTACTTACCCATGTCCCTTCCCCTCTTTCACAGTTAAAAGTGGCTTCAGACTTTCAAAAGTAAATCCTGTCCAAAATAGTAAGTTTCTGCTGTTGAACCTATCTCATGGTTACAAATGACAGCAGCCACAATTCTCTTACAGTGGAAAGCACTTGCCTTCTTGTACAGCTAGAGAAGTTTCATTTGCCTCATCCATAAAAAGAAACAAACAAGGCAGTTTCTTTAATGTTTTCATGCTTCTTTAAATCTGCAGTGAGACTCACTTAACACTCTAAAATGCAAATATAGGCTGATCTATCGCCTTGGAAATAATCCTCAGAAAGTCCCTTGGTTTGATTGTTGTGTTTCTTGCTCACCGATCTCTCCCCAAATCTTGTTCACTCTCTTTACTCCAGTCAGACTCATAGATTCAGTCTAGTTTGGGAACTAAATGGATTATACTCTGTTTTAGCCGTAGTCATGCATTCCAAACTGACCAGATGCTTTATTGCTGGAGGAACTTGAAACAAGCACAGAATGGCCTCAAAGCTAAGTAAGATGCCACACTGGTGGCCAGAAATGTCTTCAGTCTGATTTGAAACTGAGAAAAGTCGTGTGGCTGTGAGTAAAGAGGAGCTACAGAGGCAGCACTTGTGTACAGTGCTAGATTCTGCAGAACAGGTTTGGTTAGTTTAAGTTAATGCTATGCCAGTGACTAGAGAGAAAACCTCTCAAAACCATGATACAGTGTTTGTAGCCTGGTATACTGTGGGCATGGCCTGTTCCTTGGCACTCATAGATTCCAAAGAATTCTCTTTCAGAGACAGCGTCAGACACAATTATCCACTATGGAATATACAATGAACTCTTAACTATCTAGTTACAGCCCTTCTAAACTCTGTAAGTGCCTGTCTGACTGCCTCTGCTGCAAGAAAACAGAGTAAGGAAAGGGTCAGGATGCACAGTAGTGCTGTGGGGAGCGCCCAGGAGAAAAGGGACTGCTGGTGTGACAGGAGGTGTGGATGGTAACCACTGTTTCTGGGAGAGGCATCCCCTACTCCGTCAGTAGTTGCCACCCCTGACAGCAGGGTGTATCCTGCTTGGCAGCAGTAACAACTGTTGGGACTTTCCAGCACTCTGATGCAAAAAAAAAGGCGGCATCTTGCTGACTCCCCAGCAGCCTGTGTCCTTGGCTGTTTCCTACTTTGCTGACTGTTAGAGCTGGACCTGCTCTCACTGGTCCACTGCCAAAGGAGCTGGCAAATTGTGGAACATTACCTAAACCATCCTGGTTATGCACAGCCACAGTGTATAGCGCTAAATGATTTCCTGCTAAAAGGAGAAAATGTCTAGCTATGAGTCAAAGGATTTGTGGACAGAGATGCAAGCAGTTCCAGGTGAAGTACTGCTTTAAATTCTTAGGACAAATTCAGCATTGCCAAAATACCATGCTATTCTAGTGGTACTGTTGCTGTAGCCATAATGGTCCAAGGTTACACAACAAACAAGATTTGCAGGGTGAAACAGCAGGCCAGTAGATGCAACTGGAAAACATGGAAAAGCTGTGGGCATGTGAGATTTCTTACACTAGGTCTTGCTAATTCTATTTTAGAGAGCATGTTGGATTTCAGCACAAGAATTGAAATACAGTATTTATAGATATGCTGATGATGTACTTTTTTACTCACCATCTCCTCACTTTTCTTGTTTGATTTGGTCTTTGATTCTCTTAAAGCTTCCATTTCCTTTGTCCCAGACCTTTTCTCTGTCTCTCATACTCATATCCCTGCCAACCATCCCCAGGCTAGGGATTCCCCCAATACCTCCACCTGATGATATTTCCTCAAACTTCATTCTCCTCTTCCTCAGTTCTACTCTTCTTGCACTTTAATGAATATCAAACCATCATTCTGGTTCAGTTTTCTCCATCTTTGACTCACCCCTAGTTTCCTTCATTTCTGTGATCTTTTTCCTCTTGTAGGGTAATATTTCTTGATGAAAAAATATCAGAATGTGTGGTTTTCCTCTTCCCCTTAGCTGTACTCCTGACTAACTTTCCATCTTTAATCTATTTCTCTTTTGTCTCAAATGTATGAATTTTTCATCTTCCTCTGTACTTCCTGCTATGCTCCATCCCAATTCCTGATCGCCTTAATTCTGCTCCTTGGTCTTTCACACTTGTTTGGCTTCTCTCTAATAACAATATTCTCTTCCATCTCAGACAATTGATTCCACTTGCCTTTCCATCTATTACAGCGTTTTCCTTGCAGTTATCAGCTCACTGAGCATGCTATTTACAAGTCCCTTGCAAGTTCATTTCATACACTCCAATCCTATCCTTTCTTATTATGGATTCCACCCATCAGATTGTTGTGCAGCCTCTCTTCACAAGATTTCCAATATGCCCATTTTTATCCATCTACACAGTTAAACATCTTGTCCAGGGTCTTGTTATTTTATATCTCATGACACCATTCCTTTGTGTAGGATGAACAAATACAGTCTTGTGGGCTGAGCTGAGCAAATGCTTAACTAACAAACAAACAAACAAACAAAAATTGCATTAATAAAAAATAGATCAGGAAATACTAAAATCATTGTCACTATTTTATTGATGGTGTATTCTCCCTGCTGCATCATGTTCAATTCTTTTTCCTTTATATCAAAAAGTATACAGAAGAAATTGAACAAGTTTCAGAAATGCATGACATATTCAAACTAAGATATCAGCATGAAAAGAGACTGAAGTGTCTGAAATTATGTAATTTGGAGGATTATAATATCACATCGTAAGACATGATATTTTAGAGGAATACAAAGCACTGAATAATAAAGTGAAGCAAAGCCATGGGTACCTTTTAACCCCGACAATGTAAGAACTATCTGTGGATAGTGGATCTTAAATGAAGAAAGGAAATGTTTAGAACATTATTTACACAACTCATAATTAGCGTGTGAAACTCATTGCTCTAAGGTACAAAAAAACCAATGAACTTTAATGGATTCTAAAAAGGAGGCAGCTTTTCTCTGCACAAGAAAAAGATGTGGTTATTTTCAGGCCACTTTATGTAAAGTCCTTCTTTCAGGGAACAAGTACCCAAGTGACTGAAGGTAGGACAGATTTTCCCTTCATAAGATAATCGAAAAAGACTGCTGTGGGGCTTCCTGGTAATTCCTGTGAACTGGCTTATACTGGCAGAAACAGGAATCTCAACTGATGCACAGATACAGTGCTACCATTCCTCTGTTTCTATGCAAAACATTCTATTACTTCTTTGAAATGAGCAGTTCTTAAGATGAACATGACATGCAAGAAGTCTGCAGGCTTATGTGTCATATTATTCAGGAACTTGGTAACCCTTCACCATAGGTCACAATGCTAAGTTTATTCACTGTAGGTGAGTCAGTCGCAGCAATAAAGCAATAGCAAGGCAAATGAGACTGAATCAATACTGGACACAGAATACTTAGTTTCCCTACTAAGGCCCTCTCTACATCACACAGTTCAGTGTCAAGTACCAAGAGTACACAACAGGGGGAAGAAGTGTCACTGTCACAGCTTTGACATCAAAAGAAATTCCCCAAGGACAGCTCAACTACACACACACATATATATATATATTATCCTTGACAAATGTGTGTTCAGTCCATTCTTAATCTCCATGGAAAAAATAATTAACATTTTTACAACCTACTTAGAGGGTCTAGCTGAGTACTTTTCTTCACTGCCAACATTTTTATTTTATGCTTCACTTCAGTGTCTGTAGTGAAAGACTAAAGTTTTTAAGACCATGACTCCTCAACTGGCCTCCTCTTTCTATAAGCACTTTTACCTTTTTCAAAAATCATCATCATATCTCTGCAGTTGCCTCTGTTTTAGACTGATCCAACTCGATCCTTCTAATTTTTGTAAGCTCTCCATTCTCTGTATTCTTGACATTATCCAGCTGAGGTTAGCTCAGGGCTAACATAGTACTTCAGCTGAAGTCTTATTAACAACAGAAAGAGCATATTTAACAAACGTCAAAGCTCCAAGGCAGCTTTTAATGGCACTTCAGTTACTATGCCCTTGCAGTTTGACAGTGATCCACTGAAACAATGCAGCTTTTTTTTTTCACAAGTTATGCAGGTAGCTAATGGAAATCTTGTGTAATCAGTGTTTCCAAAGCGTACTTATGAAAATACCGTGTGGGATCTTGTTGCAAATTGGTCGGTATGTATGATAGCTGCCACTTCTTACTTCTCCTCTGATATATTGATCTGTCAAGGAAAAAAAATTTGATGGGCTTGACTGACTTCTTGGCAACTCCATGCTAGCTGTTAATCATCTTCTAGATGCTAACAAGTTTATCTAATTCAGTATTTTCCAGGAATTGACATCAAACTAGTTGATGTCAACTATAATTTCTCAGCTCTTTCTCATGCCTCTTGCCCCATTTTATACACGGATATTGTGCTTGCCCATTTCTGATCTTATGAAATTTCTGCCCTTCAAGTTCTTCAAGGTAAGCACTAACATTCCTGAGATTGCTTCAGTCCCTTCTCCTCATTGTAGATAAGTGAGATGAAGTAATAATAAAATGAGACAAAATACCTTATTCAAATCTGTATAAGTGTAAGGAAATGGAAGTTCCTGTATAAGGGGAGAGAGAGAGAGAGATCCATTGCTAGAGGGCTGATATGAAAAATGAAGAATTAGCCTGAAAAAAAGAAATATTATGAGGCTATGCTAACAAATCAATTTTCTTTGTATTTATAAAATGTCCTATATGTGTAGATCAAAGTATTTTAACATTTATTGTTGTGTCTTTATAGTCAGAAACTAGATGAGTAACCACCATAGAAGCACAAATTATAGTCGTAATTTGTACCTGCTACAAAATGAGTGGAGTTTTTTTGGAGGATGAAGTTTCTCTTTGTGCAGGGAGAGTTACCACTTGAGATCCACTCCTCAGAGCTATTCAGCATTCAGTGGTTTGTCAAGTTAATAGTAGCTTACATGACATTTACAGCATTAATACCATTAGTATAATTCACAGAGACTCTAAGGAGGGACTGACACAGCGGCGTTACTATGGTGATCCCCAAAAAAGGACTGATGAGCTAAATGAAAAGTTGTGGGGTTTTTTTTTTCAGACTTATGAGTACACTCATAGGGAGGGAACCCTATGAATTTTATTATGAATATATACTTTTATTGCATGAATACTCATCTGTGGATCATACTGGGAAAAGATATTAATTCATACTGACTCAAAAAATATCCCTTCCCGTGTGACGCATCATTGTATGTGAAATTCTGGATTCCACATATGCAATTAAATGCTCTACTTTTCTAAGCATCTCAGTCAACCCTCTGGATAAATAGCCTGAATTGCATAAGTGCAATGTGTTAAAACCCATGAGCTAATATATGGTCACTAGGAAGTTTACATGCCCACTGGTATGACTTATCTGCCTCACCCACCTAATGTGAATTATAATTGGTTTGAACATAAGGAGAGGCCTAAAGTTTTCTCTATAAATGCTGCCACACAACCAGAGCTCGAAGTCTTATCATATAGGCCTACAGTTGCTCAGAGAAATACAAAGTCCAAGGCACAGAGGAGCAAGGAAGCATGGCTGGTAAGTAAAAAAAAAAAAAAAAAAAAAAAAGGATTGGGGGAACAAAAA
>NW_008795316.1:24270-55661 GCF_000699145.1 Aptenodytes forsteri
GGGGGGAAAGAGAAGAAGGTGGGGAAAAAAAAAAAAAAAAAAAAAAAAGAAAAAAAAAAGGCTCTTTGTGCATAAGGAATGGGCAACTGAATAATGTACCATATGTTAGCTTTCTCTGTGGGGTTATGTTTTGTAAAGGGCTCTGAATTCTTGGAGTACACTACATTTTGAGATTATGAATACGTTGTTTCAGCATTTTTTTTTCCTGAATTTTCCAAAAGACACAAACAAGGAAAAGAAGATAATCCATCTATTACCATACTGGAGTTAAATATTATATAACCACAAATAGAGCAGAAGAAGTTATGGCAAACTGCAAACTATCTTTTAGCATGAAACTTAATGAATCAGAGAGTAGTTCAGGTATGAATGAATCTTGTGTTGGTGGGAATATTTATGCCAAGAATAGGCTATGGACTAGATTCCTTTCTGTAGATTCAGAGTCAGCAAACTGCAATGCCATTTTAACTATTTGTTAAAATTAGTGTGAAAGGCAAAGGCACTTTAAAATACAGACAAAGCAAGCAGATGTCCAGGACTGAGGTCTTAGGAGGAAAGATACTATATCACTTTAACATGGTTGGCCACGTTCTCGCTTAGGCCTGACTTGCTGGGACCTCTGTAAAAATGTATAATGAGGCCTGAGTGCAGATGACGCCACTTTACCTCTTCTAGGCATAGAGCTCATGCTGTGCTGGCTTTATGTGACATGGGCTTTAAAAGCTCAGGAAGCTGATAAAAACCAACCATCCACAGAGCAGAGGCTTGAGCGCAGAAATGACAGACATTGTGTTCCCCTCATGGAGGTTAAAAGCGGCATGGTTACCCCATTCTCAGAGTTTTAGGAGAACTGATTGCACGAACTCTTAGGACACAAGTGTTTGTCCATATACTATTATTTGAAATAATTCATGTTATTGACCTGATCTACTTGTGCTAGCATCCCTCAACGGCATCTGCTGTTTGTCTGGCCTGATGGTGCTTAGTTAATGACTGTCTCAATGCATCTGCTAAGTGTAATACTATCTAAATGTTTACCTGTTTAAGAGCAGAACATAGGCTGAGAGGGAATCAGGTGCATACGGGCATAAGGCTATTGATTCCCTCATAAATCTTCTCCACTGAGCAGAGCTTAAATAAAATGGCAAAACACAATTTGATAGGTCAAACTGAAAGATTGGACTGAGTAGAAAAATCCTTCTTTTTAACAAAAGAACTATACGGTAAAGTGGACAGTAAAAACCTTCATCTACAGCAGTGGGGAAAAAACCACAAACCAATTGTTTCTGCATTGTAACACTTCCTCTTAAGCAACGATTTGCCAATAACTTAGCCAAGACATTTTAGCAAGGTGATCCCTAAAAACTTCCTCTTTAAGTGTCATACACCAGTCTATCCTTCTTAACCACAATTTTCTCATCGCACAAAATGCAAGAAGCAATAGCAGCATTTAACGAACAAACTGGTATTTGCTGATGATGGTCAGCACTTGCTTGTGAAATACCCAGGGCCCAAGAAATATGCAAGCCCAAGTTCAGTTGGAGATGTTGTAAGTGCCGGGGGATGCTCCTCACAGTGCCACGCACAATTTTAATGTAAAAAACTGTGAGGGTCTGCATGCAGGGGTGCGTGCGCAGAACTGTTTTCATTCCTTCTCTCTCCCCACCTCCTCCCGCCCCCTCAACACACACATCCTGCAAATACACACACTTCTTTCCCAGAAAGTTTTTATCCATCTGTGGGCCAATCTCTAAAGGATCTACATTAAGAGAATTTAGAGGGTGGTGCATAAAGAAAAGGGAAGAGCACCTAGAAAGATCCTATAAATTTGATAGCGTGATTTTTTTTAAGGGTTTTGATAGTCTGCAGCACACTACTGCTACTAAGGATTCAGCAATTTGTTTCACAGTCTCACACTCAAAATAATAATCTTAGCTTCTGTCTGTCACTTTTAAGCTTCAGTGTCATTACAACTAAGGTATGAGTCACACCTGCAAGCATCTTGTTTGTGTATTAGAATTAAGAGTGCTTGCCCGCAGAATGGGACAACATGTTGGATTCTTAGAAGAAATGAGCACAGCGATGTAGTGATGGGAGCCTGCAGAGAGGTATTCTTTGCTGATGAGTGTGCAGCAGTAGCTGGAAGTTAAAACTTCCAAATAATGTCTTTACTTCATTCCAATGGAAGAGATGTGTGCATAAGTGGGAGAGGTAGGGAAATACATTTAAATATAATAGGCTATAAATAACAGGTTGTGTGTGACTATGTGGGAGCTGTCCGGGGAGCCTCGCATAGGTTCATCCCAGTCTGTGCGCTGTCAGTTTGGCTTATTCCTGTGTACTGGTCCCATGGTAGTTTTTGAAGTTCACATATCAGTACATGTCACTACTATGTCACTGTCAGTCTCCCTTCTGGAACGAGCCATCTCATCTGGAATGAGCCAAGATCCCAAGAGAAGATCTGAGTCCAGCTAACAGGGTAGCCTACTTTACACAGACAATATGGGAGCTGACTGTGCCAAGTTCGGCTACCTTCGAAGTCTGGCTATTGGAGAACTTCAGGAACAATCAGGAACTTCAGGAAGGCTTCAGGCTGCAGCAGGCTGCAGGCTTCCATTCAAAATGCCCCTGCTATTTGGGGCATTGTGAATGGAGGAGGAAGACAGAAAATAAGAAGTATGTCTTGGACAGCATATAGGGCCCAGAAGAGATCTCAGCCAAATGCTGTTCCATATGGACGTGACCAATCTACATCAGGGGGTTCTAGTCCTGAAGAGTGCTGATGTGAGTCAGTTCATACCACTGTTCTAGGGGCCCAGGTCTCTCCCTAGTGTGGTTCACAAATACAGCATAGCTGTAGAAAACCACTTGACTTCCTGTATCTACAATAGCAGGAGTGGGTTTTGCTGATGAAATTCCTTCCTTAATTATCCAATGAGGGAATGCGAGGGGAGACAGAATAGCCCAAACTTCTCAGGGTACTGAGGCGGTCCCCCGTGGGTCACGGCCATATGGTTGTAGCATGGTGCTTTAGGGGTATGTAAGGAAGAGCTGTGCTCAGAAAGAAAAAAGCAGCAGATAGGCTATTCTAGGGACTGATTCCCCATCCTGAAACAAAGGCACAATTAATAATAGGTGACATTTAATAGAATTCAAGTGTCACTGCGGATTTATCCAGAATTGGTGAGGAAGAGAACGACAATGCAAGGAAGGAGAGAAAGTAATACTGAGGGGAATTAGCCTATTACAAAAGATGTCCTTCACCGTTCACTGCTGAACTCTTCCTCCTATATATTCATTTCTTTAACACAGTTACTGGAGTGAGGGAAGAAATCTGGGTATCACTGGAAAAGGATGTCATGAGTTATATGACTGAACCAGTTTGCAAAAGATTATTCTGACATAGCTTATTCTGGGTACATGAAACAAAATACTAAGATGGCTTAGAGCTTTCATTTTCTGAGGTCCAAAAAAATCTTCTGTTGCTATCCACCGGAGTTTCAAGCACCTACCTGTGCAATCCTTACATTTACAGCCACCATACAAGCTCTGCAAATACTACTTGGCTTACAGGAAGCTGCCTGGGTCAGATGCATTCTGCTGGACTAGTATTCTGATTGGTGTTAATATTTCTCATTAATTCAACCCTCATTCTCAACCTTCACCCATAATCTTTAATCCAAAGGTCCAGTATGTATCATTCATCTGTTTTACAAACAAAGCACATGAGAGGCCTGCAGGGCAACTTAGCCAGAGCTGGGAATAGACACCAGGAGCTGATGGAACAGACGCAACTTGTTCTCCTTGCCATACTGTCTTCTAGAATAAATGGACTGTATCTGTTTTTTTGGAACATGCTGTTTATAACTATACTATCATACCATCAAATACCAAAAACAATTATGCCATTGACCTATAGGACAATCATATCCAGCACGCTATTGCTGTCACACAAAAAAAGGTGAAACACATGACCAAATAAGCATAGGCAGCTATTTGGTGAATAATCACTGACTTTTTTTTTTTTCTTTCAACAGTAACTCATCTTTCTGTCACAGAGAAACGGTTTGCTATGTATCCAAGGATAGGCTGAAATCTTAAAGCAAATTTATTCTGAAAATTGTTAGTATTTTATTTAAGAGAATTTAAAAGTATGGGTAGGAGAGCATAGCTTAACATCTGAAACTTCTAAAGTTTGGACTTAACATTTTAAAATCAATTTCTAAGAAATTTGAAATTTACGAATTAAAGTCTTATCATTTTAAAATCACAATTGGGCTTTGCATGTGATAAAACTGTGGTCCCTCTTAAGATTAAATATTATTAATGAACAGAGATTCAAAGCAGCAGTCTGAATTATACCCAGTTAAAAACTGTTTCTTCTAATAACACCTTTTTATAGGAAATATGAATAAAATATGGCTGGGGATGAAATGGGTTGAGCAAGTTCCAATTCTAGAATTTCCAAACGTGATCCAAACCTGAAAATAAAACAATTTGGGCTGCTGAATACCGAGCCCAGCCAATTAAAACTCTACATTTGGGAAGGCGTATAGCTGTGGCCAGTCCAGCATAATGGGTATCACTCAGAGGTGTCCTTAAGACTGTGCATTGAGTACAACAAATTTTACAGGTCATTTCATAAAAGTATCAGAATTAGTCTCTCTCTTTTGTAACAGAAAGTGGAGCCACCTGCAAAGCATAAGCAAAAATCACTCTCCTTGAAATTAAGTGAAGGATATTTGTGCACAAACTGGCATTGCCAGTTGCATGTTCAGAGATATCCTATCAAAAAAATAGTAGTGTACCGGCTGAAAACAATGATAGCTATTTTATCACAAGTCACAAATGTACTTACCTGTCATCTCTGTAGTGTGTCATGCAAATATGACATGGAGTGCTTGTCTATTTAACATTGTTAAACAGTAATTATCTGATAAATGAAAAATTAGTTCTTTAAATTTGCCCTGATTAAATTTGGGGCAGAGGCAATAGCTTGCTCATTGTTTTGCAATTACTACAATGCAGCAGGGAAAAAAAAAGCAGGTCCATGAAAACAATGGATTCAGTGAATTAATTTAAAGAAAAAGTCACTGTAAATATTGCTCATTAAGTATTCCAAATTAAAAACAATGTGGTGCAAGAAGGAGTTATGCTATTCCTGTAATTTTATCATTATAACAGAAAGAAAAGCAACTAAATGCTGAATTTCTTATAAATTTAAATACATTAAGAAACTCTTAACAAGTGGCCAGACTGTTAGGGTTAAATATTGTGCAAGCTTCAGATGTTAAGTTGCAAGGAAGTGAGATCAGGATGAGGGGACTGAGAGAGCGAAAAATGAATGAAAAATTAATCCTCAAGCCCTGTTGGTCAGATAAAGTCTGGGGAGCAAAGAAGGCTATTCAAGCTCCACCCCCACAGGAAATATTGCAAACAGACAACTTTAGACCTAGACTTTTAACGAAGTGAAAGGCACTAGCCATTCCTTGAGTCAACAGAAGTAGAGGAGGCCATTCAGAGGAAAGCTCCAGAAACTGCTTATACAGGACATATTGATCAGATATGGGCCAAGGTGAGCAACGGGGAAGCCCCTTCTGTGGTGCTCTGTTTGTTATTTTCTTACATCCATACCTCATGTTCAGTTCTGTAATGGACACTGAAAGATCACTACTTCTCTAAGGAGTTTTGATCCAGGAAGAAAAAGGAAGAGAAAATTATTCCATCAAGGGTTAGGAGAAGGATTTTCACAGGAATTGCATTTTTTTCACTTACTGTGTGCATGGGAAAAGCAAGCTTATCAGAATGAGATTTGGGAGAACAGGTATATTATTGATGCAAAAATGTTGTATTTTGCAAATAGAAAGGAAAGGAAAGTCTGCAGCTATTTGAAGTTGTCAGACAAGAGCAAATGAGAGACTGACAAATCTGACATAAGAGAAAGAAGCAAAGCAGAACTTGGAAGAAGGTATTGCAAAGGCTGAGGGAGGCTACAATGAGCAAAGAAGGTTGAAACCTGAAGTTAAAGCAGAGAGGATACAAAAATGTAGGGGATTTTTTTTTGGTGGTTTGTTTGTTGCAGTGGGGGGTTTTTTTGCTTACATGCTAATATTTATACATATGCAAATTTACCAGTTTAATAATTATAATAAATGGACCCATGTTGCTTTTCCAACCTTGCCAGATAACTCCTGCCTTTCTAAAGACAAATCTCCCCCACCCCTCAGCTTGTTCTACAATAGATGTGCTTCATTGCTAAGTTTCTGAAGATGTTTTTTTTTTAAAGTAGGTATACTCCTGAAAAATCAAAGTACGTGCTGCTCGCCTTGATACTGTAAAAAAACCTGTTCCCCCCATTTGAACTGTGACTACATTGCTAAGACTACTAATGTAGTTCTGTTAAGGCTTGCCTAAACTTGATAAACTTAAGATCATGCTGTAAAAAAATCTTTACACTAATAAATCTGTTTGAACATAGGATAATGATTTTTTACTCAATAATGGCACAGGGTAGCTGTGTTCCACTACTAAGGACCAAATTCTTACTCTTTCCTATTCTCCCTCTTTGGGGGGGGGGAGGGGTGGGATGGAGAATAATAAAAATATTTTTAAAAAGCACACAGTGCCCTTAGGAAAAAAAATTCTCTTTTTCTTCTGTAGTTCTGCACTTCATTTAAACCATCAAGCTATCTTCTACTGGAGAACCCTCCATAGGCTCTGATGATGTCAGAGCCAAACCAATCTCAGATGCTTATTCTTTGGCCTCTGACTGAAGCCATAGTTCACCTGCAAGAGCTTTCTGCAACATATTATTTCACATACATTATTTCAGTAGTGTTCTCTCTCCAGTTCTGCCATCTCTCCCACTGCCAAATGACAACCCAGTGCCCACCAACATATTCTTGTTAGGTGCTTCCAACAGATAGCAGCTGTCAGTTATATCAGAGGTACATGACACGTAGATGGGGCTAGAGATCACATGTCATGGTTTAAAATGCAGAAGTGTTTCTCAGCTCAGTCAGGTTTCTTTATTTCTTACTCAGAGGCAGCAAGGCTGTGCCTCTGTTAGTATAACACCATGTCTTGGAATGGATGACACCTTGAAAGAATTAGCTGAGTTAAGCCAGATTCTTTATCCAAGTAACTCATGAGTATTCAATTCTCTCAGGGTTCTCTCCTCTTAGATGCCTTTTTGATTTTTCTTTAGTACCAGATATACTACTCCTATATTTAATTATGCAGATAATTGCTAACAGTCTATGCAAGGTGGAGTCTCTCTCTCCTTCAAAAAAAAAAAGAATAAAATGCTCCAAATAAATTATTTCTATTTTTGGTGGAAACCTCACATGGGTACTAGTTACCTGTAGAAAGTAACACCCAATTCTTGAGAGTGTGTCTGTGCTTCTTCCTCCTTATAAAGTGTGTCTGTGCTCCTTCCCCCTTGGATGTACCCTCAAGTTTTCTTGCTCTTCTCACTTTTTCATAGCTGCAACGCAGCCAAGTACCAACTGGCACCTGAAAGAAAATGCAAGAGATCACCACACAAGTAAATTTTCTAGCAAAGAGTTGATTGTGAGGAGAGGACAGGCCTTCATTGTCACCTTCAATGGAACAGAACAGCCTGAGCAAAACTTAACATTCATCGCAGAAACAGGTAGGCTCCCAACTTCTTTCGCAGAAAGAGTAATGCTGCCTTGTGACATTCTTTTGGCCTGATATGCACTATAGGGCAGCAAGATAGTACCTCAGAGCCAACATGCTAGTTCTCATAGCCATGGAACTGTTTGAGGTGTTTGTTGTATTACTCCCATCTCAGCTAGCAGTCATAGCTTCCTTCAGTTTCCAACATATGGCACAAATTCATCTGAGGGGAGGGTTACATCCCTGCTGAGTTAGTTGACAACTAAACCTCTGTTTCTGCAAGCCGGGGAAAAAAATGTTGTTTATTTTCCTTAAAAGGTCCAAAACCCTCAAAGCTGGCTAAGACCCAGGCCACATTTGGTATCTCCAGCACAGTGAGCAAGGAGAGCTGGAGTGCAGTTCTACAGTCTACCAGTTCCAACTCTGTGAGCATCTCCATTTACAGCCCACCTAATGCTGTCATTGGACGTTACAAGCTGAGTGTTCAAAGTACTTCAAGTGACAGCTCCTCTCCAGCAAGCCTTGGCACTTTTGTTTTGCTCTTTAACCCTTGGTCTTCAGGTATGAACATGTCGAATTTCCCCTGAAAGAACTAAGTTGCTTGTAGCTTCATTAATATTTGCAGCTTCTCCATTTGTTCTATACGTCTTTAATATGGGGGCTGATACATTCACCACATAATGTATCAGTGAGAAAAGAAAAGGGTTTAACAATTTCTTAGGACCTTCTGGTACATAAAATCAGCTCTGTATCATGTACTTGCTGGAGAGCTCCTTGCCCTAAAAGATTAAGTTCTGCTTAAGCAGATTAAGTTCTGCTTTTGCCAGAGCTTCCCTACTTCTGCACAAGTTTAGAAGAGTGTCTTGTCTCTGTAGAACCAAGAAAAGAGTCATATCTACCAGCTGCCATCTTCTCCCAGATTTGACAGTATCATATCTCTGTCTTCACTCAGACCCCCCCCACCCCTTTCTCTAATTATAGGAAATCCTGAGTTTCATGATCTGTTTATAACAGCAAGAACAGCAAAGGGTGGATATCTGCAAGCATTCTTGTTGATGGAGACCAAGGCTTCTGACGTTTTGTTTTATTTTGCCTGCTGTGGTTGTACTTACATCTGTTTTGGCTTTTCAGGTGATGACGTGTTCATGCCTAACAAGGCTGAATGTGAGGAATATGTGCTAGAAGAGTTTGGCATCATTTTTGCGGGCAATAAAAATCATATCAGCAGCTTTGGATGGAACTTTGGCCAGGTAAATGCAGCACTGAAACACCAGACAGTGTTTCGTGCTCTGGTTTTCACATGAACTGGCTGACCAGGGCTTGTTTGCTTCTTCCAGTTCATTGCAGTCATACACCTCTGAAGAGCAAGAGTCTGGTATTGAAATCAGAACTCGTGTTATACTGATTAATATGAGGATTTGTAATTGACTAGTCAGTGATATGACCTAGAACTTGGAGGTTCAGCCAGCAGAAACTTTAGTGTCTGCTGGGTAGTAAAGTACTGTAGCAATGCTGAGAGGCAAAGTCCTGGCCTTAAGTCCACAGATTCCAAGTTTTGAAAAGCTCTTTGAGTTCTAATCTTCGCAGTTTGTTGAGGCCACATTTTTATATGGTAATTCCTGGCTGAGCTGCAGCACTTCATTCGGTGATTAAAAAAAGCATTGAACACCTATATGGCTCTACTTATCCTGATTTTTAGTAATCTATGTTTCCAAACCACTAATTTATTTCTATAACATAGTTTCAAGGAGATATTCTCAATATTTGCCTTTCCATGCTGGATCGAAGCTTAAACTATCGTCAGGATCCTGCCACAGATCTATCTCACCGGAATGACCCCAAATATCTGGGCCGCGTTCTCAGTGCAATGGTAAGCAACATGTTCAAAAAGTCAAAACTACTAACTGTTCTTTTAAAGTAGTTAGTGAAAGTAAGTATGAAGACGCTTCTCAGAAAATTTTAGGCCACTGTTTGTATGCACCAGAAATGTGGGCCAGAGAAACACCTAGGTGGTCGTCTGATCTGAGCCTGCTAGATTTCTCTCATTGGTGGTATTTCTGATACTTATCACTTTGATATCCAGTAGTCAAGCTGAAAGTATAAGGCACGGGGTGATATGTTGAGGGACCAGTCCCTTGGAGGTCTTTAGTCCAACATCCCATTTGAAGTGGAACTACAGTGGTACTAGATCTGCTCAGCCATGGATTTGTCAGGCTGCCTTGAAAATCTCCAAGGATGGAGGTTTCACGGCCTCTCTGGGTGACTGGTCCAGAGCTGCACTACCCTCTTAGAGAGGAATTTTTCTCTTATGACCAATATGATTTTCCCAAGCTACAACTTTCTGCTGTTTCCTCTTGTTATATAACTTGCCAGAACAGAGAAAAGTTGGACTCTGACAACTTAGTGTGTTCCATTCAAGTAGTTGTAAGCTGCTATTACATTCCCCTTATCCCCTTCTTAACCAGACTGAACTAGCCCAGTGCTCTCAACTTCTCCTTGTAGATTGTGTGCTCCAGGGCCCCTGACCATCTTGGTAGCCCTCCCTCCTGGGCCCTCTTCAGTGTCTCAACATCCCCTTGAACTGAGGGACCCAAAACTGGAGACAGGATTCCTGGCACAGCGTCGCTAGGGATAATTAAAAGGGGTTTTCAGCTTCCCTCAATCTCCTGGTCACATTTTTTCCAATGTAGCCTAGCATGGGCTTTCCCTTTATGATGAGAGGGCACTGTTGGCTCAAATTCAATCCGGCATTTGCTGTAACTCCCAGGCCCCTTTCAGACAGGCTGCCATTCAGCCGGCTGCTTCCCAGCCTGTACCAATGCTGGGAGTTATTCTACCCCAAGTTCTGAAATCTATACCTTTTCTTCCTGAACTTCATGAGGTTTCTATTGACACAGTACCCAAGATTTTCAAGGTGACTGTGCCCCATTTGTTGTGTCAGCCACTTCCCCTAATTTAATGTAAATTTGCTGAGGGCTCACTGCATCATGATCCAGGCACATTCTGAAAGCTTAGCTGCATGATATGCTTTAATGATGCCATTCAATCATACAGTGGTAAAGTTGCCACCTTGTGTCAGGAGGGTTCACTGAAAACTGGTGTTTGCCTTCTTGCCTGGTGCTACTGTACTTGGGTGGAAGAAACAGTGATTAAAAGTTCTCCATTTCTTGAGAGGACACGCATTTCATTTCCCTGAAAAGGTAAGTCGTCTTCCTGAAGGCCAGCTGCATGAAGCAGTGACTTTTGTCCACTAAAATGTCATTCAAGGCTTTTCTCCTGCCCGCTCCCCTACCACTACTACATCTGTTGTAAACTCTTAATTTATCTCATCATAAATTTAGTGAATATTTTTACAGGTCAACGCCAATGATGACCAAGGGGTGCTGCTAGGAAACTGGAGTGGAAATTATACAGGTGGGAAAAGTCCGAGCAGCTGGACTGGAAGTGGTGAAATCCTGCAAAACTGGAAGAAATCAGGATTCAAACCTGTCAGATATGGACAATGTTGGGTTTTTGCAGCGGTATTGACTACAGGTATATTTTATGTCATGCACATAACTGACACTGCACAGATTCTGTTAAAAGAAGCACTAATAATATTTCCTACATGAAAGTCTTTCAAGACATTGGTATGTTATATGAAACTTCATATTCCAGAAATACTGCTTTCTGACTATGGTTTTCTATTTGCTCTTTAGTGCTTAGATGTCTGGGGATTCCCACTCGTACAATTACAAACTTCAGCTCTGCCCACGATGCAGATGGAAATCTGCGTGTGGATGAGTTTTACGATGCTTCTGGAAATCATCTGGACAGGGCAGCTGACAGCGTATGGTAAGGCTATACGGTATTTAATAGTAGGACCTATCAATGCCTATAGAGTCTTCAGGTGCAGAGTATAGATTCTAATGACAAATGCTTTGTTACCTTCTTAACAATTGCCTTAAAAACAACTACACACACAAAGGATCAATAAAAAAATACTACAAAATAATCCTACAAAACTTGGTGTTTTCACTCTTTCTCAGTTAAACAGAGAATTGTGACATGAATTACAACAGCTAATTGAAGCCAGGGCAGGCAAAGTTACAGTTATGATACCACAGATGACTGGAAATTTGTGATATTACACTGAAAATATCAAACAGTGGGACTTGGCTTAGTTTGGAACTATTCTTCAAAAACAGTTCATGTTAAACTGTAAAAGTTCAACAGAACCCGCTTCCCTGCCTTTTTTTTTTTTTTTGCAGTGACATCATTTGCAGTGAAAATAATTTAATTATTGCCACTATTAAGCATCAAATGCAATTCAAACAAGCTTGCATTCAGCAAAGAACAGGTGCAGTCCCTCACTTTTTGCCTTGTTTACTCCCCTGCTTGTTCTGGACCCATTCTAAATATAAGTGATAAGTATAACTGTAGCATTGTGGTATAAGGAAAACAGCTAAAACTAAGGAAGTGCACATGCTCAGAACTTCTGGAGAAAAACAGGCTCAAGACATTTTGTATAATTTTACAAATTTGCTTTCTGCCCTTGAACATTTATGGCTGTTCCACAATGCAATTTTCAGCTCCTATGTAGTTAATATAGTCAGGATCAGAGTGGAAGTGGTCAGTCTCAGATAAGAACCTATGCAAATTAAGGCATTTAATACATTTAACTAAGATGGCTGATTAATGGATGTGAACAGGAATTTAGAAACACATACTAGTAGCTTACTTTGTTCATTCTTGCACGTAGGAATTTCCATGTCTGGAATGAAAGCTGGTTTTCCCGCAGTGACTTGGGTCCCTCATACAGTGGATGGCAAGTTCTGGATGCAACTCCCCAAGAAGAAAGTGGAGGTACACAGATTTTACTTCAGGAATAATGTTGAAAAATTATAAAGTCAGTCACTTTCAGAGAGAAGGAAAAAAAAAAGTAAAACCATTGTAAAACTAATTTCTCATCCTGCTCAGAAATAGAGTGACAGAAGAGAATACTTTATCTATAGCATTAGAAAAGCCTCAGATCATCTGTGGATGCCAAGAAACAAACTAGACTTCTAGGAGCAGTCTTTCGCAGCAATTCCTATATTTCCAGTGTAGGTATCCAGAGCTATTGAAAATCAAGGGATTATATAAAATAAATCAAGTGTACCTTCAGAATAAACACAAGATACATGGATGGTTGGCCTGGTATGAGGGTCTATGTGGATGGAAGGGCTAGAATGGGACAACAGCACTGGGCAATTCAGGAGTCATTGATAAATATCTGTCTAGTAATCTGCTTACTGTCAAAGAGTTGATTAGGTCTAAATTATTTTTTCTTGATTCCATAGGAATTTATCAGTGTGGTCCTGCCTCACGGAACGCCATCAAAGAAGGAGATGTAGATCTGGACTATGACTGCCCATTCGTATTTGCAGAAGTGAATGCAGACTGTATGTACTGGAATTATGACCCCGCAACTGGAAAGAAAACATTAATATTCTCTAAGTCTACCATAATTGGCCAATTCATCAGCACAAAGGCAGTTGGTAGAGATGATCGTGTAGATGTCACCAATGATTATAAATATGAAGAAGGTAAATAAAAACACTGGTTCTTCTGGTTACATAGCTGCTTCATTCCCAAACATATGCAAACTTTAGGCCAGGAGTCTCTTAGTGGGCAATATTGGGCACCTATAAGGTAGGAACAAAATTTATACTCTGTTTATTCAGTTCTGACAGAAAAGGGAAGAGAAGGAAAGAGTAAAAAATACTGCCTTGCCCTTTCTGATATGGATCTGCTTTGTGGGACCTAAATAAGGCAAGTCCAAATATCTCTTGAGTAAAGCAGTCACTGTTCCACCTGCCTATTGCTAACGTGTACTGACTGCCTCTGCTTTATGAGAATTAGTCTACAGCCCAGTTATTTGACAGCAGCATTAAAGGCCTATTACAGAAACCTAAGCTAAATCAGCACTTAGGCCCAGGAAAAGCAACTCTTTCAAAGGGTCAAACAGCAGGTAAACTTGTCAGACCTTTGGGTTTGATAGTGCAGAAGAAAAATTACAATCATGAACTGAATTTGCAAGTGCAAAGAATGAACACTGCTATTGGAAACATATATCAGAAGGGTGAAAAGCATGATAAAGCAGAGCTCAAATAACTACTGTGTACTGGCTCTGGCTGGGATGAAGTTAACTTTCTTCATAGCTGCCCCGCTAAAAGCGTTGATAACACCCCAATGTTTTGGCTATTGCTGAACAGTATGTGCAGGGTGTCAAGGCTCTCTTCCTCCCTGCCACAGCGAGCAGGCTGTGGTGGGCAAGAGGCTGGGAGAGGACCCAGCCGCGACAGCTGACCTAAATCCACCAAAGGGATATTCCATGCCATATGACTTAGTGCTCAGCGATAAAAGCTCAGCAAAAGGTGGAGGAAACAGGGCGGGGGGGGGGAGGGGCATTCGTGGTTATGGCATTTGTATTCCCAAGCAACCATTATGTGTGTTGAGGCCCTGCTTTCCAGGAAGTGGCTGGACATTTGCCTGCCAATGTGGAGTAGTGAATGTATTCCTCTTTTTGCTTTGCTCATGTGCAGTTTTTGCTTTCCCTGTTAAACTGTCATTATCTCGAGCCATGAGTCTTCTCACCTTCCTTCTGTTTTCTCCCCATCCTGTGGGAATGGGGAGTGAGTGAGAGACTGAGTGGATGTTTGGCTGCTAGCCAGAGTCAACCCACCACACGGTGCCATCAGCCTTCCCTTGTATTAGGGGCCTTTTCTGTATTAGCAAACAAGAATTTACATTTCTAAATATTACAGCCATAAAAAGGGATAGAAATGGGAAGAGTGCGAAACTTTGGACTTAAGATTTATGTTACAAAAAAAATGCTATTAGAGGGCCAGTGACATTACTGACTGCAGATCCAGAAAATTAGGCATGGCTGTGGAAAACAGGCTCTGTTCATCTCTAAGTACAGACACTATGTCCTGCTGGCTTGTCTCTAGCAGTCATGTAAAATAAGAGATGCATATTAACTGTTGAGGATAACTTTCATGGTTCCCTCTGACAGGCTCCACAAAAGAAAGAGATATTTTTAAAAAAGCCCGTAAGAAGCTGGGACTTGAGGATAAATTTGATCCTACAGCACCGACACCACAGGAAATTGATCAAAAGCCTGACATCTCAGGGAAGTTCAAGGTGGCTGGGCCTTTGGAAGTTGGCAAAGATCTCAATCTAATTCTGGTTCTTGCAAACTTACAGTCTGATGCTAAGACTGTTCATGTAAATATGACCGCTTGGAGCACTGTGTACACTAGAAGACCAGTTCATGAGATCTGGAAGGACTCCATATCTGTCATTCTGTCTCCTAAGGAAGGTAATTTTTCAAATAACTTTTAGTCATAATTGTATAATTCTTTTATCAGCAAATGGGCATTAGAACCTGGTCAACTTCGGGGAAAAAGCTCTAAGAAACTGCAATCTTAAATTTCTATGCAGAAAAGGCTGAAAAAAATTACATTGCACTTATAAACATATTAAAAAGGCATGTTTCACACCATCATTTCCTTAAGTACTAGTCACATTTTGGAACATGTATCTCAGGAGCGAAAAGAAGATGGTGAGTAAACATGAAGTTTCATTTAACAAAATTGGCATTAAAAAAGATAAGGACAACATAAAAGCATAGAAATCAACTCCAACTAAATGTGTTCTGGTCAATTATGAGGGGCCTTACTGAAAAGTAACAGCACATGGCTAACAGCAGAAACAAGAAACCTGATCCATCAGCACATTAGAATGGAATTAAAGTGTGAGCAATAGAAATAGCTGAAATAGCCCTCTAAGCTCCACAGAAAAGAAAGTTTGTATCGAAGAATGTTTGAGGAGTAAAGGACCTCAGATTTTTTAAATTTTTTTTTTCAGATGGAGTTTGATAACCTCATGGAAGAAATTCTCTACCTAAATATGAGTATTGTTGGAAAGATGAAATTAAGTTACCGTTAGGAGCTTGGGATAATAGCTATATCAGCATTTCTAAAGTGACTGAAAGATCATTGATTCACAACTGATTCTATATTGTATTAATCTTAGGTTTCAAGTCACTAGTGAGAAGCAGAAATAATATTTCATTTCTTTAATATGCAATTTGACTTATGGAGTTGGGATCTATCAACTTCCTCTAAAGCATTAGGAATTGGACTCTTGGTGAAGACAGAGTTTATATGCCTAAATGGCATTACAGTCATGCAGAGACCTTGTGGTGTCTTGTGCTCACACAGGCTGTGTTGAACCAGTGGCTGAATTTACAGTCAGCAGGGAGTTTTTTTCCTCAGATCTGATGGCAGGGACCATTTAAAGAGATTTTGCTCTCTTCTGGAGGTATGCTCTGTTTGCTAGCATTTGTAGTTAACAAATCTGTTGCTACTGGAGGAATCTAGGAAATTCACATTGCCCCCATTTTCTTGCTTACTTTTGTGGGCTTTACATTGGTGACTTGTCATCTTTTCTTGTGTTTCATCTGCTGTATACTGCTGGAAAGTACTTTGTGGCTCACAGTGTTTGCATGCAGCATAGCTACTCTACAGTTCTTCTGAACTTGATATTTATTGTACGAATAGCCAAAAATGTGGAATTGTCTGGATTCATATACAGAGGAGATCCCTTCCCATCCAGTATTCCTTGATTTGAATTACAGCATGGAAACTACTGTAAAAACATATGACAATAAAAAGTAGATAGGGCTAGGAAAGATAAAAGAAATGTAAAGACATCATTCAGCTCGTCTCGGTATATCATGAGCAAATAGGACTGATGAGGCCTATCAGAGCATGTCCCATAACAAATGGAGTGGCACTGGTAAACTCCTTGAACTCCAGCTGTCTTATCTTTCAGAGCAATTGGGAGGAAAACAAGCCAGACAATGTGGTAGTAGGGAATGGAGGAGGGATAACATTGAAGAAATCACTCTATATAGCAGACTGATAGATTTGCATGAATGGAGTTTGGCAGTGATGGCTGAAGGCCTTCCTCGTCCCAGACACATCATAAAAGGAAAATACTAATATTAGATGTGAAACCCTGTGGGCTTATAAAAGTGTGTATCAATTTCTTTTTTTTTTTTCCTTCCAGAGAAACAATTTCCCATTAAGATACCATATCCTGAATATCAGCAGCAGTTAACTACAGACAACACAATCCAGGTAACAGCTTTATGTCATGTAGAAGGTGGGATTCAAGTGCTAGTGCAAAGAGACATCACCCTGGACAATCCTGCCATCGACATACAGGTAAATTGCTGTCCCTTTGCTCTAACTGCAGTGGCAGAGAAAGAGGAAAATGAGCTCTTATAAGCACTTTCTTGCCTGAAAGAGATGTTCTGCTCACATTCTGCCATGGTCCATCATAGCATCTCATAATATCTCCTCTTCTGGTGACTGAGAAGGCTCAGATAGAAAAGAATACTGAGAACCTGGCCTTTCAAGCCTTTTCTTTGCACAGGTACTTGGTGAAGCAAAAGTGAATAAAGAAGTGGATGTGGAAGTGATATTTACCAATCCTATTGATATGGAATTGATGGACTGTGTACTGCAGGTAGAAGGCAATGACCTGCTCAGAGGAATCCTTGAGATAGAGTAAGTACGAGAAATGCCTCCTTCCTGCTATTAAAGATACATGAGCATGCATGACTTGATACATAGGCATGGATGACTTGGAACCGAACAGTGGGATGAGACAGCATTTTCTTCTTGCTGTAACTTGGGAGGCCAGTCAATGTAACATCTTGTAATGAAGCAGAGAGCTTTGAACCAGCTCTTCATCTAAGCTAGGCTTTGGCTCCATAGTTTGGGAGGTCAAATAATTGCTGTCATAATTGGACAGAACTTGTTTTCCTGCCTATCTAGCAGGACCCCACAGTTCCAGCAAAAAATACATGCTTCCCATGCAGTAAATTTTGCTGAGGCCACCTATGCTGCTATAGGCCAGACAGGTTGAACCTTCTTGTTCTGATCATAGGGCCAACAATAGGATACATGAATGTTTCTGTCCATACTATACCCAAATTATAGCATATGTTAACCAGGATTTTTTTTCACTTCATTAAATGGACTGCAAGTGCCAATCTGGGTGTTCAGCCTTCTAAACAATGTGCGTTTACATCAAACAGATAGACATACATGTAAAAAGCAGAGGCACCAGTGACCCAGCTTTGCGAACAAAAATGAATGCAGATTGTTTAGACACAGGTTGTGATCTCAAAGGGTGGTACCTCTGAAAAGTACAGCCCCAAGTATGTTCCATGCATAGCTATTCTAGACACAATAAATCACGACTAAGGAGGATAGCTTTTAAAGAACAGACTAAACCATGACCAGCAGCTACTCCTTAGATGACTGAATTTACTTTACTAAGGCCTGGAATTTGAACACAGCTGAAATCCATAAGGCATGCAGGAAGATAATAGGAAAAATGGTGAATATTACTATAAAAGTTTGGTTTGAGTTGGGCTGGGTTTTTTAATTAAAAAAAAAAGTTTTTCTAAAACGAGAACTACAGGCACACTAATGTTCAAGCTCTGCTTTCAGAACTCTACAGAATAATGATGTTAGGAGATTAATAAACAGAGTCAAGAAACTATTAGATGGCGTTGAGATGGTGAATGAGAAGACTGGAACAAAATATGTTCCTTTTACTGTAGATCCCAGGTTCCTATTTTTATGCTTTGATGATTTTGTATCTTGTCTTGCTCTTTTTCCTTCAGTATTTCACAACTGAAACAGAAAGGTTAAATTTTCAGACTGTCCCCCACTTTGTACATATACAAAATTGCACACAGATTTTGACATATGCTAGCAAATGCAGTTATTTCTAAAAAATACCTGGTATATGGTAGTGTGCTCTTTTAACTGAACACACACACACACACACACACACACACAAACACAAACAAACATACACAGCAACTTGACATTGCCATTTGCGCTTGAGCAACTAGGAATGGTCTATGCCATAATTTATAAGCTCTCCTGAGGGAATTTAGCAACCTCATGTTGTTTATCACATACAACTTTATCCTCAGGCAAGACAAGACAATATGACAGGGTAAGGCTGTTTGGGAAAACCATAAACATGAGTTTCCAAGAATTACAAAATATACTGGTTTAAAACATTTTAACTTCCGTTCAGAATTTCCTGGTGTGTAAACACTGAGGTTTTCTTGGTGCTATAATCTATTCTAATTCAGGAGTTTGTATTAATATTCTTCACGGTCTCAGATTATTCTTTTTTAATAATTCAATTATGTGTTTTATACCCTCTGTTCTGCATGAAGTTTTATCTCATACAATACTAGTGTGTCCCCCTTTGTGTGCTTATCTGGGTCACTGCATAATGTATTTGTGAGAGACCTTAATGCATGGGTTTGAGTATGTAAATACATATCAGATAGCCAAGTCCTGTATGGTCTTTTGATGGCCATCCTACACTGAACTGATAGGAATTCTTACTTAAGATGGGAGATGGTTAGTGAAGAAACTCAAGCATCATGCATAAGCCTGTTTTCAGCTTATATTTTTCTCTTTGTTTCCTCTTTTTAGCGTACCACCACTGAAAGCCAGTGAGAAATCCAGTACAAAGTTTAAACTCATTCCTTTTGAGACAGGTCCCAAACATCTACTTGTTAATTTCTCCTGTGATAAATTTGCAGCTATCAAGACCTTTAAGATGGTAAATGTGATTGACTAACATGAAGATATACAATGAATGGTCTGTGTGCGTATAAATTGAACAAAATGTCATAAGAAATCTTGTATAAGAAAACAATGAGAAAATTAGCAAAACAAAATCCTCACTTCCTGTGATAAGGGGTTACCAACATCATATCATTAAAATTTTACATTGTAATTTTAAATAAAATAGATGATTCTTCATTTACTGTTGTGTCCATGTTATTAAAAAAGAGCATCTTACCTTCTATTCAGAGAGTGTTTGTTTGACTTTTGTCTGATTTTCTTTGGAAATCATTCTTTCTGGCTCCAGATGTCTCTGCACAAACATTCATAAACTCATTTTCACACATTCAAAGCCTTATACAGTGGACTTTCAAAGTGGTGTTTCTCCTTACTGCAACCATGATAGTAGAAAGTAGCCAGGACGAGTTTCACGATTTATGTCATTTAGCTTTGTCTTTTTTGCTGCAAAGTCTCTCCTGACATTTTTCCTTTTTTGGTAAATCACAGTGACTCACGAGGCATAGAAAATGTTCAAAAGCAATTTGGGTGGTGTCCAATTTGAGAGCCATTTGACAAATACATTGAGATAATTGCTCAGCTCAACATACATGATATTTTTGCATGCTGATGTTTTGCACTTGCTGAAAGTCTTCTTTGGGAATCAAAGGGAGGGTAATCTTAAGTCTAAGGGTATTTTAACTTGAGAAGAGTTATGAATTCTTCACTATAGATTGTGTGTCAGGAAGTCATCTTTCAGAGTTCAAGTTTAGTAAAGCTTACTTAAACCCTTTATGGGAGGATAGGTACGGGCCAAAAGCTGGGTTCCAAGAACAAGTGAATTAGGTGTAGCCCAGTAAATGACTTGGTTTATGGCAAATAATTGTACAACAGTAAGTCAATCTCTGACTGAAACTGATCTGTGTAGATGAAGTGAATGGAAAGTCAAGCTATTGCTCTATTGCACTTTGGACTGCTGGGCCAGGAAGCCAGTAAAATCTCAACAAGTTCCTGGAACCAGCTCTGTGCCCCCTCTTCCACCACACAGCACAGGGTACCTGTGAATTGCCATAGGGACTCCTCACTGTTACATGAGCAGCCCAAGCTCAGACTGGCTATAAACTCCTTTTGTCCTTGTAGCCTGCAAAATTGCTTTAGGAGGGCCCATGCAGCCACCTAATTTTCCACTGCCAGTCACATGATGTCAGTACGAGACCATACTGGACATATAATGAGATGTGCTACAGAGAGGTTGTACAAGTAGCCCACAGTGGTACCCTCTCTTTTTCTCCTGATGTTCCTCAAGGCTTGCCAGAGCCAAGAGCTCTCATCATGTAGACCAAACAGTAGAAGTTCAAGCTCAAGCATAGCCTTGGATTTAGAATGTGGATATACACTTACTGACTTCTTTTTACATCTCTTGTATGCATGAAAACAACCAGACTATGCTAAAGTCAAGTGAATTGCACTAGCAGAAATGAGAGAAGCTTGTAAATTGGAATTCTAGGGGAATTAAAAGGAAGGCAACACCCTTCCCCTGCAACACTTCATATGCACATGAATTTAATGTGTGCCTACTTGGATACAGATTCACAGAAGGGATTCTGCAACACTTTTTGTGGAAGTTATACTGATCTCCTCTTTCTAGTAAAGAGAAGCAACAATACAAGTGTAAGGTGCAATATGGTTACCCTGAGGATCGTGCAATACTTGAACAATAGACAAAATTATTAAGGAGATGAATGAAATAAAAGAATATGTTTTTCTCTGAAAGTTAGCAAACTGCACTGCAATTTCAAGGCTCTGAAACAAGGGAAAAGGAGGAACAAAGTATTTTGAACCATTTTGGATGATGGGTGGGTGGAATTGAGCTAGGAAAAACACCTGCACAATGTTAAGTCATTAGTCACTTAGGAACCATGACCACTGCATTCCAAAGGGATTACAAAAGCAGCTGCTGATGCTTTGCTGTGGTGAAGGTGTGGACTGACAGGTACCAGTTTGGGATGTAGGCCAGTCTGAGAGAGAGGTTCTGGTGGCTTGGTGAACACTGCTGTGGGTGTATCATACTGAGGTAAAGGAGGTGGTTGCAGCTGAGACAGAAAAAGTGTTCTGAGATTTAATTACTTACGTGAGTAGCAAGGAAGAAGAAAGGAAATAGTCATACTCCAGCAGGAGCAATGTGTAACGTCTGAAGCAATCACTATAAGCACTGAACGCCTGAACTTAAGAACTGGTTGATGCGGTTTGTCACTAGGGCTGTGTGTGAAGATCAGGTAACATCAGAGGCTTGTGGCTCTTATGGTTTCCAAGGAATATGAATTAAGGAAAAGAGAAAAAGACCAACTAAAGTAGCTCTGAACAGCAATCAAATCCATTTGAGGCGATTCCCGGAACAAGTTTTGACAGCCTGAACATCCTGGAAACTTCCAAGAGGAGGAAGGACCTCTGAATTATAATGTAAGTGGAGATAAACCATACCAGATATACTGCTGCTTTAGTGTTTTTCTTTCGGGATAGGGCTAGCATGAATGTCGTATAAGTAAGTACTCTTTTAGTCTTCATGGTATCAAAACAAAGTTTCTCAAAAAGGTGCAAGAAGCCAATTTTTTGGTAAAATCAACCTTAGAAACAGCTGTTGGAGCTTAACTTCTGCTTCTTTTGCAGTTGGTTTTTTTTTTCTTTGTAACTGAAAATTCAGACTAACTTATTTTTTAAGTCATTACTGAGTGCTAAAACATGATCAGTGGAGCTTCAGAATCTTAAACAGATAAATATTACTCCCCACAACAATGTCACATTTCTACCTGTACACTTTTAAGCGAGGGTACAAAAATAAAAAGAAATATATTCACAGTTGCGAAGATAGACAGGCTTAGAGTTTGCACTGATAAAAACTACTCATGGTTAATAGTTTGAGGGTTCTTTTTGAAATAAAACTTTTGCTGAAATAGTAATATGGAGCTGGCTAACATAATAGGTAAATAGACTTTTGTTTCTGGTGGGAGTTTATCATTTCATGTAAGTCAGGGGGCACTGGCAATAATTTGAGACCCAAAAAAACCCCTCTAAAACCAACTCACAGCTGTTGAATGAAACCAGAAGTGACATTAACCAACCTGGAAGTTAAGTAATCAGGAAATGTTCCTTTTTCCTTCATATGGCTTTTACATCCCACCACACTGCCCGTTTCCTCATCCTTAAAGATAACTTATTCATGGCACACCTATTATCCTTTGTAGGAAGTTCTTCTTGTCTTGGGATTCAAGAGAACGCATTTCCTCTGAGTAAATAATTTTGGTATCTCCTCCCATAATTACACCCACGTTGAGTAGGAACATTGGCATTAGACATACATATATTATAGGAACTAGTTAATTCATTTGACAAGTCTACAGGTATTAATAACAACTGCTAAGTACCTCTCCCTTCTCTCAAATTTCAGCTGACAGCACGAAAAGATTGCTGGGTTTTTTCTTTTTATGATTAATGTGACTTGGACATCCTTGAAGAACAAAGTAGAAGTTGTATGCAATTCTCATAAGCTGAGGGAATGGCAGGTGAGTTCTGTGTGTCATTTGCTTCCCTTCAGCAGGTACTTTATTCAGGACTGTCTCCTTAAGATACATGCCCTGTAGGTATCTGCTCAGATTTCTTATCTGAAGGAAATTTTGTATTGTAATTTGTTCTTGCACTTCATTTTCAAAGTTTTATTGTGGTTATTATTAAGACCTGTTTGAGAATAACTTTTGAGCTAAGCAGAGGATATTTTTTTGGGGAAAAAAGAAAATAAATTCCCATTACTTCAAAAGGCACCATGCAGAACTCCATCTAAACCCTTTATTTTTTAAATGCTATTTCGGAGATGTGTTATGATTTGTATTAACAAAATTAGTGTAACCCATCCTAATGGAGCTGTGAGCATGGAGCCTATGGATGGGAATTCAAAGATGCATCGAAACCCTACCAAAGGAAAACAGTAATGACAATATCTCTGCTTCTTAAAGTTTAAAATGAAGATGATTATTGAACTGGGCAATTGCAAAGCAGGGTTCTCTCTTGTTTAATGATGAAACAAACATTTTCAAATCAGTTTTTAAAATGTTGCTTTGCAGGGAAAGCAGCAGCCTACTGCAGTTCATTGTTGTCCCAGATAGTCATGATAAAGATTCTCTTTTTCAGCCCATCAATGCTTACTCACATTACTTCTTTGTGGTCTTAGACTACAAAGAAAAAAATTATTCTTCCTTGAATTTAATTATGGCACTTTTTTGCATAAGTTAGATTTTACTTTTACTTCTTCAAAGATTATATGTAAATTGTAGATTAATATGCAGCTATATTGTTTCAGATCTGACTTAGTATTTCATTGCTATGCTATATGGTATGAGATAGACTTGGAAGCTTGTTTGAAGATCCCTACCATAATAGTGCATGGTGCCATAGGCACCATCCTTTCCATCCCACTCTTTTGTTGTTGTTGTTATTGTTTTCTTTTGAATTCCCTTTAAAATGGTGGCGGTCATGTCCCCCCATCCTGTCCCCCCTCCCCCCCCAACCTCATTATGATACATAGCATTAATAAAAGTGATTTGGAAGAACCTTCACCAAGGTACCTGCCCTGAGCATTTGCCAAAACTTGCAATGCAATGCTCCAGGTGTACTCTGTGGAGTCTCATAGGGCAGATATAAACACAGAGGACGATGCCTCTCAGAGCTCCTGAAGACAGTATAACCGCTCAAGTTTGAGTGTGGCAATAAAACATGAACTATAGAAGGGAAAACAATCTTGCAAGGAAGATCATATACATACTTGCTTGCCAAAAAGGTAGTTTAGCATTTAAGGTGGCAAGAGCCACTTTATGGATTTTAAACCACAGACCATAATAACAGTATGTGTGCAGGAGGACACTTGATATCGGAGAACTCCGAGCACACTGTAAGTCATCAGAATTCCTCTAGGACATGAAGGCAGTGCCTACTAGAACCAGAATCCCAGTGGTCCAGTTGTCACTTTGGATAGAGCTAAATTCAGTCAGATTGATTTCTTTGTCAAAAGCTCCAACTTATGTCCTCAACTACCTCTTGTTCATTCATGTAAGACAGATGATGTCTCACTATGCATCCTTCCCTACTCTAGGCCAAATGGCATCAGGATGTAAGCAGGAAAGTAAGATGTCCTAATAGCCATTTCTGGGATCCTAAAAATATATATGTTGAAAATGTAGAGGGGCTACAGGCCGCTTTATTTGGTGCTGACAATGAAATGACACTGATTTGCCCCTGTAAATTTTTTTTTTCTAAGTCCAGTGATAAAACAGGATCCAGCGGTGTATAGGAAGTGTGTAAGTCCTTGGTGTATGACAGCCCTGTAACAAAACCCAAGCAAAAATGTCTATTATTGACCAGTAGACTTAATTTAATGGAGTGTCTGCTTTTTAGTTGTCCTTCCTCCAGTAAAAGATAACTGCTTTTAGCAACCTCATCATGCCACTTACTAGCAAATGACTTCTTTCCATGCTGGCTGCTTCTTCATGTCTTTTCTGTTTTACAGATCTGACACCGACACATATCAGCTGGCAGCCATCAGTAAACGCAGGCACACACCATACTGACAGATATGCCAACACTGAGCTGACTGTGAGGCGAGGACAAGCCTTCACTATTACCCTGTACTTCAACAGACCAAAGCAGTCTGGGGAGAGCCTAGCATTTGTCACTGAAATAGGTAACACTCCCTTAGCTTAATCCATGTTCTCATAGAACTGTAATCTTTATCCCTTGTAATTGTCCCCTTATTCTATTTAGAGATGCAATTTTTCTTCATCTATTTTTAATGCTTTTCCCCTGCTAATGTGCACATTTCAAGTGTGAGGTTAATATTGAAACCACACTCTGGAATGGAAAGCAATTACCCCTTCTTTCTGGCAGGACCATCCCCCTCAGAATCTCATCGTACAAAGGCTGTATTTAACCTCACTCAGGTGGGGACAAGTGGCTGGAGTGCTGTCCAAGGACCCAGCGAGTCCGGCTATATGAACTTTACAATATCCAGCCCAGCCAATGCTGTCATTGGACGATACAATCTCATCCTCCAGATAACCTCAGGGAACAAGATCTTCTCCAGATTCCTGGGGCAGTTTGTTTTACTCTTCAACCCTTGGTGCCCGGGTAGGTACCAATGCCTTTGCTCTCTTGAACATAACGGACCTATTTGCTTTCATATCTGCACAGTGAGCTTGCACCCTCAAGCTGTCCCTCTCTGGGTTGCCAGCGGCAGCAATCTCAGCTATCTGTTCAGAGATCTGGTTTTACTACATTAAAAAGCTGCTGCCACACATCCCCCCTGCCTTTTATCCTAATGAAATGTGCTATATAGGGTGATATCATAGACTCTTTCCTCAGGACTAAGCAGATCACTTTTTCTGTAGACGAGGGCTGACAGACTTTCATAAGTGCATGTACTTCTCAGAATTTGAAGCAAGCATACAGTAACATCCTTGACTTGCACCTAAATCAAAGCCAGACTGCTCTTGTAGATGTTAACTGCAAAGACAATAGCTCAACTAACTTTATAAAAACTGACAGAGGGTTAGCGTGAAGAAGATTGGCATTTCCCATGTCTTTCATCATGGGTTGAAAAGGGACATCTCTTGCTGCTCCATTTTTTATTTCTGCAGTCGCAGCAAGTTGCAGAAGAAATGCAAATTCCTAAACTCATTTTGCAAATATGCGATAGTCTAGAAACCTAGATTAGCCTTAAAATATACCACTCTAGAGTTAAGGGAGCTCTTAGCCAGCCAAGTGACTAAACAGCTTATAAAAGAAGAGAAAAGTAACCACAATCATCCACTATTTTCTTCTGTGACCATATGTTAGTCAAGGGCCACTAACAAATATGTCAAGAGCCAAGATGAAAAAAGCTGCTAATTAGCTCAGCATGTCTTGGACGACAGAAATAATTACAGAAGTATGTTCAGGAAACTCAGACTGTGTCTGCATAGACAGTCCTGAGGGAAAAATCTTCCCAGAACCCCCTGAAAGATCACTTGTGGTGTAACTTCTAATTGATGGAAACCACACTGCAGGGACTGAAATACTTGGCAGCTCCTGAACTGGAGCACCAGAGTAGTGTGTGGTACTCATGAGACCAGACAAATTATTCTCAGATGAAAAACTGAGAAAAATTAAGCTGCATGCCATTCCAGTTTAAAACTAATGATTTTGCAGAAGAGCCCTCCAGATCTATCAGATGATGCAATGACCACTGCCAAACAAAAGGGAGTATCCTTAAAGTAGGATGCTGCTGAATAAGCTTCTGCAGAGTGGAATAGCTCCCTGATCCTGACAAACAGGAACAGATTCAGTTTGAGGGTATGTTACTGCTATAGTAAATGTCATAGCAGAAGGGAAATAGAAAATTTATTTTCTCAGCAAAGGATAAATGGCAGATCTGGTCTGTAGATATGGTTCCACATGGGAGGTTATTCATTAAGCTGGAAAAGACAGGAATTAATTCATAAACTGTAATATCAGTAAAGAACTACTTACAAGAAAACAGTCAGGACTAGAGATGAAAGGAAAAGCACTGGGTTGGAGAAAAGCTACTAGTGGATCCTTAAGTGTCATCTGAAAAAACACTCTGATCAAATGGTTCATTACTGACTTTGATACGCTGACATGAAGCAGCATTGTCCATACACAGATGGGCTGGGATACCACTTAGAAATAACTGGCTGACCTTAGAGACTGGAGTAGTTGAGAAGGGATAAGATATAATAATACAAAATAAAAGACCATACATCTAGGGAGAAATAACAATAATTTCAATGGCAGACTTACCAGCTGGAAATCATGGAGAATGTGAAAGTACTTGTTAATCAAAGAATGAGAACCAAAGTGAAATGGCCCTGAAAAAGGCAAATGCAATCTTAAACTGTAGAAGAGGAAACAGTTACTCAGATTTAAATATTAATGCCATTGTACAAGGTGATGAGATCTCATTTGGAATTTTCTTTCAGTTCATCTTTCCTGAACAGGTATTATCTATTAGAACATGTTCAGTGAAGGGTTACTAGGATAAATGAACACATGAAAAGCTTTTGGACGAGGGAAAATTTCTAGTTTAGCAAGCTGAAAGCAATTAGTTTCACAGGTTGTATAACTGAAATAAATACAGAATTTGGACACAAAAAATACTGATCTTACCATAATGGTAACAAACCAATATGCTTATTAATTCACTAACGTATTTGTTTCAAACCTGTGGATAAAACAAAAGTGATGTTTTAACATTAAATGTCCTTAAGAGACTTTATTAAAGAGAAATCTAAGATACCTGCAAGTCAGCCTCTGATAATGATGCATTATGTCCTAATGCTGTTGAAGGACTGTACAGTTAACTACTAGAATAAAGAGTGCTAATCATGAATTAAATGAATGATCATACACTTCTTATCTATAGCTCACAAGCGAACATGTCAATCGTAAAGCTTTAGGGGATAAAAGGATATGTATGTTTGAGAATTTTGTAGAATATACCTTTTTTTCCCTAGATGTCTGATACTTGCTACTTGTTTGTGTGGCAAAGATTATATGAAGAAATAACTAGAAGTATATCTGCGTTAGAAAGCGTACTTACATATTGATTAAAAACTATCAATAGAAGTTCACATCCCTGTTGTTTCTCACTATGCCAGGATAAACTTTAACTTCAGAATGAGAGGACAGAATATATAACAACTTTGTATTTTTGTATTAAAAGGAATTAATTTAATAAAGGATTAGGTCTATAGTGGTCTGTCTTTCTATAACTGTCAAAAAAGAGGACTGTTGTGGCTGAATGTGTTTTTTTTCTATTTGTGTGCTGAGAGTAACAGAAGAAGGGGTTGTTACTATTTAGTCATACTTGAAAGGAAGAGATTTGTTGTGGTGTGTTGTAGGGTTTTTTCCTCCTTTTAAACTAATGTTAATTTTGCTCTGAGTTATTGGTAGGAATAGTGTTGTTATAAAAAAAGTCTACTTATTCAAAGAACTGGCTCTAGAACATTATAATTGAGAGCATATAAACCTTAGAAAAAGGTTTCTTCAAGTTATTATAGAAGGATATTTAGATTGCTCAGAATCATAAACTCATAGGGCTAGAAGGATCTTAGGAAGTTATCTAGTCCCACACCATGCTCTAAGGCAAGTTCAGTTTAGCACTTAGGTCATTCCTGACAGATCTTGAATTCCTTCTTAATGATCAGCCTTTAGGGAAGCTCCAGTACCTCCCCCAGCAATTCACTCCAATAAAACACTAGCCTTTCCATTAGAATTTTTTCCTATTAACTAACGAAATCTTTTTTGCTTTGATTTCAGCATACAACTTCTCATCCTACATACGATAGACACCAAGAACAGATTTCCTCCCCCACTGCCCCATCCTCTTCACAAGAATTTCTGGAATTGATTACCGTGCTTGCCCTATTCCTCACCCCCATTTTTTTTCCTACCTTAAATAATTCTGAGTTAATTCATAAGTTATATTTTCTTCATAGGTTATATTTTCAGAATTGCTGAGCATTCTCAGTGCTCCTCTCACTCTTTTCAACTCGTCCACACCTTGAAGTGCAGCACCTGGAACTGCACACAGTTCTCCAGGCCCATGCTGGCCTAAAACCTTCGGAATCAACAATGACGATATTATTAAAAAAATCAGTGTGGACAGCCACCACAAAAATAGACTTATATCATGTGATACAATTTTTAAGATAAATTACACAATCTTTTTGTTTGCAGGAAGGGAAGGATGGGAAGTTCCTATAGGAAGGTAAAGAAGTTGACTCAATAAAATAGAAAAGCTGATTTTTATATGTATTTCCTGAAATCCTGAAGATTTCAGAAAATAACTTTAAACATTATGAAATTAAACACAGAACTAAGTAGATATTGCTACCTTAAGAGTGATCAAAACAACCTAAACATCTATGGGAAGCCAGTGCTTTCATAGCAGCTACATACTGTGCCATAGACTAGGGAAACCAATGAGTAACAATGAAATCAAAGTGAATGGTTGAGCAGGCTATCCTAATAACATTCCTGATAGCACTTTGGATCAGGCAAGTAGAGATCTTCATTTAGGAATCTTAAAACAAGACGAACACAACTGGAAAACAGAGGAAAAATGTCATCTGTGTGATTCTTTTCAAATGTCTATTCTACTTCTAACTACCCTGAGAAGGCAGAAAAATCCAGTGAGCTAGCCTGGACTTTTCTCCATCTTCCTCACAAAAATACAACGTACAGATAGGGCACATTTAGATAATACACAAAGGATATACCAAAATTAGGGAAAACAGTTAAAGTAGTATAACATGGATTTTTTTTCCCCTCCCAGGCCATATACAATAGCAGGCATTTTCACTGACCTGTACATGTTCAGGGAGCTATAACAATGCATTTTCCAAATGGCAGTTTTCCCCTTGCTAAATCAAGATACAAATGTTTTTGAAAGGTTGCTAGTATTCTCAACTTTAAGTGTAAAAGTATGTCCAACTTGGTTTTCAGGTGATGATGTCTATATGGCTAATGAAAATGAGAGACAAGAATATGTTCTAAATGAAAATGGAATAATCTTTGTGGGCAATGCAAAGTACATTGAAGCAAGAGGATGGTACTACGGACAGGTAAGCTGTAAGGAATTCATTTGGGCTCTTATTCTGTCTCCAGTAGCATTTTCTTTTATTATTTGCCTTTCTGACAGGTATGCCTATTTATATGAAAACTGAACAAACCTGGCCAGCCTTATTTGTGCTTTGCTCACTGTGTGCCTAATAGGACTTTGGTGTGAGAGATGGCTTAGCACAGCACTGCAGCTAGGACTGACTTCTACATGTGCTTAAAGCTCATGGTACAAGTGTGGACCTCATCTGTGACCAAAGCATCCACAGTACAAGTGACAATATTGGCTCTAACACACCCACTATTTTTGTAATGCAGCTACAATGGGCCAGAACTGACATTGACATAGAATCATAGAATGGTTTGGGTTGGAAGGGACCTTTAAAGATCATTTAGTCCTACCTCCCTGCAATGAGCAGGGACATCTTCAACTAGATAGGGTTGCTCAAAGCCCCATCCAACCTGACCTTGAATGTTTCCACAGATATAACTCAAGAGAATCTGATAACTGTAGTCAGAATAAGCTTGGTAGTTCTAGTTTTACTGCAGTCATCTCTTCTGATGGCAGAAGGCATCCTGCCAGATTTTTGCTTTATTTAGTTAGCCCTGTCTTTAACCAATATTGCAGTGTGAACTGCACACTACTGTCTTTGTGCCTCACCGTCCCTATCACCTTTGGGCTGGAATATCTTAGAAAGGAGGAACTGCAGTAGAATCTCCTCTAATTCTGTTTGTGAAACTATTTTCTTAAAAATTTATCTTACCTGATCACAGTTTCAAGATGACCTTCTAAACACCTGTCTCACCATGCTTGATCTGAGCCTGTACTATCGTCAGGACCCAGCAATTGATGTATCCCGAAGAGGAGATCCCAAATATGTGGGCCGAGTAATCAGTTCTATGGTAAGAAATGGACAACTTAATCTGAATTCCACATGCTTAAGCAGAAAGCATTAGTTATACCACTGAGACTCAGCCACCTGCACCTTAAGCAATATAATTAACTAATGTGGTGGGTTGACCCTGGCTGGACGCCAAGCGCCCACCAAAGCTGCTCTAGCACTCCCCTCCTCAGCTGGACAGGGGAGAGAAAATGTAATGAAAAGCTCATGGGTCGAGATAAGGACAGGGAGAGATGACTGAGCAATTACCGTCGTGGGCAAAACAGACTCGACTTGAGGAGATTAATTTTATTGCCAATCAAATCAGAGTAGGATAATGAGAAATAAGAACAAATCTAAAAAACATCTTTCCTCCCACCCTTCCCTTCTTCCCGGGCTCAACTTCACTCACTATTCTTCACCTTCTCGCCCTGAGTGGCGCACGGCGACATGGAATGGGGGTTACTGTCGGTTCATTACGTGTTGTCTCTGCTGCTCCTTCCTCCTCACC
>NW_008795316.1:55709-90882 GCF_000699145.1 Aptenodytes forsteri
ATGGGCTGCAGTTCTTCACGAACTGCTCCAGCATGGGTCCCTTCCATGGGGTGCAGTCCTTCAGGAATAGACTGCTCCAGCGTGGGTCCCCTAGGGGGTCACAAGTCCTGCCAGCAAACCTGCTCTGGCATGGCGTCCTCCATGGGCTGCAGGTGGATATCTGCTCCACCGTTAACCTCCATGGGCTGCAGGCGGACAGCCTGCCTCACCATGGTCTTCACCATGGGCTGCAGGGGAATCTGCTCTGGCACCTGGAGCACCTCCTCCCCCTCCTTCTTCACTGACCTTGGTGTCTGCAGGACTGTTTCTCTCACATATTCTCACTCCTCTCTCTGGCTGCAGTTGCGCAGTTTGTTTGTTTGGTTTTTTTACCCCTTCTTAAATGTCCATCACAGAGGCGCTACCACCGTCACTGATGGGCTTGGCCTTGGCTCCGTCTTGGAGCTGGCTGGCATTGGCTCCATTGGACATAGGGAAAGCTTCTGGCAGCTTCTTACAGAAGCCACCCCTGTAGCCTCCCCGGCTACCAAAACCTTGCCACGCAAACCCAATACAGTGCATTACAGACAATTGATTTTGTGCATTCTGTCCATTGGCCTATTTTTAGATCAATGGAAATGATAATGATAATGGAGTTCTCCTGGGAAAGTGGCAAGGAAGTTTCCATTCACATGAGAATCCATCCAGATGGGATGGCAGTGTGGTAATCCTCCAGAAATGGCGTCAGGACAACTACAAGCCTGTTCAGTATGGCCAGTGCTGGGTTTTTGCAGGCGTGATGTGTACAGGTAAGCTTTAAGAACAGAGGACTATGTTGAAACGGAGGCATTTGTGACCTCTGGTTTTATCAAAACTATGAAGCAATTAATTCTACAAGAGGAACAGTGCTCTGAAGACTGCAAATGCTGAAGAATCACAAAATATTTAGATACTTAACTTTGTGTGTCAGATATTTGTAATCATTGAAGGAAAACTGTGTGTGTTTTGTTTGTGGTTTTTTAATATATTTCAGTTCTGAGGTGCTTGGGGATTCCAACTCGTTTGGTTTCAAATTTTAACTCTGCCCATGATGTGGATAGAAACCTGAGTATTGATAAGTACTATGACAGCTCTGGAAAGAGTCTTAATATCGGCAAGGACTCCACATGGTAAATACAATTTTTTGCATCTCACCAATACTTAGAGAGAGGATTTATGAGACTTAAACATAAACACTAGTAGTACAAAAGCAACTGAGTGGACAAAATTTAATACAAATATCTAAATTAATACACTAGACAACCATTTGGAAAGAAAACATACTTTGTGGTTTTGAGATATGTTACTTCAAACAACCAACCAGCCCAATTTTTTGCAGTCACTGACCTCAAACAAGTTGCAACCTTCTTTAAAAAAGTATGTTTCTATTGACAGTGTACCAGTTCCCAAGGCTCTTTTAATTATTGACACCTAACCAGTCTGTTCCTGATAGTGCAGCTGTGTACCTTCCATGCTCTTAACTGGTTTACTGCTGCCATAACTTTCTCTCATTCACACATCCAAAGCCTGTGTTTCTCAGCTTGGCCTGTCACCTTCCCCAGGTAGATGAGAGCCTCCCCAAGAAGTTTTCCAGCACTCCTTTAGCTATACCTTCCCTTTGTGGGAGCTGAAAAAGAGAGAACAATCCCAACACTCTCCAGACTTGGTTATTAAACATTGTAGTCCAGTGCTGTAAACTGCAAGTGATCCATGATCATCAATCAAACACCAAAATTTGAGTAGCCAAAGAAACATGATATTCTTTAAATAATACCATTTCATAGTTTAGTTGCCCTCCAGTTTTAAAATCTTTACTCTGCAGCCACTTCACTTTTCAGAAAGTAACTAACTAGGCCCAAGGGTATATCATATAGCTCAAAGTCTCTGTGCACACTAGGCTTCGCCAAAAGTATCATCTTTACTTAGTCTGCTTCCTTTCACTGGGTGTATGTGGTTAAAGGGTATGGGAAGTCTTTCACTTAACTTCCTTAAAAGTATTAGCCTCTGAACAAAATTCAGCCAACAAATCTCTTCTGGGTACTCCTGTGACCTATATTTTACCAATCTTTCGTGCTATCCTTTCCTTTCGGAGTTTGTGGAACTCATTACCACTGGATGCTGTTGAAAACAAAGCTATGAAGAGCTTTCAAACAGGACAAAAGAGATTCATGGAGAATAAGATGACTAATGACCATTAAACCCAGTGGTCTCAATGCAATGACTAATTCAGAAAGTCCATAATTCTCTGACTGCAAGAAATCATAGAGCATATCAGGGGAAGGGTCATTCTATTCATGTGCTGTTCTTATGTCTTTTCTAAACACTTGCTGCTGCACACTACTATAGATGGACTATTGGACTTTATGAGCATTTTATCTGACCCAGTATAGCTATTTTAAGTTTCTATTTAAACAAAGCATTTCCCACATTTGAAGGTTACTGAACCCAATCACCAAGTGTTGCCTATATCCAAGGCTTAAATCTTTCACTCATAGTTCATATTGCTCCCAAAGCAAGCTGCTGACATCTATATTCTCTCCCTCCCTGCCCTGAGGTCTACACCTCAAAAGCAGGCAGTAAATCTATCCTTTGTAAGAGGTAGTGAGTTGCTGTAACTAGACAGCCTGTGTTGCATCTTAGAGAATCTTTAAAAAACAAAATTCCCTACTCCATTCAAATTGGAAGTTTGTACTATGCTTTCTAGACACTGTTCTTTGTCTCCAGGGATTATCACGTCTGGAATGAAAGCTGGTTCATTCGCCCAGACCTGGGAACATCATACAATGGATGGCAGGTTTTAGATGCGACTCCACAAGAACAAAGCAAAGGTAACAGTATAAGTTCTTAGCATGACTTAACATTCCTTCTCCAAACTGAGCACGACTAATAAATTTTGACTTTTTTTTTCATGTTTTAGGATTATTTCAGTGTGGCCCTGCATCTGTCATAGCCATCAAAGAAGGTGATGTAGACTTGGATTATGACACTTTATTTGTGTATACGGAGGTGAATGCCGATTGCAACAGATGGATTGTGTACAATGATGGAACTAAGAAAAGAGTTTATTGTGATACTGAAATAATTGGCAGGTTTATCAGCACCAAAGCTGTGGACAGCAATTCCCGTGTGGATGTCACCTATAATTACAAATATCCAGAAGGTAAAGGAACTATTACAAATTATCTCCTTGTTATCACCATTATCTCCTACTGAATTCTTGGTGCTAGGAAGCTAGGATGGGTAACCTGTTTTGTTTGAGCATCTCTCCCCTTCCTTCAGAAAACATTTCTGCCAGTGTTCTCACACTACTTTCTTAATACAATGGGTATTATGTTACTGGTTTTGTGTATTTAGTAGTTTCCTTATTAAGATACAATATAAAATATACTTCAGTCCCTTACACAGAAGTGCAAAATGTAATATATACACAAAATGGGGCTATAAAATGTTTTACTACCCAAGGCAGAAAAAACCCTCAAGCTGTCATACCAAAAAGTCTTAAAACCCATCATGTACCACGGACTGTGCACAGGTCTGTAGTATGGGAAGTTACAGAATAATAAGTACTAGTTTTCTGGCATATCTGGCAGAGGGAGTGGGGCAACAATAAAACCACTAATCCAAAACCTTGAACTCCAGTCCTCTAACACTAGACATCCATCTCCCATATGACCTCATGCTCAGTCTCTCTCAGTAAATAAGTTCTTTCTTGCTGTGTCCATTCCAACTCCTCATCTTTCCTTTTGAAGTCCCCATTACATCCCGCTCCCAAGAGGAGCAACTCACTCAGTCTCCCTCTCTGACTGTATAAATTCACCAAGTTAGGCTCTCTTGTGCTCCTACTCTGACATCCAGCCATCAGCTACCCAGCTATTCAGTTGTTATGTGTTTGCACTCCCAACAGACTCAGTCTCCACATTACCAGGTTTTGGAAACAAAACTACTAGGAAACAGTAAGGGGACTAAGTACTGTTCATTTGTACTTAGGAAAACAAAGCAGCAAAGGTTAAGAACTGCATAGCCATATGTTTGCAGGAATATTTTGATCTTCCCTCAGAAAACTTGGCACCTATGTTTTTCCATCTTTTTTATATTTAGGGTTACATATTTCATATAATAGTTTGCTTAATGTTTGTAGCTCAAAGTCTTAAAAAAAAAAAAGAGGAAGATGTATTTCACTTTTCTAGAGTTTGCCATTCAGAATCAGTGGCCAAATTTCAATATTTCACTCCTCAAGGTTTTAGTGCAACCATATTTAATACAGAGGCTGGTTATCATCAGATTAGCAAAGTAACACTTCTCACACTACTGCATGTTCTGACCAAAGAAAAAGAAATCTTGCATCCTAAACAAATACAAATGCATCGTATTTCATTTTAGAAATAAATAATATTTATTAAAATATGGGGAACTTCTAGGTATTGCTTATTTCTGGATGATGCAGAGCTGATACCCTATATCATTCTGAAAGCCTTTACACAGAGAAGGTACAATGGCAACAAAAGTATGAATTTTACTTGGTTCTCTCCTTCGACCAGGTTCTTCTGAGGAAAGAAGAGTTTATAAAAAGGCCTTGGCCAAGATATTTGGATCAAACATCACAGAAGGACGCACAGAATCTCCAGATGAAAGATCTTCAGAGACAATTAGAAACCCTGGGATCTCTGGGAAATTCAAGCTGGCTGAACCTCCAGTGTTTGGCAAAGACATTACCCTAATCTTAATTCTCAATAACCTATCTTTTGACCGGAAGACCGTGAAGGTGGACATGAGTGCATCAACCGTCCTGTACACAAGGAGAGCAGTGGCAGAGATCCTGAAGGCAACTACTTCTGTGGATCTTGGTTCTAAACAAGGTAACTTTTAATGTCCCTAAGGAGCCAATATAGCCCTCTTCTTAGCCACATGAAGGCAACTGGAAGGAAGAAATATCAGTATCATATCTATATCAGCCTTGTAGTGCATCTACTTGTTCCATCTCTTAATAGCATTGTTTATGACTACGTTTTACGAGTTTGTTTTTCCTCTGAAAACTTTCACTAGTTCAACCAGGAATTGAAGGTCTCATGAAATGTTATATAGGCAGCTACATTTATATTATAGCTCCAGAAGCAACACTACATGCGTGTGTGTGTACGTGTTTGTGTGCATGTGTGTGTACGTGTGTGTGTGTGGTGATTATTACATGTATAGGAACACATCTTACTCTTTTAACAAACAAAAAAAGTCTGATGTATGCTTTCTGGCACTCAACAGGCAACACTAATAGAAATTAACCAGGACAAAAGTTAAAAGTTAGAGTAAAACTCCCTGCCTCTCTTTTGAGGAGTCAAGGCTATTAAAAATATATAGAGAGACACCTTTTTCATCCCCAGGGACTACAAAGATAAACATTTTTTCCATACACAGCAGAAAAGTTGTAGGACTACAATACGCAGCTGACCAGGTCATTTGAAAAGGATCTCTGTGAAACTAGACCCAAACTTTCTTCTTGACTGAGGTAAAACAAATAGGATATAAGGAGGGAATAGATAAAAATGGTTATACCTCTAATTGTAAGAAATACAAAGGGACAGGAATCCAGTGAAATGCAGATGAGCAGATTCCTTCAGTTTCAGGCCAAAATCCTCCACTCAAAACTGTAAGGGTCAAATGAGTTAAAGTAGAAAAGGATCACCAGAAGAGGGAAATACACAACCAGTCTCACAAGGAAGAAATATAAACAGACTCCAGCTGTCTTACCTTCTGTTCTCTTCAATAATTTCAAAACCCTCACAATAACTCTCTCTTCTTTAGCATTCTTTGAGAATGTAATGGTTCCTAAATATGTCTGAATTCCAGGGAAACATATCCGGTTAAAGATCCCTTATTCTTATTATGGAAAATATCTGACTACTGACAAGAGGATCCAAGTTACTGCTTTGTGTGAAGTCATGCACATGCATGGGGTAAAGCTCCTGGTGGAGAAGACAATCATTTTAGAGGACACAAACATTATCATTAAGGTAAACAATTCTCTCCCTGATGTCCTGAACAGACAGAAAGAACTGAAGAGTCTTTCTGGAGCTCAGATCTTAAGAGAAAATTTGGGATAAATGCATTAATTTAGGCTGCAATTTCAGATATTGCTCTAAAATTCCACCTGCTTAAACTGAGAAAGTAAGCGTGCAAGAGACCAATTTTGAGTCTTTGCCTCAATCTGCCCCGTTCTTCAGAACGGTTCTGTTACCTTGTTTCTTTCCCAGTCACATGCCACTGCATTATATTCACAGAACTTGTTTTCATTCATCTGTATTCTAGTTATTGGCAAGTGCTTGTGTTGCCTTTAAACAACTTTGCCTACTCCCGAAATACAGACTTAAACCCTTAATTCTAATCAATGTCAGGGCCAGTTTATAATGTTTTAACACTTTAATTCTAATCAATGATGTGCCAAAAAAAAAAAAAGCCACTCAGCAACCCAAAGATCAGACAGGTTTAATGAGATGTGTCTGTATAGTCAGGGCTCTATTTCACTGAAATTGTGCAAAAATATTGCATACAGCTTGACAGCACCATTTAGCTAATCCAAATCCAGCTTCAAGTATTAGGAAAGGCATACCAACTGTCAGTTAAATTTCACTGCTCCTACCTATATCTTATTCATCCTGAAATATGAGAGATGTTCTGCTTACAGTTTGACTTTAGCCTGACTCCAGAAAAGTGTAAAACGATGAATGATCAGAAATGTGTCTTTGTCCTTTAGATTCCTCGGCGGGTTGTAGTGAACAAAGCTGTTACTCTAGAGATCTCATATGCCAATCCCCTCCCTGAACCTGTGGACCGCTGTGTACTGCTAGTGACTTTGATGAATCAACAGGTCAAGATACGGTAAGTGAAAGCTGTAGCATTTACTCAGTGCTTCTAACATGACCAATAGCATGTCTAGTTTCTCAATGAGAAAAAAATCATGGTTGAATTGTCTTTTTCATATTTTCTATTTATGAAAATAAAAATGTCACCAAACATATGTTGATATATTATGATTTCTCAATCATGTATTTTTTTCCACGTAGGAACTTCTTTAACAACCAAAAACTGCTAACATTCTTCCTTCCTGGGAAAGCAAATGGGCATGTCAAATTGTTTTGTCTCTCTGACGTAGCATTTCTCATTTCCATCAGTCTATTCAAGTGTAAATGAAGATGGTACTATCTTTTCTCATTTCTTAGTCTACACAAAGCCTCAAACCTTAAGTAATTCTCAAAAACCAAGGCTGGGTCTCAAGTAACTGTTGGTGCCCTAGCTATCATGCAGTTCTGCTTCTTGGGAATCTCAAGGAAAGACAATGCAAGCCTGAATTAACTGATTTTTAATTTTTTTTTTTTCAGTCTGGCACGACTGGCACCGAGGGAGAGATCAAAAATTTATTTTGAATTCACACCTCGCAAGACTGGGCCCTTACAGCTGCAAGTAGACTTCTCTTGTGACAAATTTTCGCATGTTAAGGGATTTGTAACCATTGCAGTAGCACCTGCATAATGTGATGGAATCAATCTCCTATTTCAGCATTACCATGGCAAGACATTCTCCTCTGTATAGGGACAGTGATGATAGCAAGAAACTTTCCACAAAAATTGATGACCTCTTACATTGCAATAGAATCAAGTCTCCTGCTTTCACAGTGCTTAATTATTTAGTCCCTAATTGGTTTTTTTTTTTTTTTTGTCCTCTTGTCTAGAAAAATGTAGCCCCTTCCTTGTAGAAATAGTTTCACTGTTTTCTCAAATCTCATTGTGTTAAGCTCCTGGTTTTGACTTTTCCATCAGATAATTAATACAGTCTCTTTGTGGTCACAGTCTAATTGTCAGCAATAAAAACTATTCATATAACTGTATTCTTTTGTAATGAATTGTACATTCCATGGAAATATTATGAGAAATCACAAGATTGAGGAAAGTTCTTTTTCCTTCATTTCACAAGCTTCTTACCTAAAAAAGTAGAACATTTCCTCCATTGTTCATTTAATTTCTGTATTTTGACACACCTATAACTCTGTGAAGGAGGAGGAAAAAAGCCTGTGAAGGCTGGAAGAAGTAATGTTTCAGGACCATGGCAACAATATTTCTGTAGCCTGTAGGCATAGGCCTGTCACAGAGTGGACAACACATGTACATATTCAAATCAGTAACTTAATTCCTATGTAACGTGACAGAGTCCCAAGCACCACAAAGCAGGGGGAGAGTCTTGCATTAATATGGAAGTCCAGCAACACAAGGTAACTAACACTTTTTTGCCCACCAGCGTAAGGTCGCTGGAGACAAGGAACACATTTGTCTTCAAACCTTCCCAATGTAACTCATTCACAGGCAGCCCCTACTCCACACCTCTGTCACAGTGTTTGCATACAGACATCTCTTTTGCGGGGTCCCAATCCTAACATTGCCAGGTACCAGGTCTCACCTGAAACGCACTTTCAAGTAGCCTTAAGGATTCTCTCCTACTGCAGGCAATGTAGCCTCTCCAGGGACTAATGGTTGACAGAGCACAGGAACCACCTGGCCACACTTCAGCAGTAGGGCGTGAGGCAATAATGGTGTACAAACAGCTCTGCCAAGCCTGAAGATTTAGCTTTGTTGTCCGACTTATAAAATGTTTAAAGCAGAATTAAGAAGGCCAAAATTCTGAACCACAGAGCTGTCAGGTGTTCGATATGGACATCTTTTGGCTGACAGGTGATAATATTTCAGAGTCTGACGCATCCAGACATGATCACAAATTCTTACAAAAAAAAATACACAAGAAACTATAACAAAACTTTAGATTCCTTTTTTAAAAATAAATTCAAGCTGCAGGTAATTAATTTTCCTTTTTGGTTGTCAGCAATCTTGATACGAATGTGGAAACAAAACAGAAAACAGCAACAGACAAAAAAAAGACACAATGTAGAAGTATAGAGGTGAGGAAAACAAGGGAACACCCCCTTCTCCCCTTACACTCCTTACTCCTCAGTCAGAGTCCATTGAAAGTTCAGAACAGCGTGCAACCTCCGCTCGGGACAAATTGGCAGGGCGTGTTTCTGGATAAGTTGTGACGTAGGATGAGGGAGGAGAGAGCATGAGGGAGCTTCAGGAGTGGAGAAGAGAGTGTCTGTAATTAGAGTGGGCAGGGCTCACACCAGAAGAACAGCTCTGTAGCTTCCTCCAGGGCCCAAGTCAAGATGCCACACCAAATAGCTACAGAGAAACTATGCACATGTATTATGAATGCCAAACTATAAAGAAAAATTATTAAAAGCAGAGGCAGCCATTAAACGCTTCTCTTTACCTAACAGAAGTCCGTGACACACAGGTGACTGCATAACAATGCCCTCTCAGTGGGATGTATTGCTTCTTATATAAGAAATGCATATTATAGGTAACCATGTCAGGAACAGATAATGAGAACGTCATAACTCTGTATGCTTCCAAGAAGGAATGAATTATATGCAGTTATGTGAAAGATCTTCAGGCAGTACCTGCCTTAAAAAAAAAAAAGTGGTTTATGCTATGCAAAGTCGTGATGCTACTGAGTGACAGTAACACTAAGATATTACAAATCTTATTAGATCACTCCATGTCCTATACATCCATGTTGTATGATACATATATTTGTCTATACCTGCCCTCTGTGCATACAGTCTCCAAAAACCTAAACTGACACAAACCAAACCATCCAAAATTAAGTTTCTTCTGTCTGCTTAAGGCTGTATTTCCTTCATTAGGTCCAATTTGGGATGTTTTCCTTTCTTAGTGGTTAAGACACCAGGGTACTGTTTATCATCTTTCCTCAACCATTCACCAGTTTTAAATAAGCATAATTAGATTCAAGATTGTGCAATTAAAGCAGTCATAAGTAGATGCTCACGTAGGACATTACTACAAAAACAGTAACTAGCAACCACAGGTCACACCCAGGTTGTATAAACTCTAGCTTATGTAGTGAAGTTAAGAGTCCTAAGCCTTTCGTTACTCATGCTGGTGGAAGAGGATCCTGAATGTTCTTGCACACTTTTGTATCCGTAACCTGAACTACGCACAACTGTGGAAAAGAAGAAAGAAACCTTATGGCAGGTAAGTTAAAAACAGCCTGATTGCTCCAGACATTGCTCTTCCAATACAGATAAGTGGCATTTGCTGAGGAAACAGGATAAATTACCATCTAGTTGTTCTCTTGGCAATTTAGCCCTTTTTAGGTTAAATGCATTTATGGGTTATTCTACTAGAACTGATTTTCTTTTTTTTTTTAATATCATGGGTCTTGAACATATTCTTTTTTCCTGTAACACAGAAAAATAGAGTAAGAAAATCTTTTTCTATCATATACATTAACTACTCTATACAGTGCTTTTGCAGCCACCTAATCAAAACTGTTGGCTAGTGATTTGGGCATCAAACTGCCACATAGAAGTCCCAGGCTCTAATCCCTCTCTGATATCGAACTGATGTCTGGCCTCAGACAGGTCACTTGATGGCCTCTGGACTCCCATGTTCACCTCCCTACAGAGTGGCTATGTTAGCCTCTGTGCTACTTTGTCAAAGTGCAATCCCAGTATCTATGTATTATATTGCACTTGCTCTCACTCTCATGCTGACTAGAAAGATAGTTAGAAAGATGTGTCATATAATACAACACACACACACACACAGAGTCTATCTCCAATTTAGCCTAAGGATTTTTTTCTGTTATAGCTTCAGCTTTCTGTCAGAGGCAACAAGAACCCTGCGTGCATAATGATCAGCATTTTCAGCAGTGATCACCGATTCTGCAGACTTTTGCTTATGAGTATGCTCCCAATGTCTATCCATTAGAAGATAAACACTTACCAAACAAATTTTTAGAAGTTTGTCCAATTGTACATTGACAGGATTATTGAAAATGTTTTTCCAACAGAGAGATACTGAAAGCAGAACAAGAAATTATAAGATTTAAATTGAAACTGTGAAGATCAAAACAAGGAGAAATTTGAAGTACACACGGACAAAAGACTGGTATCAGGTTTTATTGTGCTCTTGCCCCACATAGAAACCATTTTTTGCTGATCTCCTGCACATATTCACTAGAAACTCCTGTGCAACTGTGGACTTAGCAAGGCAAACCAAACTATTAATGCAGTAAATTCTTAGAGCTAACCAATGCTAGCCACTGCCTTCTTTATCTTTCCTACTGCTCCAGGTGTCCCCTCTTACTCTGTTGTACATCTTGCCTTTGCCTGTGACATTCCACTCTGAAAGTCTTAGCAGCACTGTTTAGGTCCTTAAACGTCAGAGTCCCACTAGTATCAAACCCATGGCTTGGTTGCTATTAAAACCTGTATGTCCTACATTTTTATTTGCAGACATGCAAAATGCTCTTAGTTATCTGCATCACTGTACAACTAATGATGCGCACGCTCCCTGCCCCCAAGAGCCTGGACATTTAACTTGCACAGTTCAGGATACACAGTGGTAGGATATACATGGGTAAAGTGTTGCAAGGCTAACTTCTTTTCAAACTCTGAGCCCAAGTGCCCTTCAGAAACATGTTCTAATTCACTCTTAAATTAGAGGACTTGATGTTAGGAATGCTGTTTTCTGTAGGTCCTTTTCAATTAAACATATTTAAGTCAGGAAAATAAAGTGATGATTGATGATGCATGAAACTTTCTAGACATTTACATCACATGACTCAATCACACTCCTATCAATGGAATTTTTTTTCTCCAGGTGACCTATCTGAAATAAGACCCTTCACTTAACTGAAAATACTCAAACATGTTTATGCACACAAACTACAAGAAAGCAACTTGCTCCAGGCCCTTACTGCAGCCTCAGAACTGCATGTGCACATTCATGTTTCTTCCAAAAAGCTGAAAAATGAGTATAATTACGACTACATCAAGACTTCACAGAATATAATTCTGTGCTGCAAACACAGCAGAAAACTCAAATCCCACCCTCTCTATTTCTATAGTAGAACCCTATGGATTCCCTCAGAAAGAACCTCATTCCAAGTGATGCAAGGTGGTGCTAAACCAAGTCCTGTATCTTAGTTCAGTGAAATGATGGAAGTGTTGCTTACAGCACCATTAGCCTGCAAAGGGTTAACATGCTCTAGTCGTGGCAGGAAATTTCCTTCAAGTGAAATTGCTCTGGAATATCATATTGGGGAAGGGCACTTCTCAAACACGTGTTCATAGAGGGATCTGTATTTTTTCTGCTTTGTTTTTGTTTGTTGGTTGGTTTTTTGTTGTTGGTTTTTTAATTGATTGAGGAACAAGAAAGGTTGAAAGCTTTTGTAATCTGTGCTTCAGTGTCCCATCTTCAATGTTGGGCAACCTATCATGATACAATACAGCAATCCATAGCACTGCCTCAAGATACGCCACTCCTAATCCTACCATCTGTCCTCCACTGGTTATCTTTTTCCAACAGAGTGTGAAATAACACCCAGCTTCAAGCAACAAGACTGTAAATTAACTGAGATACAAGATACATGAGAAGATAATGTGCAAGTTCGATAATGAAGATACTAGCCTTTTATTCATCATCTGTCATACAGTGTTTCCAGGATCAGGCATGCACTTGCTCATGAGAGTTTTAATACTTCTTTCTGTACATCTGTAAAGCATTCTGGGAACTAGAGATCCCCACAGAAAAAGAGCAGGAACATGGTGGAATAGAACAGTCTCCTCAAACTTTAACAAAGTCTTGCCTAAATACAATAGGGTTTTGATTTTTTTTTTTTAAATCAAAGATGAATTCTCTGAATGGGTGGTTTTTTCTGTCTCTGAAAGATGCCTGCAGAAAAGATATTTTAGCTGTTCCTCTAAGTTGTTGTTTATTTTGCAATTTTTAATAATGACAGTCAATTTTTCTGTTTTTCTAGAGCATATAACTCCAGCTATATATAAATATAATAAAATTATTACATTAGACAAGCTGAAAAGATGTACAAGTTTGAAGGAGCAATGTTTTTAATTAATTTGCCTTGTGTCTTTCTAGCCCTGAAAATAGCAAATGTCAATTGGCAATCCAAACTAAATAAAGCTGCACACCACACCTCTGATTACAGCAGCACAGAAGCAATCTTCAGGAGAGGACAGGCCTTCAACATCACTCTGAACCTCCAAACAACGGTGCAGTCTGGGGACAACTTCACCTTTATTGCAAGCACAGGTAATTTCCCCGTGGCACTCAGCTCATATCCAAGTCACTCCAGCTCCAAAACACTAGTGCCTTACAACTCTATGTGGTCCATTCCTGAATCATTAAGCTTTGTCCTGTATCATTCAGGATTCATTGTCCTTTTAGGCTTAGGAGCTCCCATTTTAAAGTTCAATCTGTACCTTAAGGCAATAGACAGTTAAAGTAATAATTAATAGAAAGGTATGGGCTATCCTCATTCTAAAAACAAGCCTATGTCTCTGCTCCTAAGGACCTACCTGTAATACTGCAAGTTGTCTTCATTCTGTGGTCCCTGAACATTTTGCAACTCTACCTCTCACAGACCATCATCCCCCATTTGTGTCCTTTCCTGACTTTCTACTTCACCTGTTTAAACTCCCCTTGATTAACTTAATGTTAACAGTCTACACATGATCCCATTCATAAGACTCCTATCTGTATCTTCTCAAAAGGCTTCTCCAAAAAATTCTCAAGGCAGCAGCTAACTCTCAATGAAATGTGTATTAAAATGTGTGGCCCATCCTGCCTACATATTTTTGAACTGCCAGGTTTTCAGGACAGCAGGCTTGCCTCCTCACTTGTCTAGAATGATTATGGGCGTACTCACCTTTACTGGGTCGTGCACGTAACATAGAGGGCTGCATAGTACGATTCTATGGATTGGAGCGCAGCTAGTTTACATTGAGTAAGCATTTTATCTGATAAGCCACAATCTTTCAATGTAGTCATTAAAAAAAAATATGGAATTGAGATCATCACTGACCCCAAGTTTTGTCACCCACAACTGTCATTCAGAATTGCTGTCCCTGTTCCCTCTGGCAGGACCATCTCCAGCAGAATCACAGCAGACCAAGGCCATATTTAACCTTTCTGAGGAGGGTGCCAGTGGCTGGAATGCAACCCAAGAGCCCAGTGAGCCTGGCTGCATGAACTTCACAATATTCAGCCCAGCCAATGCTGTCATTGGACGATACAAACTCAAACTCCAGATTGTTTCTGGGAACAAGGTCTCTTCAATACTCCTGGGCCAGTTTGTGCTACTCTTCAATCCTTGGTGTCCAAGTATGTTTTGATGTATCGTGTCCTTCAAATAACTCATTGTCTCAGTCAGGAAAGCTGGGTGTCACAGTAAAGCACGTACCTGACAGTCACAGCTACAGAAAGATTTTTTTTTTTGCTCAACATCAAGTATCAAGTTTTTGCCCCTTCTTCAGTGCTGCAATGCATCAAAGATCCAGCCTCTTGCTTGTAGAATAAGAAATCAGAGGCAGGAAATATTCCAAATATTTATTCTATAATTTTTTCCCTCTGATGCTTGTGTTTAGTTGTAAACCAAGCAATATCTACCAGTAAGACACATGCTGAGATTAGTGAAGGGACAGGAGCATAGTCAGTTCCCCTTAAAGGAACTTCATGCTTATTATATTCTCTCCCTAAATGATTACAAAGGTATAGCAGAGAGTCCTAAGCCCGAATGCACAGGCAGCCTGACCTGTTCCCTAGAACTCCCCTTGAAGTGAGATTTTCAGTTACAGCAAAACAACTTTCCTTTCAGCCAGCATGTCTCATTCTGCTTGTAGATGATGATGTCTATATGGCTAATGAAAAGGAGCGACAGGAGTATGTCCTGAATGATAGCGGAATCATATTTCAGGGACTGGAAAAATATATTCAACAAGAAGCTTGGAACTATGGACAGGTAAACAGCATCACCTATTCCAGAACTTTGAAAATAAGAACAGTGGGTAAATAGGCTCTTGAGGAGAGAGAATCATTATCTCATAGTGCAAGAGTTCAGTATTCCTCTCTCGCTTATGATTTTCTTGCAGATATATGTCTCACATCAATAAATACAGCAGCATCAGGATCATTTCCCCTGTCTGGCATGTGCTAATACAGAAATAAAAGAAACAAAGCACAATTTAAGTTGGTTTTTGCCTATTACACAAACTGGTGAAATTAACTTGTTTCTTGACCCTTGTAAAGGGCAAAGGAAGCCATTCCAGTATTAACCTCTAGGTATTGCGAGGCTAGTACATCTAAATATTTACACAGTTGGTTCAGTAATGGGGCACTAAAAGGATATCCCAAATCTACTCAACTGAAACAACTCAAGTTGGAATTTTTGAAAATCAGTTTGGCCTTCTAAGCATAACTGCTACAAATACAGTCATAACTATAGCCCATCTGTAGTCACATAGCTATCCTGCAACTTGTTGGATCAGTCAAAACCATTCTGGACCACTTCATGCCTTACAACTGCACCAGCAGTTGCACAGACAGCAGTTCTATTGATCCTCCTGATCACTGTGGCTACTTTTACACTAATAAATGAAACAAGGCCAGATCTGCTTTCTGTCTCAGAGGTCAAATGGCATCCTTGCCTGACCATATCCATACAGCATAGCACTTTGGCATTGTCTGGGCCCAACACAGTGTCTCTGTGACCCTAATTCACAATAATTATTTTTGTGGGTTTCTTTCAGTTCAGATCATCTGATATAAGGTGAAGGCAGCCCATCAGAATGAAGCTTTCGTAACAGAAGGGTACCTGTAGGGGCATGACAGGATGTGGGAGGGTGCGAAGCCTGCTGAGCCAGACCTGGAGTGGTCTTGTCCGTTCCACCAGGCCACGTAATGTCTTCGTGAATGCTAGTAGCTATGGCCCCAAAACATGCTCATAAACATGCTGTCTTTAAAATACTATGGAGAGTCAGCAGCCTAGTGCTTATACTTCCTTCTTGGCCCTATTTTCTTTAACAGTACAGTACAGAAAATGCCTGTATTACCAACATCATCCTGTTGTGCTAGGAGAAGGAAAATAGGTGGGGAGTTTACCCTTGGGTTTATTTATTAAATTAGCCTTTAATATATTGCTTGTTTTGATTTCAGTTTGAAGAGGATATCCTTGATATCTCTCTGGCTGTACTGGATCGAAGCCTGAACCACCGCCAAGATCCAGCTGTTGATGTATCCAATCGAAACAATCCTATCTATGTGAGCAGGGTTATCAGTGCTATGGTAAAGTGATCAATTAGTTACAGCTGTACAATGCACCTACTAACAAAACCCCCAATACTTCATTGTGAATGCCTCAATGTTTTATAGGAGTAGCTAACTTTTCTGCAAAAAATAGCTACAGAAGAGGTAAAATGGAGATTTATTCCCAAGGAAAAATACCCCAGAAGTTTAATTTACCTTCTTCCCAAAAGTTTGCTCATAACTGAAGGAATGTTTCCAAGAACTTTTGAATCTCAGATGTATTTTCCTAACAGATTTTCAGTCCATTAGATCTCTTCACTAATTTGGAAAGCCTGTGTCCATTCTGAAATAATTTGCTAAGTTTTTCAAACACCAAGAGAGGCATGAAATATTTTGGAAAACCAGTGTTGGTATGGCTGCATTTAATGTGTGTATTTAGTATTCTTCACTTAAGGGGGATTCATTCAGTGAGGCCTGTATGCATTTCCTTCAACAAATAGTTACATCTTCTCAACACCCCCCCATCCTTACAAACATATAAATGCACAACTAGGCAACTGAAAAGTTTTCAATTTTATAAATAATACATGCCTTACCACATTCCTTACCTGAGATTCCTCCTTTATAGCTGTGATCCTTTTCACCCTTTTAGACAGCACTCACTTTAGGCAATTTCAACTTCAACATGGAGTAAATAACTCTACTTAGATGTACAAAATTAATAAAAGTATGAATACTTAAGAAAAAAAAAATCATTAAAAAAGAACTTACGTTTTCTGTACAACCATACCTGACACTTAAACGGGCCTCTAAAATGGATGTGCACAAATATATGCAAGCACATCTAACAAGGTTGATCAAGCTATATGTACTATATGCACATTTGCAATAAATGCACATTCAGAGAAAATATGTACTTCTTGAGGCTTCCATATAAATCACTTGAGAATGTGAACCAATACTGAATACACAGTGTAAGAGTATAATGACATACAAGGAGGCGAAATTAATCAATGAAACGGTGAAAATTTAAATAGGCTGGCAGTCAGTACATTTGGGAACATTTGTACTGAAATGCAAGGCAGTTTTGAATCATCAGACTCTACAATCTGATCTGGGTTTGATCCAATTGTTGCACTTGAGCAGACAAAATTCTATCTAAGATTCAAATACTATGTCCCACCACTCAGCCAATGAGAACAGTGGTGCAAACAGGGTCATTTCTGCCTATTTCCCTCTCTCCCTTCTTCTGTAAATATTTTAATTCTCTCATGAGAAGGACTCTTTCAGGTTAACAGCAATGATGAAAAAGGAGTAGTGGAGGGGAAGTGGAATGGAAAGTACTACTCAGGAACCAACCCCTTGCAGTGGAGTGGAAGCGTGACCATCCTTCGAAAGTGGTACAGAGGGAGATACAAACCTGTCCGGTATGGCCAGTGCTGGGTCTTTGCAGGAGTAACGTGCACAGGTATACATGAAGGGATGAGGAATGCTATTAGAAAGGAAGCTTACTAGAATTTCTGTAGTTTTAACTTTGTGATGTTATTGTTGAAGCTGTTTCAGCTTTGACAAAGAGAGTGAAGAACCTATGCTCTCCATGCATGAAGGGTTATTTTCTTCTATTTTAAACAGCTGTAGGTTGTAATACTGCACCCCAGTTTTGTGAGTCATCAAACAAAATGCAAAGCTGTTTGCCAGGCTGGGCTGGTGAAAAGAGCAAGGTTTCCTGTTTCAGAGCTAGGATTCAAAGAAAACCAGTGCTTTTTAAGTCTGTCTCCTCACAATGCTAGTTTTCTACTGTTGTGACTTACCTACTGGTGACACAAAAACAAATCACAATTCTGAGGACCCGTAAAGGGAGCTACAAGTTGGGAAAAGCATTTCATCCTAGCAGTTTCCATTCAGAGCTGCTCTGAGAAAAGCATTTCATCCTAGCAGTTTCCATTCAGAGCTGCTCTGGGACGAGTCACTTCGGGGAAAATACAAAGGAAAAATAATGCAATCAAGAGGTATGTCTCAGAGAAGAAGAGGAAAAAGAAGCAGGTAACAGAGAAACAAACACAGGGAGAAAATGGGAGAGAGAACAGGATGAAGAATGAAAGATTAAAATAAATGGGTGAATCTAACTCTTCTTAAAAAGAACATGGCAGCTAAGAACGTCATGTGAGTGGAACTGTCTTCTAAGCAATTGTGCACAATGACTGTGACTTGCATCATATCTGAGAGGGAAGTTTCTGAAGGTTTTCCCACTGAAAACATATACACTAGACTGCTTTGCCAAGAAAAACTTTCTAAATCCTTTCTAAATGTCTGTAAAATAGGTTTACAGCACTTTTACGGTATTCTATATTGCAGTTCTGAGATCCTTGGGAATACCTACTCGTGTTATTACAAACTTCAACTCTGCTCATGACAGGAATATAAATCTGAGTATTGATAAGTACGTTGACATTTCCGGAAAGACCCTGCACTTGACCGAAGACAGTGTGTGGTAAATATATTTTTGTTCTTAATATTTCTTCCATTATATTCTCCTCTAATTAAAAGATCTAGAATCATGCTCCTGAAAAACATCCCCAACCTCATGCTCCCAGTGATCTAAAACCCCATACCAAAGAATCAACAGAGCGAGTGTTCAGAAATGCAGTATGTAGTCAGTTTCATCATTCTGAAGAATTAACAGAGGAGATAATTTGTACCATTGCTATTCAACATATAATTTGAAAATTTAACTGCTAATTTTGTCTCTACTGTATGAAAGTTTAAATTTTGATTAACCTCTTGCCCAAAAATGATATCAGCTTGTCCCTCAATTCTTAGAGCAGAGCACTCTCAGAAGCCCTAAGTTTTAGACCCAGCTCCTGTGCTGTCTCAGTCTTTCATGATTACCATTATACATCCCTTGCACAATACTGAGAGGTTACTAAAGTAAAGGTAGTATGTTTAATGCAGCTGAGAAAAATTCCATCCCATCTCTTAGGAAGAACAAGCTATTTCTTTCACCTCAGAGAAGCTGTTAAAAATTATGCTTTTGACAAACAAGTGCACAGAAACTATCACACTGTGCATGTGTGTTGTACTGCATGCATCAGTGTTTCAGTCAGCAAGCACCCCGTACCATGTCGACTGAATGGGACAAGGGTGACATTAAGTAGAAAGCAACTGTGAATTAAAATACCAACAGATAGCAATGTGTGCAAGAGACCTTTGGCTGTACAGTATGTTTTTATGGAATGTCCAGAACTGAATACTTAACTCTGCAATGAATTATTTTCCTTTTAACATTTTTTTTTGTAACATCCCAACATTTCTCAGAGATCTGAACACAAAAAGCTGGCAAAGAAGGGGAAAGCGGTACTCAAGAAAGGAGTCAGCAGCTGGTCTCTCCACAGAAGAGTTTTCATTCACTCAACTAGGGTTATTTCTTGCATTGCACCAGAAATGTATCAAATCTTTCAATATAAAATAAATTGTATGAATCAGGGATTCCCTATTCTACCTCCCTTACAGGAATTTCCATGTCTGGAATGAAAGCTGGTTCATTAGAAGAGATCTTGGCTCTTTTTATGATGGATGGCAGGTTCTGGATGCAACACCCCAGGAAAGAAGCAAAGGTAACACTGTGGTAAATATAAAAAGCTGTAGATATTGTTACTCTTAAAGATTGCTGCTGAAATTTCAGGACAACTCTCTTCTATCTACTCCCTGTAGATGTAGCATTAATTCAGGTGCACAAGAAAAGCAATACCCACATCAGTCTCCAGTAGGTTGCTTTTCTGTCAGCCTCTGGATTGCCTACCAGCATGCAAATTCTTACTTTTTTTGATCCTCTGCCTCCACAAAAGCCAGCACATCTTAAGTTCGCTTATCTCACCCTAGCTTGTCTTAGCTCCTAACATTACACAGATTCATAAAATGTCAAATAATAGCTAAGGTTGGAAGGGACCTTTAGAGTTTGTTTACTCCAACCCCCTGCTCAGCACAGGGTCAATTAGAACAGGTTTCTCAGGGCTGTGTCCCAGTTGGATTTTGAGTATTTCATAGGATGGAGACTCTCTGGGAAAACTGTTGCAGAGTTTGGCCACCCTCATAGAAAAAGTTTTTTTCTTATGTTTAAATGGAATTTTCTGTGTTTCAATTTGTGCCCGCTGCCACTTGTCCTTTCACTGGCTATCACCGAGGAGAATCTGATTCTGTCCTCTTTACACCTTCCCATCAGATATTTATACACATTGGTAAGATTCCCCCCGAGCCTTCCCTTCTCCAGGTTGAACAGTTCCGGTTCTCATCTCTTAATCATTTTTCTGGCCCTTTGCAGCATTTGCTCCCATATGTCCATATCTTTCTTGTACAAGGAGCCCAGAACTGGACACGGCACTCCAGATGCGCTCACCAGTGCTGCGTAGAAGGAAAGGATCATGTCCCTTGACCTGCTGGCAATGGTCTTCCTGATGCAGCCTTGGATGTTGGCCTTCCTTGCTGCAAGGGCACATTGCTGGCATTAGACACATTTGCTGGCTTGCATTGGGCAGATTTAGCAGCAAAACAAACTAAAAACCCTTTTAGTAAGATGCTAAGTAAAGATTTTAGAGCTTATAGTCACAGGGTTGAACCAAAGAGCTTACAACAGAAAATAAAATATGCCCCATGACTCTACCCTATATAGAGGGGTAGGAGTGACTACCTCTCCCTCTCAGCATGAGGATTTGTGTTCTTTCACAATAGGCAGTCACTTAACTTCTCCCTGTCTCTAATATAGGCATATATCAGTGTGGTCCTGCCTCCACCAGAGCCATTAAAGAAGGGGATGTGAACCTGGATTATGACAGCTCATTTGTGTTTGCAGCAGTGAATGCTGACTACGTTACTTGGATTTGCTATAGCAACAAAAGAAAAGAGAGAATTTATTCTGATACTAGGAAGATTGGAAAATTTATCAGCACCAAAGCGGTGGGCACCAACTCCCGTGTGGATGTCACTGCTAATTACAAATATCCAGAAGGTAAATTCTTTGTTACAGTTGTCTTGCCACTGATGTTCAGAAGTTAAAAGAATTTAGGCCTTCGTTGGATCGAGCACTGACTTAATTTCTTTACTTCTTCTGGAGCAAAGTAATTGTGAATTTTCAAAGTCTTAGGGCTCATTGTCAGCTGATAGTGATTCAATATGGCCTTTGTGGCCCTTGATGAAATACTAATGTATTCAATACAAAGTCAAAGCTACTTCTGTAAAACATTCTGTCCCAGCTGTTCTGATCAGCTGGTGAGAATATTTCTGTTATGACATGCAGCATAGCCATTCTGGAGAGTTGTTTGGGGACAGTTTCTGCAAAATGATTTTCCACCCTTCTTAATTTCAGAGGAGATGCCAATTGCCCCAGCTTATGCAGAACTGAGCTCTCCCAGGAGTTATCTTTCTACTGCTCACAGCTTCTAAGAGGTGCCCATGAACAGCCAGCTAAAGCTGACAGGCAGGTTTTACTTTCCAGCCTTCATGGCCATGTATATTCATTTGCTTTTGTGTCAAAATTAGCATTTAGGTTAGACCTCACTTTCTCCTCTTGTGTATCTTTGCCCTCCTCAGCTTTCCTAAACTCTATTTACTGAGAGCAATTATGGCTCCATTGCACTATATCCAGTATGCGTGAGATCTCTGACCATGCTATCTTTCAAAGCAGGATCCTTGAAAGAAAGGCAGGTGTATAAAAAAGCACTGAAGCTGCTTCGTGTGAGAAGCACTGGAAAAACAACCAAAATTACAAGACCTAGAAGACGATCTTCAGCAGCATGGAGACAAAATATGACACAGCCTGCACAAAAACCCAGTATCTCAGGGAAGCTGATCCTTGATGCATCTCCGATAATTGGCCAGGATATCCTCCTTACCTTGGCACTCAGGAACTTGATCTCAGATTTCAAGACCATAAAGGTTAAACTGAGGGCTTCAGCCATTCTCTACACAAGAAAACCAAAGGCAGAGATTTTGCAGTTGTCTAGGTCTATTAAACTTGGATCTGAAGAAGGTAATTTTAATTTTATTACAGCTTAGGACAAGACATAGCTTTGGTTTGTGGCCAAATCACATAGAAATAATGAATGGCTCAAGAAGTGCATGACCTGCAAACAGTTGGAGGTTAAGGCTATTCAGGGGAAGAGAAACATATATTTGCCCTATCTTAAGCATTTGCTTTTGGGCACTGACATAAAGGATACTGAGCTGGGTGACCTTTTGTCTGACCCAGCACAGCCACTATTAATTCTACATTATGACCTTTTTTTCTAAGAGAGAACTAAGAGACATACACCAGAGACTACTCGGCTACCAGCTCCCCATAAGCAAACTATAAAGACAGATTAAAGGGGGAAACGTAAGCCTACATCTTTTGCAGCAGTAGGACAGTAACTATAGACTGCTGCAAGAGCTACACTACCTGCAGATAGTGGCCTTTGCCCTTTATAGGGACAGTGCTGAAAAATGAGACGTGTAGCACAGATGAATATAACTACCCTCTCAAGCTAATACACAACACATAACTCTTTGCACTGTTCCAGCAGTAGATGAACATTTTTTCTCAATATACTGAGATCCATTGCCTTCCTCACTGGCACAGAGACTCTGACTGTGCACCCTCTTTAAGGCAAAGGCTGAACAGCTGCATCAGCAAGGGCATTTAAATCAACCCATCATTCACTTCTGCCTTCTTTGCAAGGAAGGAGCATTAAATGCCCAGATTCAGATACATGAAAAAAACACTAGCAGGGGTTGCCACTTATATCCATTCTCAGAACTGTCCAGCTACCAAACTGTACCTGATCATTTAGTGTTTGATGTGAATGTAAGTAGAAGTCACCTATGAGCATCATTCCTGTCTATTGGCTGTCAACACCCACAAATGGACAGCCCCAGGGCGATAGCATCCTTGTTCCTTAAATTACAGATATATTACAGATAGCTGGTACTTAGACACAGAAAAAAGAAGAGAGGGAAATTCTGGTTCTATTTCCATTCCAGTGAAAGAGATTTCATTCAAGATCTCCTATTCCCAGTACAAAAACTCTCTGATGGATGACAGGAAGATCCTAGTGACTGCTGTGTGTGACACCAAACAGGAAGCCTCACTTCTAGTGGAGAAGGATATTGTACTTCAGGATCCTTTTCTCACCATCAAGGTAAAAGCTAGTCCCCTTTGTGTCCCTAGAGAGACGTGTTGAGAAGAAGCAACTAGAATCCTTACTCCATCTTCTCCTCGTGGGAAGGAGTGCGGAAAGTGGAATCATGCCTGAGGGTGATTTGATCTTGTTGCTCTAGTAATAGGCCACATGACACAAGTGAAATGAAATACACTAAGAAAAAGCAAACCTTTCCAAGGCATAGCTGTGCTATGGTATTCTTGCCAGTGCTTGTTGGCATGGCACTGATAAAGTTCTCAGTGTTACGGGGGTTACAAGGTAAGATTATCTCGAGAGACAGACAGACAGACAGAGAAAAACAGAGAGAGACAGAGAGATCTAGTCCATATCTAGGCCTCCGCTTTTGTCAGGGAAGTCTGATCATTCTCTTCCAGTTTATTTAGGAAGCCTGACTTTTACCAAAGACATCTTCACTGACTAGCTGATAATGCCTGGGGCTGTGAGGCTCGTTATTACTAATACTCAAGGAAGTTCTTTCACCTTATTAGGAAAAGTGGCACTTTTCACCTTCTGTAATGTCTTCCCAAATGATTAATAATTAGAACCAGAGGCTTTTTTTTCCCCACTTAAGACTGACTTCTGACAAATGTTGTACAATGGGTAAAAAGCAATTCTTAGTCTACAGGAAAGACCACGCATTATGTCTGCTTGGGGACAGTCCTGGGTTTGCATGGCCCATCACATCCACATAAACCAGCTTAACTTGTTTTGGACAGTTCAGCACATTCACATGCTGTATCAGACATGGGATGAAATGCTATCTGCCTACTGTACTGTAAACAACATAGAGGGAGTATGATAATTCACAGAGTCTTTCAGAGCCTCCAGACTAGATTAGCCATCCCAAACCACTCTGTCAGTAGCAAACAGGAAAAGCAAGATTACACACAGGAATAAAAAGTTTGGATTTTTGTAGGTCTGGCGATTTCCGAATACCAAGTTATAGTGAGACTTTGTAAAAAGCCTTCTGTGCTGTATCGTGCAAATAACAGAGTCAGCTTATATAGGGCAGGCACCTGAATTAAATTACTTCAATTCAGTGACTACATTTCAAGAAGGGTTTATGTTTCCGTGGATTGAAACTTCTGTGTAAACATACAGTCAATAATAGAGAAATGCAATTGGGGTGCTGGACTTCTCCATTATGTTGATTAATATTACATTATCTACAAAGATAACCAAATATGCCAATTCCACTTTATCTCAGTCAAAATAAGGTAATTAATGTTTATTTGCTACTTGGCATTCTATTTTTTTTGCCCGAGATGCCACAATTCACCTCTGTCTCACACCTCCAATGTTTTCTAATCCAAAACCTTTCATTCAGCCTAACTAAAGCTAATTTGACTTAAGATGCCTACAGTAGTTAGCCATATATGCCAAGTTAATACTTGTATTCTCATTCTGTTCTCACTGTGATAAATATCATACACTGTGTTACACATAACACCATACACTGACCTAGTTAAAAAGCTGGGACTAAATGGTAGATTCTACAGTAGTGTGTTCTTTCTCAGCCACACTGGATGGCTGATTCAAGCCTGAACTCTGATGCCCAAAAATATGTACATGTATTAATTCCTGGCTTGTTCCTGTCCAGGAGATCCTAACAGGGTAAGTGGTTTGCAATGGGAATGAAAAGAGAAAACCATGAGGAAGAAGTGAGAATAATGCCATGGCTGAGCAGAATGTTTTCTCTCTCTAGGTCCTTGGTCCAACAGTGGTACACAAGGCTGTTAATGTGCAGGTCACATTTACCAACCCACTGTCTGAAGTGGTGACAGACTGTGTGCTGAGAGCAGAAGGTAGTGGCCTGCTCAAAGAGCAACTCAGAATCAAGTACGTAAATGCTATCTGGCTAATAACTCATTCACTTTGGTGGGAAATCTGGAATAAAAGTGGGGTTTTTAAAAAGATTCTGTCAACCTCATGACTTTTGTTTGCACCAACCTTGGACAAAATACCATCATGTCAGCACTCGCCATATACTAGTTGGAGTTTTTTATACCTCCTTTGCCAAGCTTTGAATTACAGAATGCTCAGGGAGCAGAGATATGGCCTGCTTTTAATGACAGCGTGTAACTCAGAGTGCTGTTGTTAGTGACTGAATTATATAAAGGGCAAAAACTTAAAAATCTTTCTTCTTTTTGTAGTTTGCAAAAGGAAAACCAAACAATCCTTGAAGGGTAAGAGAGAAAGCGATGATAACTTTTTTCCTTCAGATATTAAATTACTAAAGAGCCAGGACATACACTGTAATGAAATGTCTTAAAAATGTGTCCACTGATATCATACCAATAAGAAATTGTTCTCTCATCTCCTCCATGGTTTTTATTTTAAAAACATTTTTAAAAGTCTCCAAAATATTTATGCTGGGGGAGTTAGCACCAAGAAACTGTGAGAGGAAAACAAAAAAAGATAGCAAAAGATGGATAATGATGTGAATCACTAAGGTTTCATTTATATCGAATACAAAGTTCAGGTCTAGATCCTGACCTCGAATCTTAACTTGCCTTACCAGAATCAGTATCGCTCAGCTTCAGTACCTCCTTAGAGCAAAGAGGCCCTTTTCCCACACTCTTTCTATTTCCTGGTGCTACTATCAGTCTCCTTGTGTTGGACAGCCAAGAGTAATTTCTAACTATGGACATAAAATCAACAAGTAATTACATTTACCACACCAAAATACAGCATGAGCATATCTAGAGTACTATAAATGTTGTGAGTGTTGAGGGTAATACATACAGTTGGATTTGAGCTCTTCTAAAGATAACCTTTCTGATCATTCCTCAGGCGCTCAGTACATTTTGACCTCATGATACAACCCCTAATTCTCTATCACAGGTTGAGAACTGCAACTGTTCCACCACATCCATTACAGCTTGATTAGTTCTTCAAGGATAGTGGTGTGGGGGCTGCAAACATGGAAGGTTATGTCCTGTGCTAGGAGCATACAAACACAGCAGCCACTTACTCTGACTTTCCTTTCCATGCTGTCTTAGATCTGGGGACTCTTAAGAATACATAGCAAGAATTTTTCAGCTGCTTGAACTTAAGAATGTATTCTCTCTTTTAGTGTCGCAAGAATGGCTCCCATGGAGAGCTCAACAGTCCAATTTGAAATCATTCCCTACAAGAGTGGCACCAGGCAGCTTCAGGTGGACTTGGTTTGCATCCATTTTTCAGACATTAAGGGATTTGTGATGCTTGATGTGGCTCCTGCTCAGTGATATCACCTGTACATCAGTTCAGTTTTGTCTCTGTTTATGAGACTGGTGCAGTGTTCATACGTTATTATGACCGGGAGAACAGAAATGTAGACTACTCAGCCAAAGTGAAGTGATGTAATATGAACGGAAATGAATAAAAAGGTACTATACACTATACTGTTTTCATTCTCTAACCTGTTTCATGGACCTTCATGAATAGAATTACTAGTGGAAATAATTATATAATTTAACTTGAAGGAGAGGATCAAGTATGCTGGCTTTCACCATTAGAGCCTGTAGCAATGATAGCAGATACATTTCCAAGGAACACCATTTAAAATCACTGGTTTCGTAAGCTTCATTGAATATAATTTAATTATATTCACTAAATATAAGTTTTATTCAGTAATAGCCAAAGTACTATCCAAGTAGCTGACATAATTCAATTCTAGAATTAAATTTATCATTTAATCTAATTACTAGAAGGAAAATACAGCAATAAGATATGGCAGTGTTACAATAGAACTCTCTTCTTATGACTGGAAAAATGAGAAGCTATTAAATAAATAATACTCTTTAATTCATAGTTTCCCTAGTCAGATAATGATTTAATCATGTGATAAATTATAAATAATGAAATATTCGGCAAAGAAAGGACTGGGCATAACAGTACAAAAGCAGATAAAAGAAACATGTCCTTGACTAAGGAGTGGCAAACACTGGAGCATCTGAAATAATAACAGGCTGGAATAGCTGTTCCTGAAAACAGGAATGAAGCAGAACATCATTAAACAGTAAATAGACAATCTGTCATCTGGACTAAGACACATTTATTTACACACACAGCTCCTCACACATGCACCACTGTCTCAAAATGCCCAGAGTTCTTTCTGGATGAACTAAATGAATGAATGAAACTTCTCCAAAGATAAAAGGATAAATCATTACCACAGCCAACCTGACTGAGACCAAACCACATTACATTTCTGTCACTGATACGCTATAGTTAAGCACTATGCTAATTTTCATGTATACACATCTTACAAATTCACCTCCTCATACAGCCTCAGTTATCACTTACTTCAGTTGGCTTTTCCAGGAAAAAAAGAAAAGCATTTGGCTTTTGAGAGGGGGGAAAAAGTATTTAACAAGGAAAATATACTGTAAGAGATGTCTTATAGCCCCTATACTATGGGTTCAACCCCAAATCTTGTTCAATTGGCTACATCTCTACAATCACCCTCTCCCAAAGAAGCTTCTGGATAGTAAATTTGGCATTTTAATGTAAAATTGTATTTGAATCAATTGACATTTTAACAGCAGCTTCCATGAAATTTCTTGTTGGCTAACACTGCGTTCAGGTATGACAAACCCCCAGAGGCAGGAATATACGGAAATTCTCATGCAAGTCACAAAATATTTTGAGGAAATAGAGATGTCACAACAAGTGTACTCAGAAGGAGTGCAGATGCACAAATAAAATCTCCTCTCTTCCAGGAGCATAATGGTTTATCCAAGTCTTAAACCTTCATTGGCTAAAGTCTCCTTCTTCTATCAATCACATATGCAAAAGTATCATTCCTAGTGTTATCTAAGACAATATAATCTTTAGAGATATATTATTTATGTAGTTGCACAGATATACACAGCATTCTTTTAAAAGATGTGGTAAGAAAAAGTCTTTGCCCCAGCTTACTCTTTTAAATGAGCACTAAAAGGAAAATATAAAGAACTTTTATTTTTATGGGTGGTTAGATCTTTAGGGCAGGAGAAATGTTAAGAATTCATAGGAAAAGAGAACATTGAACTCAATAAATCATTCTGTTTTCATCTAAACAAAATGCATCTGGTTTCTGTGAGTCTAAGAGAACGTGACTACAACTGGCCCTATGCAGTGGTGGAGCCACAAATGCCAGAATAGCTACCAACAACTCAGAAAAAAGAAAAAAGAAAAAAAAAGAAAAAAAAGAAGGAAAAAAAGTTAATTTTAAAAGGAGTTTACAGGAGAGGAAAAACTGGCTCCTGTTCCCATTAGGCAGAAAGAGAGAAAAAAATGCAGCTGATGTAATGAATAAGTAAATTTCTCAATACTCTGCTGACTTAGGTTCTCAGTTTCACAAAGTAGCTCCAGAAACAGTTTCAGACAAAGCCAAAACTGATACCTATATTGTTTTATTTATAGAAATTACCTAAATACTTTCTATTATAACTTTTCTAACTTAAGCACAGCTAAAAGCTTTCAGGACTTATATGTAACTCTGAGGCTGACTGCTATGTTTCATCACATTTTAAATACAAATGATGGACAAGACGAAGGTGCCACTTTGAAAGATTTATTGCAGAAAAAACTGACTGAGCTATCATACTGGCCCACAGCAAAGGACCCCAAACTGTATCCTCTTCATAAGGAACTGCAGCAATTGCAAAAAAAAAAAAAAAAGAAAAAAAAGAAGGAAAAAAAGTTAATTTTAAAAGGAGTTTACAGGAGAGGAAAAACTGGCTCCTGTTCCCATTAGGCAGAAAGAGAGAAAAAAATGCAGCTGATGTAATGAATAAGTAAATTTCTCAATACTCTGCTGACTTAGGTTCTCAGTTTCACAAAGTAGCTCCAGAAACAGTTTCAGACAAAGCCAAAACTGATACCTATATTGTTTTTTTTATAGAAATTACCTAAATACTTTCTATTATAACTTTTCTAACTTAAGCACAGCTAAAAGCTTTCAGGACTTATATGTAACTCTGAGGCTGACTGCTATGTTTCATCACATTTTAAATACAAATGATGGACAAGACGAAGGTGCCACTTTGAAAGATTTATTGCAGAAAAAACTGACTGAGCTATCATACTGGCCCACAGCAAAGGACCCCAAACTGTATCCTCTTCATAAGGAACTGCAGCAATTGCCTTGGAGTATATACGAAGCCTTTACTAAGCATAAACACAAGCAATTTCCCAAAGAGAAAATTAATGTATGGGGGGACCCACTTTACAATGCTCTCTGGCTTCGTAATATCCCCTACTAGTCTGAATCTATTCTAGGACTAATAGGCAGTAGTAGTGATCAGAAGCCATAACTAACACAGGCAATCAGTCAATGCATTGGTCCTAATTATGTTGGCATTTTGCATTTTGATAAAATTGGAGTGGTGGCTGGGGGAAAGGTTGGAGGTTTTTACTTTGCTCCAGGTCAGAAACTTGTCACTATACTACCAGGAGAATTGGCCAAACTTGTCTACAAGACCGCTTAAGATAAAGCAGCCTATGACGTGTATTTTTGTTTTGTACTGGCACTACCTTCAAGGTTGTTACTTGCCTACGCCTGCTGCCACACACTTCACCCAGCCTTTTATCTGTATCTTACAAAACCATTGTATCTACCCTCCTAACTTATGTCAGAGGAAGGTCCACGTGTTTCCTTTCATACAGGTATCATAAAGCAGACAGGAAAAAAAACCTGATTTTTCTGTTTGCAAAGGTAGATACTTTGCAATACTTCCAGAAGTACTCAGAAAGCACAGGATAGGAAGAAAAGGCTCAGGACAATATCATCAGAAGGATGTATGAAAATTCACAATTAACAGTCACACATCCTCATTCCACAAAGCTGCTTAAAGTAGATCATCATCCTCCATGAGGAAGGCATTATGCCACCCATATCTAAAATCCAGTACTGTGTCTATTTATTCCTTGCAGAGTTAACAAGCCAAAATAGCAAAGATCTGAATGTTCTTAAGAGACAATTTGACCTTTTCCTCCTGACAACACCTAGCACTGTCCAGCAATGCAGTCCCAACTTTCCCCGGAAAGAATGTTTCACGGACACAAACTGACTCTGTGACACAGATTAAACTGAGGTCTCATTTAAATTTCTTTGATTTAAAGCCAACAAAATCTTCAAAACATGTAAACTCCTATTTTATTACATCAATTACAATATTTTGCCACCCACACATATACTTATAAGGGATGCGGAAGCTTGTCAAAACTAGTCAGCCCAGAGAGACTGGAATGAAGATTGAAAAGGACGGGGGGGACGCACACACACACAGAGGAATTCAGATTTCTCCAGGCAAAGGAGAGGGGAATAGGTAGCTTTGCACCTATCAATTAAGTCTTGCAGGATCTTGGAAAGTCAGGGTATACAATCCTCCATTAGCCTCAGAAAAGGCCTTGAGGTAGTGATGTTATTTCACAAAATCTCATTAAATCTTGCAAGAATGCAGACTGTCATTACATTTAACAGACAGTAGAGCCAAGCCACTCAAATAAATTCCTTCAGTATTTCTTCTTAAATACAATCCAGGAAATTATTTCAGACAGTGTTTGTCACACAAACTTGGAATGACCTCATCCTAATTAACTATTTGTAAAGGAAGCCTGCTGTTCAAAGGAAAATCAGCCCTAAAGCTTGTGCTAAGTTCTAAGCTTTGCAACACTTGGGGTTGCTGGGTTTTCAGGGTGTCAGCATTATTAACTGCCCTCAGCAACCACACCCAGTTCAGTTTCAGAGTTAAAATGCAGATCTGGCCAGTGCCACATACAAGAAATACACATTCTTCCTGTGTTAGACATAAGACAACTATTCAATTAAACTAATGATTATTACAGAGAAAAATGCGTAAGTGCCCAAGGAAGGATTTAAATAGCTTTTGCCAAACCTACAATGTTTACACAGCCCTTACTCAGAAGTCAATGGGAGTTGGTGGAGTAAAATATGGCTAATTATCAGTATTTTTCTTTATAAATATGCAGTTTAAATCTGAGCATGCCCAAGAGGCTGACCCAGCCCTCATTCCATTCTGATCTCTCAAAAAAATCAAGTGAGCACTAGCTGATATGACACAGTCATACTATGAATTGGTCTTGAAAGACATTAAAATCCACCTCCAGGATGGTGAATGTTTCTCTCCACCATTCTGTTCTCCTGATATAAGTTTCTAGAGCTTATTCAGGCAGTCAGTTAAATTACTACCCTTTTACAGATTTAAAACAAAACAAACAGAAATAGCCAAAGTTGGTAGTTTCAAATCACTTGGTTCTGTCACCAAAGCTGCATTGCTTTACCACTTGGTATCTATCACTCTTGTGTACTGAATGTGGAAGGTACTGCTCACTATAAAAGACAAAACAAAAGGCACAGTGTAATCATTTCTTGTTGCTCTCAAAAACCAAGAAATTCCCCTAAAAAGGAAAATTCACATCTAATTCGTGGATGTGCCATGTCAGAGCTGGAAATGTAGACACAATAAAAGGGAAACTTAGATGTATGTATTTTTTGATCACTACATTCAGAAAGAGACTCAGTTATTAAAGACGCTCATGTAACATTTTAAGCTTCTATTTTTGTAGGTAATAAAGATGATAAAGATTTTTATGGATTTATGTTTGGATCTGTAAAACAACAAGAATCCCCAAGCACCATAAAAATAACAACACAGTAATATCCAGGCAGGATGGATACTTTCAAGGATCCTATGGATCACTTTTCCTTTAGATCTCTATGAGCACATCAGGGATGTAGTGGATACAGAACAGTGCCTAGACCCAGATGAAGTATTTCAGAAGAAGCAATGCAAGAAGTGAGTGCAAAAAGGGTACAAAATCTGCCCATGACATAAAGCCATCTAAATTACTGAGGACTAAAAAACTATGAGGAACTTCAGAAGGTCCCAAACAAGGCAAAATAGATGACAATATAACAATCAGTGAAATTCAGCTTGGTAAATGCACAGTAGGAAAGCAATTTTTAGTCATCCATCATGCAGAGTGTTACATCAGCCATTTCAAGTGCAGAAGGAGACCTCAGCATAAACAGACAGCTCAACTGAGATTACAGCACCTTGTGTTTCTACGATTCCCACTAATGACATGTTAGACTGCAAAGCAGACAGGAGGGGACTACTACAAAGAACATTTATCATTAACAAGAACTCTCAGAGTGATATTAAATCTTGCGTATCATGACATACTCAGTCTTGAAAATCAACTACAAGATGATGCCTCACTTGGTGTGGTGAAGCTCATCCACATTCTTCTGAGGCATCTGGCATTGTGTACTGTCAGAGACCAGGTTAGACTGGATGAACCTCCATTCTGATCCAGCCTAGCAAGTTGTACATGCTTATGCTTTTGTTGCATTTTAGAGACAAGTATAGGTTTGGACATGGTTAACTGTGAATGAGTGAATGTTAATTCTTGCTGAATCCTTACAATGAAGAAGGGAATTCACTTGGTTGATTTCATGGATCTTGTGCACATGACGTTACACATGCTAACACTGATGTTAACAATATTGCAGCCTCAAGTTCAGAGGTTGAAATCAGCATAAGCAGAATGCTGGTCTATTGCAACTGTCGTTTTACAAACAATGGTATGTATCAGAAGCATGATTAACGTGTGTTAAATGCATGAGCAAATTATGTTCACAGCTAGCAACTGTACAGGACAATGGACTGGAATATATATTATAATAAAGGACAGCTTGAGCTCACACGCTTCGACTTCTTGTATAAAAGGAAGCCTGAAAAATAAACCTGGTATCAAGTTGACCTTGTGACTGAGAGATCAGTGAGAAGGACTTACAGGAGAGGTAGATTTTGCAGGGAAAAACCAAACCCAGTCTTTTCAAAAGAATGTCATAATGAATGCTGTTCCTGGAGCTCCATCAAAGACAAGTTGTTCCTGTTGAAAAGATTTTCTCTTTTTGGAGCCAGAAACATGTAAGTAATAGCTATGTGGAAAGCATATGAAAGAACCACCCTTAAAACAAATCTGCAAGACAAAGTAAGTCAAAAGGTTACTGAATTTGCCCTTTACAGTTCAGACTAAAAAAAAAACCAACCTATTTTTCTGAAGTATCTGATCTTCTTTGCTGGAGGATCTTAGGGCAACACCTTTGGAGGACCCATATGGTAGAGCTACCTGTCATTGTATCTGAAGGATTGTCCATTTGCCCACTTCCTGACACAGAACATATCACTACCAACAGACAGTGTTGTACTGAATCTAGGCAACCAGTAAGAGAGGAGAACCTTTGTGCACAACTCCAAATACAGCTATGCCAAGTGCACGGAAGATATATTAATCCAAAGTGTTAGTGTAACCACCAAAATATAAGGAACACAAATAATTGTATGTACACCTTAGAATACCTATCAACATGTCTAAAAGTTCAGCGTGCCTACATAGAGACATGCAAATTGCTGGTTGCGTACAGCAAAATAGCTGAACCAATCCAAGCTCAACTTTTTAACAGTGCAGTTACAATTGCAATATACAGAAATGGCTGCACCATTTTAGTACCATCAGTAATGCAGACAGTGTTTTGGGGTTGCCTTTACCAAATACAAGTGCTGAATCAAACATGAATGGTGTATAAACTAACAGATGAAACAACTGACGACTGAAAGAAAACCAACATATGAGAAACCCGTATTCCAGACAGAAACAAAGGTGATTCACAAGTAGTAAATCTCAGCACTTCTGCTGAATATTTTGACCTCTGTAGTGGCCAATTCCTGTTTCTTTTTCTCAGATCTCGGATGGAAACCTCAGGTATCTACTTCAGGATCGCAAATTCTCACCAGATGGAATGCCAGTAAAAGCACTTGAGCACTGCACGCAGAAGTCTCTTTTGTGTGTTAACCTTTTCAATGGGCCTTTTTAGCCCATTTCGGTGTAATGAAAGATACAAAGGGACAATAAGTAATTCTCTGCTCAGTTTACAAAGTGCATCCTACGTAGCAAGTATTACTTGCAGTTGCCAATTTGACCAAGAGATGGTACTACGCGTATACAGAGCCATTACAAGGCAGTGGTGATGGGATAAATACCTGCTTGTATCTAAACCACTCTCTGATTTAGATGTTCATAAACACGTATACTGCAAAGGTGCATTTAAAAACACTGATCATGCAAAGAAAGTCAGAAGTTTGAGCACAATCAATTGGCTTACAATTTGCATACGCTTAAAGAGCATGCCATCAGTCATTATATACTGCGTTTAGCTCTTTATATAAAAACCAAGTTCAAGACACATACTAAAATCACACATAATTGACGTTGAAAAATGTATATTGACAATAAACTTACAGAATTTTCTGGAAGATCTCTCCAATGTGCTTATATTTAGTGTTTGTCAATTTCTGCAAATCTGGTGACCTCCATGCTTCCTAATAAAAATCAAAGCAGTCAAAGCTTACATAAGGCAGCAACGTGCCCTTGCCATAAAGAAGGCTAATGATATCCTGGGATGCATTAGGTAAAGTATTGCCAGCAGGTCAAGGGAGGTGATCCTTTCCCTTTATTCAGCACTGGTGAGGCCACACCTGGAGTACTGTGCCCAGTGCTAGGCTCATCAGTACAAGAGAGACATGGACATACTGGGGAGAGTCCAGCAAAGGGCCACAAAGATTTTGAAGGGACCGGAGCACCTCACATATGAGGAAAGGCTGACGGAGCTGGGACTGCTCAGCCTGGAGAAGAGAAGGCTCGGGGGGTGGGGGTGGGGAACCTATCAATGTATATAAATATCTGAAGGGAGGGTGAAAAGAGGACGAAGCCAGGCTCTTTTCAGTGGTGCCCAGTGAC
>NW_008795316.1:99565-118599 GCF_000699145.1 Aptenodytes forsteri
TGGTCGCTTGGGCATCTTTCCTTGTCTGCAAGCACCACGCTGTGCAGTCTGTTGTCAACATTGTAAAATGATCTAGAGAGGTTGCGGAGTCTCCATCCTTGGAGATACTCAAAGCTGTCTGGACATGCTCCTGGGCAAGCAGCTCCAGGTGGCCCTACTTGAGCAGTGGGTTGGACAAGATGACCTCCAGAGGTCCCTTCCAACCTCAGCCATTCTGCGACTCTCTGAAGGTGAATCTATACAATTAAGGCTATGCTGTAAATGACTAAAACGAAGAGAGTTTGTATTTAGCCTAAATGATGCTTATAAGCAAGCAATTGTGAAGTTTAATATGCAAATACTAAGAAAAACACCAAGCTTACTGGACTGTATTGTGCAGCAGCTATCTAGTATAAACCCAAATCTCATTCTGGAATGGCTACAACTACCTCTGAATGCATCACTGCTTATGTAAGATACAGGACCCTTTTTCCTATTGAATATGTGCCTACACTGATCTCTACTTGCTATTTTATGGCCTAGTCATTCACTATCTTCAGATTCCTCTACAACTTTTCCAAAGCTGCCTCCCTCATCTTTACTACTCAGAATAACTGAGCAAGCTTTGCCACCTCATGTCTTTTTATCAGCTTCTCAAATTATTCATGAATTTGTGGAAGATCATAGATTTCTGCAAAACTACTGGTGACTGACACCACAGTGAAAACTGTTTATTTCTGTCTTATTTCCTGTCTTTTGACCAATTATTTATCAATGCAGTGACCTTCCTTTTATATTACACCAACTTTAAGAATGTATTTAGTCCAAGTCTCCAGTGTGGTATTTTTAAATAGTCTGCATTATGCTACAGAAATTCTACTATTTTTAGTTGTTGCTTTTAGCAAGTTTCCTCATTTTGAAGTGGTTTCACTTTTTTGAATTAGGCACAATGGCAATGGATGTATTGACTTTTTTTTTTTTTTTTTACTCCTTTAGGGATCAATGCAGTGACCTTCCTTTTATATTACACCAACTTTAAGAATGTATTTAGTCCAAGTCTCCAGTGTGGTATTTTTAAATAGTCTGCATTATGCTACAGAAATTCTACTATTTTTAGTTGTTGCTTTTAGCAAGTTTCCTCATTTTGAAGTGGTTTCACTTTTTTGAATTAGGCACAATGGCAATGGATGTATTGACTTTTTTTTTTTTTTTTTTACTCCTTGAAGGGTTTAGGATCTAAGTAGCTTAGCATCAATGTGGGAGAGCAGCTCTTCAACATTTACATTTGAAGTGCATTCTGTGCATTTTTTAGAGCCAAGTTAAGATTTGCATTTCCTACTCTGGGGTCCCTAATGCACAGCTCTTTGAAGAAATTGTCACTGGCTGTCTTTAAAGGCCTCACATCCCGCTGTGGAATTTAACATCATCTGTAGGTAGGAAAAGTCACCCCTTTCTGTGGGTCTCTTCAGTGTGGTCTGAGAGATAAGAGAGTCCTCAACTTCTGCACAACAGGCCAGCACGATAAGCTGAAGGAGAGGTGGCAACATCACGTCCCACCCTGTATAAAGAAATCGAACAAACAACTTCGCAAGTGGATAATTTTTAAAGAAAGCTGAAGGAAGGAGCCATTGCCCACCAGAACAAGCAGGAGCTGAAGACTTTCACGGTACAGGGAACTAGACATGGGCCAAGGTAAGCAAAAATCACTTTGGTTAGTCCCAAGCATTTGCCAGTTTTCTGTCAGGAAAAGCAACTGTCCCTGCTCCAAGACAGTGTTCATGAGGCTTGTAGAAGAGGTGAGCTTCTTACAGGGCAGGAGCCAAGAAAGTGCTCTAAAGGCTAAGGGAGTTCAATTTGCACGGAGGACTGCACAAAAGGGGACAGCAAACAAAAGCTGGTATCAATACCTAAGAGGAGTTTGAGAGAAGCAGTAAGAGGCAGCTAAGGCAGACATGTGAGAGTTTGGAAGTAAAGGCAAGAGAGTTATCCTTAACATAGGGGATGGGGAGCAGGGGGTGGGGGGAGGTAAGCCAGACTACAAAACTAAAGCAGAGATGACTGTTTTAGCCACTTGAGCAAGGAGAGGATCCAGGTTCCAAGCAACCTTGAAGAAACTGACAGTAAGATCCATGAAAAGTCATGTGAAGGAGAGGGAGCCAGACTGCATATGACTCACCAGTCTACAAGATAGCCAGAACAGACATCTTCATCACAGAGAAGAAAATATATGAGGTCAGAGCTGGCTCTCTAAAGCTTAAACTGGTGCAGGGCTGTGAACTGGGACAGCTGTAAAGGGATTTGAAAGCCAGACCAGAATCGTTCACTGAAAGGAACGCCTGACAAAATTCATACGGGAAAAAAGAAACAAAGCACACAATCCAGTGAGACTCCCACAACAAACACAGAAGGAACAACAGCAATGGGAGAAGAAAGGTATCAATGCAGAGGACAAGGGAAGTTAGACATAAGGAAAGAGCAGACCAATGAAAACTGCAAAGAGTAGTAGTTGTGACTTTAGCACAGGAGCGATGGCTTTAGATAGCAGGGAAATGCTCTGTGGATTACTTTTTTTTTTAGCTGGAACAAAGGGAGGAGCCTGGGTCAGCAAGGGGAGGTAGGTGACAGGATGTGTCATATAAGGGGCAGCAGTTACAACCCACAGGTTCAAGGATCTCAGTGGTGAGTTGGGAGCTGAAGAGATACGTGAGGTCAGGATCATCCCAAGGCTGAGACAAACCAGGGTGTTACCTGCTTCTCAGCAAGAAGTCTGGAAAGATTCACACCACCACCAAAACCAGAAGAAAAACGCAAGTACATGATCACAGCACAGCCATTGAGCACTGAATTGGGTGCTTGTAATTGTGACAATTTTTTTCTTCTTCTGGTGCTGGACAGAAGCATGCACGATGTGTATAATGCATGTGTAGGAGACAGGAGGAGGAGGAGCTCTTCTGTCTCCTGCAGCTCTGGGTGTGAGATTGCCAAGTAATGCGGTGCAAAGAAGGAACAACAGGTGTTTGATTTGCTGTGATCCAGCATAGTTCCAGGACTATACAGCCACATTGCATTCGAACCAGCAGTGAAGTCTGCACCAGTTGCTGGTCTTTGGTGCATATCAGACATACATAGTGCAGTAACTGCTGGAAAAGCTTGCACCCATCTTGCAAGTGGGGTGTAATTGCTTGTCTCCTGTGCACAATTTCGACCACATATCGATGTGGAGAGATGCTGCTTTGAGTGCCATCAGTGCCCTTGAGTACAGAGTAAGACTCCAAATGTAGTCACAGTGCATGCTCAGTGCTAACCATAAAATCTGTATCATTTGAATGCTCAGGTCTGTTCCATGTCCTTTCCTGGGCAGGAAGGAGCTTTTGCATAATCACTTGGTTCACTTGATGATTCCAAGGTATAAGCAAAGGCAGCTCATTAGCCACTTGACACAAGAACAACCAAGCTCAGAGTGAAGGCCCTTACAGTTACTGGGCAGCAAGTCTCAAAGGCAGGGGGGCACTGTCTGAGTGGAGGAACGTATGATCAGCTGTTTGTGTGTCTCAGGATGTGGCCCAGGGCCAGACTGCGGGTAGCTCACAGCCCCAAACTCATGCTGTATCTTCTCACACTACAGGTCTGAGCATCAAAAAATGTGATTTCAAGATCACAATGAACAACAATAACCACCACACAGAAGAAATCAGCACTGAAAGGCTTATGGTGAGGCGGGGGCAGCCATTCACTATCACCGTGAGCTTCTCAGCTCCAATACACAGCTACCTGCAGCAGCTGAAGAGGACCTTCCTCATAGTACAGACAGGTAACATCATTACCATACCTATCGGAGCTCTGGTCCTTCACCCACCTGAAGAACAGAGCTGGTGGCAAAAGCCATCTTCAGAGCTGGACAGAGGTGCCCACACGTAGAAGTGAGGCCAGTGAACTGTTTATCTAAGGCAGCGTAGGGTCTCCTGCTGCTGGGACTGCAGGGTCAAAACTAGATCTCTTTCCAGAAGAGACACTGCAGCACAATAACCAATGCAGGTTCACTACTCTATGACTTGAAAGTACTCACAGGATCTCTCCTCTCTCTCCTGGCTTTTGGTTTAGGAATGTTCAAACTTAGCTAGCCTGTTACAGGTGTTTTCTGTTACAGAGTGTTTTCTAGTGAGACACCTGAGAAGGGCAGCAGCATTCAGGCCCAGCTTATTTTACCATAATCTGAGCATTTGGCTGTGACTTTTGTTACAAAACACTGAATCCCAGGAGCACCAGGTCTGCACCATTCTGTCTGTTCCAGGTTTCTACAAATCTATGAAATACACATCCCACTTTCAAACATAGAGGCCTGAGTGCAATACTAACCTTAGGAAGATTCACTAGGCATTAAGCTGCTAAAGGGGTAAGACTCTCTCACAAGAAAGGAGAGCTATAGCTCCAGATATAGACAAGGTCCCTGCAATCTGCATGGGGTGAGGATGCATGTCTGGAATAGACACAACCAGATCTCTTTGGCTGCAGGATCACATCCTTCCAAAGCAGATGGAACCCAGACTGAATTTCCCATCTCCAGCCTGGGAGACAAGAAGCAGTGGAGCGCAGCACTGGAAGAACAGGACCCATGCTTCTGGACCATCTGTGTGAACACGCCTGCCAATGCTCCCATTGGCCAGTATGCTCTGCTTTTACATGCCTCCAAGTCTTACCATCTCCTGGGCAACTTCACCCTTCTCTTTAATCCCTGGTGCCAAGGTATGTGGTCAGAAACAGAAAGGCAGGCTGGGATCAGTCACTTCACAAAAACAGCTTTTGAGCTCTGGCACTCTGCCTCCATGGAGTTTGAGGCTGACTCACCTAGTGCTCCCCGCCACTCCTGCCCTGCTCCTCACAGCACCTTAGGAAGGAGGTAGGGGCTAATAAAAGCTCAAAGCTGCCTGCCTCAGCACTTCTGCCTTGTTCCTGGAGTACTCCACTGCCAGAGCCCTGTTCTCCTGCTAAAGGAAAAATATTTGATAAAGTGTTTCCTATAATGAAGATTTTAAGATGAGTCAAGATTATAATCGGACTGATTAAGGCCACTGTATCTTTCTTAGGAATAGAGAAGTCAACAGCCAGGAGAGTAAAAGAGCTAGCTAGTGCAATCGCCTAGGTCTGGAGGAACTTTTTGAACAAGGAAACAGAGATGACAGTGAAATTCTTTCCTGTCTGATTCAGAATCTGTGGTATTTTTCCAGGGTAGAATGCCAGGGACTGCCAAAGTCCCTGCAGTGCAGTGGAGTCTGCTGATGTGAGAAAGATACAAGTGCATCTGAGACCACGAATGCTTTTTTCCTGATGCTTTTTTCCCTCTAATCTAGATGATGAGGTGTTCTTGGCTAATGAGGCACAGCGGCAGGAGTACATTTTAAACCAAGAGGGTGTCATCTACTGGGGGACTGAAAACACAGTCCTAACACAACCCTGGGACTTCAGCCAGGTAAGCAAGAGGTCCAATATGCCTGTGCTCTTTTACAGCCACCAGCAGAGGAAGGATGCGTATCTCCTGTGTGTACAGGACGCTATCCATTTCCATACTGTGGCTTTGATGAAAGAACTTGCTCTCTGCACTCACTGTCTTTGTCTAAGACTGTGCAGGAGAACAGGGACCTGTGTATGAAGTCCCACAACCCAGTATATGGAATTTTAGCTACCTTCTCAGGCTGTTCTCTATGAAGAAATGCATTGATCTATATCTGGGCTTTGTGTGCCTTCCTTTCATCAACAGATATAAAAGCATTTAACAGAGCTTACTAATACTGTCTCTATTTTACAGGTAAAGTGAGGACAAGTAGATCTTCCGATTTTCCCAAGGCCATCTGTCACAGCCAGGGATTAGAATGGGATTTTCTTCCACTTTAGTGCCACCAGATCACAAAAGTACCCCTGTGCCAACCCAGAAAAGCATCAATTTCCCTCAATCAGGGGATGTGGTATCATGCTAATGCATTTCCCACCTTGCTTCAATAAAGCTGTAGGTCTGCCTTTAGTATGTTGTGCTCCCCCTCCAAATCTCTGCCTGGAGCTCTCCTCCACAGCCCACTTATATAAGACTATCAGCAGAAAGGGAGAAATAATCTGCACAGTTACAAACCTTTGCAGGGACTCCAGAAAATGTTCAGGCCAAATTTCCTGAAATGATGTGTTGTTATTTCAGTTTGAGCAGGATATTGTTGACATCTGCTTCACACTGCTGGATGTAGGTGAACGCCATCAACGAGACAAGGATCACACTCAGCGCAAGAACCCTATTCACATCTGCCGCACAGTTGCTGCCATGGTAAGGAGAGCAGACAGCAGCCCTGTCCCTAGCAGAGAACACCCAAATGCAGAGCGAAGGCTAGCATCTTCTCAATCCCAGTTTATGGCAACCTACTGACCAAAGAGGAAGCCTGCCCAGGGCTGTTCCAAACAACACCTCCTGCCTGTCTCCAGCCCTTCCTGATATTCCTGCAGCAGACAAGTAATGCTGCAGCAGTTTCCTAGCAGTGACAGTACACTTACTGAATAAATCTCAGGGGAGACTGTTGGCACCTGTTCTGCTCAGCCATGACCTTCATGCTTTGCACAAAAAATCCTTTTGGTTTCATCTGCCTTGGGAGTAGCTTCATCAAACAGGATGAGGTGTAGCTACCAAAGAGAGGCAATTCCTTAATCCATCTTTCTCTCCTCCTTCCCTGCAGCTGAACTGCGATGAGTTTAGAGGAATCCTGACAGAATGTGGGACCGGGCAATACTATAACGGGACACCCCCTTCCAAGTGGCTGGGAAGCAGCCCCATCCTCCGGCAGTGGGTTGCAATGCAATGCAAGCCTGTCCGCTATGGGCAGTGCTGGGTGTTAGCTGCAGTCATGTGTTCAGGTACAGTAGTGGTTCAAAGACTTTTGTGTTGAGCAAAGCCTTATTTGGTCTGCAGAACCCCTAGTATATGCCTAAATTCCTGGATTAACACAGATCCCAGTAACATAACCTTTAATCTTTAGGTGAGAGGCAGATCCTCAGAATTTCCTCATCAACATTCAGCATCGCTAGCTTTGAGATAAAAGAGTATCAGTACACACCATTCACTGAACGCACCTATGATAGCTTATTTCCTGAGGGGGCAATGCCTCTTGCAAAGTCCAAACAGCAGGCCTGGTGCCATTCCTAATAGGCCTAACATCAGAAAAGGCTCTACATCTATCAGCAGAGGTATCCTTAGAGCAGGATGCACAACTGATTCACAGCTCGCTTTTCTGCACAGTTCTGAGGTGCCTGGGAATTCCTACCAGAGTGGTCACAGGCTTTACGTGGGCTCACAACACTAACGGCAGCCTGAGTGTGGATGAGTATTATGATGAAGATGGGACACTGCTTACACAAGACAAGAGTGCCCGTGTCTGGTAAGAAAACATGGCAAGAATTTGAGACAATACCTGGATCTAGGAAGTGATGAGGGGGGAAAGAAAGAGGTAAACAGCTGCAGGGAGGTGGATAGGAGACAGCTCAGCCGAGATCCTGTCTACATGACCTGTTCTTGAGAAATTGCCGCAACCCAAACTGAAGAGTGCCCTATTACTAGGGCCCACAAAGGAAGAATGATAGCCTGGTCCAGTTGGAGAAACTCCACTTGTGTCAAAAACCATGGTCTCTGCTCTCTTCAACATGCACTGAGCTCTCTCAAAGGAGCATTACTTGGCTGTGATTTGGCTAAAATTTTACTGTACCTCAGGGCTCAGTCCCTTGGTATAAGCACATGATGTTGTCTCTTGCAGGACCTTCCACGTTTGGAATGAATGCTGGATGGCTCGAGCGGACTTGCTACCAGAGTACAGCGGGTGGCAGGCACTGGATGCCACCTGCCAGGAAAAAAGCAAAGGTAAGATATCAAAGATGGGCTTGGGGGCGGGGGGAGTGGAGCGGGGAGCAAATAAAGCAGTTCAATATTCCTCCCTTCCCCAACTTCCAATGGAAGGATGCAAAAGGACAGGGACTCACCCTGTTGACATTAAGCACAAAATCATCATTCATGTTTGGTTTGTGCAGCTTGCGTAGCTCTAAGAGCTCTATCACAGCACTGCTCCCTAATGTCCTCCTCAACTAGATTCTTCACCACTCCCAGTATAGGTCTAAACTAGGTATGGGTCTAGTTGGTAAAGCATCTGAATCTTAACTGGGCCACATTTTCTCTTCAGGTCCATCCTTCTGTGGGCCAGCCCCTGTTCAAGCCATCAAGGAAGGGGACACAGAAGTTGATTATGATGTCTGCTACTTCTTTGCTGCCATCAATGCCAAGTGCCAGGTCTGGATACAAAAAGCAGATGACACCCTCAAGCCAGCTCTCGGTGACACAAAGTACACTGGCAACAACATCAGCACCAAGAGTGTGGGCAGTGAACGCTGTGAGGATATCACACACAACTACAAGTATCCTGAAGGTACAGGGTAGGCAAGTGCCTGAGCACATTCCCTGCCAGTGTTACAAGTGAAGAGTAAAAGACTACAGAGCAGAGCCATACCAGAGCATTAGGGTCATCCACTTCTCACTACTTCTCTTTCCTGAATGGCACAAGAACACCTTACTCTTGCTGTCTACAGAACCAAAGCACATGTCATACCCCAGATGTCATCCTGCTTAATTACATTAACCAGCTCTCTAGAAGGCCAGGCCTTTCTTCACCAGGCACTCTCCTGTCTGGAAAACCTTCTTTCCTGATTTCTGTTACCTGTACACTCTGTACATTCACCTCCCATTACCCCTGTAATATATATAGATATATTTCAGACTCCAGCTGTCTGAAAAGGACTGTTGTGCTCCCAGATATTGTCTAAATCCCTCCCTCAAAAAGTAGCTCCCCCTTCAGAATCGATTACTGGGTACTGTTTCCCTGACCCAACCTTATCGTCTCATCTTAGCCTGTGGTATGTTGTCTGCTTGGCTGCAGTCCATCACAAAAGAATATAGTACTGTGCCCTAGCTACAGCTACAGTTAAAGAGGCAACTGCCTCTTTTACTCTGACAGATGTTAGCACCAAGGTGCTTTAAAAACTATGACAAATCTTTCCAAGTAGATGTATCTTTCAGGTACATCCAATGAATGTCCTGTCAGCTGAAATTCTCAAACTGCTCCAACCAGAAGCACAACAGGATATCTCTCTGTGCTCTTAGAAACAGTTATCTACAGTACTGCCAGGATAATTCAACACCACCCTTCTGCATTTACTGCTTCACACTAGTAAACAGGAAAGAATACTAAAATATATGCTCCCTTTTTTGTGACAGGTTCTCTTCAGGAAAAAGAAGTACTTGACAAAGCCTACAGAAAGATAAAGAAACTTGAGACAACCAGTAGCAGGAGTGAAACACAGTCTAGCTCCATTCCTACTGCCCTTGAAGAGCCAGTTAACCTTTTCATCCACCTCCAGTCGAAGAGTTCTCTGCTACTGGGACAAGATATTCTGCTTTCCATTGCAGTGTTTAACCACAGTGGTAGAGAAAAGGCTACTCATCTGGTAGTGGGGGCCCAGTCTCTACACTACAATGGTGTGCCCATTACCCAACTTTGGAAGGAAGAGTTTCATTTTATCCTCAAAAGCAATGAAGGTAAGGACTCCACTGGGTGCATGGCTAGAAAAGTATATCTAGTCCTCTCACTTGGGGAAAAATGCACTTAGCCCTAAGTTTACAAAAGGTTGGCTGAATAGTTGATTGTAGGTGATTGAAATAAAACACTTTGGCGACATCACCTTAGAGATTTTGAATCTGCAAATCCAGCTGGGATCACTTAAGCTTTTAAATGCTGAGCTTTTAGTACAATGTCAGGCACTAAACACTCCTAGGTGCCATGCAGGCTAAGACCAGACTGTACTCATCTGCATTGTCATCTGTATTTCACCACTCTGTATTCCAGCTAACAACCTGCAGGTCTTTGTGCCTTACTCACGGTACAGAAAAGAGTTGGGAGAGAACCATCTGCTTAGGCTGACTGCCATGCTGAGAGACGAGGACTCCTTCTACATATACTTTGCACAGGAAGAGATCAGCATTTGTCATCCCTCCCTCACTATTGAGGTTAGATTGGTCTATTATTCTGTTACTGCAGTAGTGAGAAAACAGCTTTCATAGTCATAAGCAGCAAAAAAATTCTGCTGGATTGAGTGGCTCTTCTCATGCTGTGTTCTTTCACAGCACTGAGACATCAGTTTGGGAAAGGTAAGTTGTGCCACACTGTTGTATACAGTACTGCCACTTCTACCTTGTCTATATTTGAGCGTAAGGAAATCCTGATGACTCCTAACTCGCTCACCAGTCTGGAAATCAGAGGCTGCAGGAGGAAACTACAGCAGAAGACTAGTTGAGAAGAAAGTAAGCTGGACTTTGCCTCTTCTGGCAACTGGCAGCTCAGGCTGAGACCTCTGGCACCAAAAAAATCATTTATCTCCCTTTAATCATAGAAGAATCTCTTTCCTTCTCTCAGTTTCAGCTCATTTCCTTTTTTCAACAGTTTCCAGAAAATGTGGTACAGTATCAGCCAAGCACAGCAAAGATCAGCCTCCTGAACCCTCTCACCGAACCCTTGGAGAAGTGTGTGATCATGGTTGCAGGGCGAGGGCTCATTTACAGACAAAGGAAGTACAAGTAAGTGCAAACTGATTGATCTAAGAATGGTAAATGGAAAAAGAGACACAATACAAGCTAGAGAAACCCTTGCACAGGAAAGGCTGTCCCCCAAAATAAGCGGGCACCAACATGGCAGGAAGAGACTGCTACAGCGTGAAAGCCCCAGGCATCCCGTCCTTTATTTACAGATAATACAGAAGATTTTCACACTGAAAAGGAAAAAAGCTGGATAACAGAACTTTCAACAGATGTGTAATACATAAGTTGAAGCCAGTATGACATTTGTGCGAAAGCTTCAACCCCAAAGGCCTAGACAGCAGAAGGAAAGTCCTCTGTCAACAAAAAGGGTAACAACAGAAGTACCACAAGACTTAGGCAGAAATACACATTAAATAAGACAACAGTTATAGGTCACTGAAATGAGCTATGAAATTTAGAAATTATTTGCTGTTGAGAAATCAATTGCTTTTTAGCTAGCCACTTGAACATCCATAAGTGGGGTAAAACTATACTGTTTGTGACGTATCTTTCCACCCATTACCCACTGTCAGCAATAAAGACAGTCCCTGTGTACAATTTCAACAGTGTCTTTCCCTTCCCTACTAAAGAACCAGGCAAACCTGGCTTAGCCAAGAGTTATCCAAAAAAGCATGCTTTCCTTCACATGAAAAAAAAATCCAACCCATTTCTCTCAAGAAGCTGCATTAGGACAAAGTAACCTTAGATGCCTCCGTGGGGAGTTCAACCCTCCTGTCACATATCCCTCCCAAACTACTGTCAGATCACAATTCCATTGTGGTAGTTTAGATAACTGCTAGCTGCCTTCTATTTTTTTTTCTTTCCTTTTTTTGGCACCACACTCCTGTCTAGCAAATGCACCTCCTGGGCCCTTGGAACTAGAAATACAAAGAGGTATGCTTCCTGTATAATCCCTCTTGCCTTTCAGGCTGGGCTCTGTGCAACCTAAAAGCATTCAACAGCTGCAAATCCCATTCACCCCCACCCAAGCAGGGCCCAGAAGACTCACTGCACATCTTACCTGCCTTCAACTCCAGAACCTGAAGAGCTACAAAACTATCGACATTGCAGCTGCCTGATGCCCAACTTAGAACAGGTCTTGCTGTCCTGTTTAGAAAAGAGTGATCGTGATCTGTGCCCTGAACTTAGGCAAGCATAGATGTTAACAGTTTAATTAAAGTTATATTTAAAACCATGTCTGACTTTGATTATTTGTACAAACTCAACTCTCTCCCATCTGCCACTATGCCCACTCTCCAGTTTTGTAAGTTGAACCTTACTGTGACAAAGATGGGCTAAATGCTCAAGCAGATGCTGCATTTCTCACCATGCATATGTGCTGAACCCACCACTGCTTAGTCATTTTTCCCTACCCGTGGCAAAAAAAGGATATCCTAGAACTTTAAAGTGATGATAGATGTAGCATTTCTCTAGAGATATACTCTTATCCCCCTACAGATCCTTGATGTTGGTAAAGTAGTAAATAATATTTTCTACTGCTTTCTGAGGAAATAGAGAAGAGAAAGATACTTCACTCTTCCCTAAGGCTAGACAGGAAATAGCAGCAGTGCTGCATATTTTTTAATGGTTCATTGGGCTGCCTGCAAAAGAAGCAAGACCCTTTCCTTCTGTATATATCCTCTGCCACCTGAAAACAGATAAAGCCACTCATGCAAATCTAGCAATATTTTATTGTTCTTTGAACCCCATAGTAGTTGTAATGTCTGAAGAATGGGGCACATTCACAGCATTAAGATGCAGCACTGTACCATCCCAGGAATCCAAGCAAAACGACACCTTCTGCAATGGCAAAGAGCAACTTCCTGGGAAAGTTTTACCAAGTGGCAGTAAAGTTCTCTCCTAAAAACATCGTTCTCATCATTCTCCCACTAGCTGGAGAACAGCGAGATTCACTGGAAAAGCATATGCCAGAGCCAGTGGCAGCAACATATGTAGACATGGAAGAGCTAAAGTTGACCCTGTGTGAAGTTCTTGATTTTGTTCATGTTGTGATCTACTGCACCAGATAGAAACTGCACCCAGCCTTCCTCTGATGGTGGACATACATGGCTTGTCCTGCAAAAGTGGAGGAAATTCATTAGGAAAGCCTCCTGGGTGTCTTACACCTATGCATCCAGACAACACGTGTATTGTGAAGTGCTGAATTACCACAGCATTAAAACAGGACTGCTATAGCTCCAGAGTGCTTTGAGCAAGGAATAACCCACATCCAAGTCTCTAGTCCCAAACCTTAACACATATATGTGTGTCTTCAGTGGGAACCACTTTCATCCCTACCATCCTTTTCTTACTCCCATCCCTTTGTGGCTGGATATCATAATTATTCCAAAATGCCAGCATTTACTGTCTAGAAATGAGTTCATCTTTGACAGGAGGCAGAAAGAGATCAACCTTCTTAGCAGGGAACACACACTTCTAAAACTGTAACTCATACTCACTTTGTAATCTCTAAGACCTTCTTTAATACCGAGGCCAACTTAGCAGCCTAGAAAGAAACAAAAAGGAAATAAAGTAAGCCAAACACAGAAAAAAAGGGGCTCAGCAGTACTGGAAAAGAAAGGGGGGTGCAGGAATGCCCAACACAGCCAAGAATGAGTAAAACTGCCACAGATCCTGATGCAGAAGGTATCTTATCTATCACTGTCATGCTGGGAGTGTCTCCCAACCTACTGCTGGCTGGGACAGGTGAAAATAAAGACAGGCTGTTTATTAAAGCATACATTAAAATGCTTTCTTCTTTAAAAAGGTAAGCCTATTAGAAATTGTAACATATTAAGGCATGAAGTTACAAGTGACTGACTGTAATGCAATTTGATATAAAGCAATACTGTCTTTTTTATGCCAAAAAAATCAAGCCACTGGCCAAAGGCATGAAACCAGATTTAAGAATAAAAAAATCTCAGATATGGGAAGATACGTACTTAATTTATGATGCAAGGGACCCCTGGAAGTCATATAGTACAACCTCCTGCTCAAAGCAAGGCCTACCTCAAAGTTCAGTCAGGTTGCTCAGAGCCTTGCCCAGTCAAGTTTTGAATATTGCCAAAGATGGAGATTCCACTGCTTCTCTGACCAGCTTGTTTCAGTAGCTTAACCACACTCACTGTGAGAATTTTTAATTTATATTTTTAATTTAGATAACTTTATTTGAGCAAGTCTACATTACCCAAGTAAAAAAGTAGACATGCAATACATCGGCAGCCTTAGGCCTCACTTTCCTGAGGTAGTCATTGGACGTCTCTATGGATTATGGTTCAGAGCCAAAGCTCAAGTGGCCATGCTCTTCTCTGAAGAAGTAAAGATGAGGAATGCATTTCCACGTGAAGGAAGCGAAGTGTGCAAGAACCAAAGGGGACTCTTCATCCCTAAGAACTTGTTACTGAGACAGTCACTAACACCCACCTCTCCCTGACAGTCAGCTAATCCCTCCAATTCCATTTCTTCCCCTTCTCTACGGCCAAGTGAGTAGACCTGCATGCAGGCTGCAGATACTTACATTGAGTCGCACAGCCAACTGGTTCATAGGTGGATACATGCTCAGTGCCAGCTCATCAACACTAGAATAGAAGAGAGGGGAGCAATGGAAGAAAGGTCCTGATAGCACAACTCGTGGATCCTGGTCAAAGCCTACACTCACCCTGAATGTAAGTCAGGAACAGCAGTGCATGACAAGGAGACAACATCAGTCATACCCATGGGATGCTTCTCACTGCCTTCTCAGACATCTGTGTGCCACTCTCACCTTACAGTGAGACATGGCCACAGCTCCACCCCAAGCTGCAACGTATGTTCCTCTCCTAACTTGCACAACTCTCAACAGCATATGCCATCATAGTCCTCCCACCACACCTACTTCCACCACCTGCTCACAGCTTCAATATCATAAAAGTTTTCCTAATCCATTCTCTAGACCTCAAGAAAGACAGGGACTGCTCTGGAGCAAAAAGTGGCATGGGGACAGACCTGCTTACCTTGGACTGATCTCATTAGCAATGTCTGCAAGATCATCCAGCTGAGCGATCTGCTCTGGAGAATCAGCTTTGCCATAAGCCTTCACTACACCCAAGACCTTCTTCAGGCAAGCTTTAGAGGCCTTCATTAATCCCATGCAGGAGCTAAGTAGCTTCCGGTCAGCTTCTGACCAATATGTATCTCTGTTGCCTCGAAAGCCCAGCTCTTCATCTTCCATGATGTCACTGTAGGGATCTTGCCCTTCCACCAGAGCCTGAGAATACAGATGCACTGAAAACCCAGAGCCTAACATCAATTCCAGCAACACCCAGAAGGAAAGGAAAAACATTATCTAGAAATCATACAAATAATTTATGGAGCAATCTCTCTCCAACCAGCATCTCAGTTGCCAGATTCTGTTAATCCTAGCAGGACTGGATTAAGAAAAACTAATCCCCCACTCCAATTCAACAGAGCAAACAGCAAGAACCTGGCAAATAGTGCCATTCTTACATCCACCTAAACCACCCCACCGCCCCACCCCACTCCCCCTGCAGTTCAGGACATCACTTTATGGAAACCTTATGTAAAGTAAACCAGGCTTGAGTTTAAAAACTCATTAAGATCCAGGCATAATACAATAATCTAGGTCATATCAGAACAAATTTAAATCAAAGCCTGTATATAAAACAATCCCTGTGTTCCATCACTGAACCATCACTGCAATCCATCACTGCAGGTTCTTCAAAGGCTTAGGGGCTTCCTTACATGTTCCATCTCCTCCAGAGCATCCTTGACCACACCTAGACATGCAGCCAGAGCTGACGCAACTGCTGCCTGGTTATCTGCAAAAGCAAAAGGATGAAAACCGTGGCACTGCACTGATTCAAATCAGCTTGCAACAACGTTCATCTAGGTTTGCAATCATTAGATCTTGAGATTATAGGATCAAACTTTTTGCAGAGTTCAGAGCTGCATTGTTGCTATGCAAAGAATCTGGCCTGGCTTCCAAGCTTATACATTTCAAAACAGTCGGGTTTTGCAGAACGAGTGAGCCTTCATTGTACTAACTAGAATGCCCCTTGCAAGGGCTATTGATGTTCCAAGACAACACATCCTAGTTCTGTTGTTCTGCATACACAGTACTCACCTCGTGGCAGGTTGGACACTTGCTCACATGCCTCCCACACACCACCAGTTGATATAAGCTGTTCCTGAGACAAGCTGAAACAAAACAAAGCCCCCCCAGGTTAGACTCAATAACACCACTCTGCTAGACTGTGTTTTTATTTTCTGCACCAAAGATGATGCACACTAGCAGAAGCTCTGCTGGAAAGATGTCACCAACCAGCTTGTCACTAGTATCTCATGTCTGTGTAAAGCAAGAAGTGCTGGCTCCTACTGAGTTTAATGATCTGTTGGAACAAGAAGCAGGAGCCTCTTTAAAAGGCCTCTCAAGGTGCTTATGCATATTATTTATCTTTCAGAATCTATGCAAATCAGATGTCTGTATTATGGGTTGATGACCTCTGCCTAAGGGCAGTGGCATGTAATCCGTGAAGACAGGAAGTGGTCCATAGCAGTCCAATAACTAGCTTTATGAAGTTGCGCAATCATTGCATGTGACTGTTCACTCCAAGGGCAAAAACAGCCAAACAGTGCAAATGCTATCCAGCACCTTCATGGGAATCCTCCTCCCAGCATCTTTCCTTGCCACAGACAGGATGAAAATCTATTCTCCATGTAGGCAAACGTACCTGACTCAGTCACTGGGACAAGAGGGTACTGTCAGGGCCTTGAGTGTATCCCACCCTCCTAGGAGTTTAGTTGGCTTAGTTGAAAAGTTTAGTTGGCTAAGTACAAGGTCAGCTCCTTTGCTGATAGGAGGTATTGTGAAGAAAGCTAGAAGCGAGGGCCAGCCCTTCCTTACCCTAGGAGATGCTTTTACCCTGAGGTTCTTTCACTGGGCCCTGTTTGTGCTACATCACGGCTGTGTAGCAGTTATGTCTGCACCCAGTCTCATACCCCCTTGATTCAGACCTGGATCCTGACCCACTGATTTGACCTACTTGCCTTGATCTGAGATCCAACTCATTGTAACGGACATGCTGGGCAATCTCTGGAAGGTGTCTGATGCTGGTTACTCTCTCTGGACCTGACTCTGATCCTGACTTGCTGGCCTGACTTTCCAGCTTGACCTCATCGCTACAGGCGATGATCTGGACTCTCAGCTGAACCTCACTACCCTCACCAGCACTGCTCTGCTCACTCAGGTACTGGGGGACAGGGCCTTTGCTGATGAGGCCACTGCCTCTTCCTGCCTCATAACAATGCTCTGCTTCTGCCTCCTCCCTTCCCTTAGGAAGCAGTCTGCACTTGCTGCTTCCTAACAAGTATACTTGGAAATTTTTCTTCCTTTTTTTCTGGAAAATTACTACCTCTCCAATGGAGCACTGAGAATTGTTTCTGTGAGTTGGATCATTCCTTCCACTACTTCAGTGGTAGCATCTCGTACCATCTTCCGAAGAGTAGTACCTGGTTGAGATTGAGAAAGAGCAAGAAAGTTGCCACAAAGTCAGCACCGACAGAAAGCAACTGCCAAAGATGAACATACAGACTGCTCTGTTTGTGTGGATATACACTGTATAAATTAAGTTACAAGTATTTTGAAGGAAGCAACATGTTTCCCAGTTCCAAAAGGACTTCGGACAAGGATCTCAACACTTTATAAATATGAATACTCAATCAACTATACAACTTCCTACATTATCACTCTTTCACAGATGGAAATCTGCAGGAATAGACAGACAAGTGGTTCACTCATAAACGTGTTGCGAGTCTACAGAATAGCTGATAATGGGACTACCTGCTCATGATAACTTGCTTTCCTGCAGATGCCAGATCTCATATTAGGCTCTGAAATACTGTGTTTCTTTATATAGTGGTGAAAGAACCACCACCCTATATAGTGGTGACTGCCCTACTGTCACTATCTCACCTTGGCCCTTAGGGAGCCAGTAGTACACTGTGGCAACCGCAAGGATGGCATTTTGGACATCTTCACTCAGCTTCCGGCAATCCTGAAAATGGATAGGCAAAAGGATCAACCGTGAGTAGTGCATAGCTGCACCGCATTTAGAAAGTCTCACAAGCAATCACTTACATTCAGATTGCCTTGAAAAAAAGGGAAGCATAGTAATGGCCATCTTGCTTGAGAAACAAATACAGCACAACCAGAAAATACAGTAAGCAAGCTGTATACATCATAAGCCGCCTCATGATTTGGCAACAAAACATGCCCTGGTGTGGTGATCATGCATCAGAGAGGAAGAAGTGGCTTAGATCACTATTCTGAACTGAAGGTCTTTTTTTTTCTCCTCCAAACACAGGTGTGATAAACTTCTCTCAATTAACAGCAAAAATATTGCGTATTCTTTGTTAGATCTAAGGTCTGTATTGCCCAAAATCCTGTCTCTATCAGCAACCAGCTGTAGATGTTAAAGAAAAGAATGTAAGAATACTTCTCTTTGGTATGTCTCCCTAACTTACAGAAATTAGTTCTCTGGGCAATTCTTGAATTGGATCAATACACTACAATGCATAGCCCATACTGACATCCCTTGTTTGTGCTGAACCAAATGACTTTGTTTTAGTCAAGTGAACCAAGAGATACCTGAAACTTGTCACACACACTGCAATTTCACAGTCTGTGGGGGCTTTCACTCACCTCTGCAGAAGTCAGTGGAGGCCTTGAGAATGCCAGACTCAGCTTTGTAGCTTCCTGTGACGTTACTTTGAATGTCTGACCTAGAAAGGATTCAATGGAAGCAAAACAATGGAAAGTAACTCGGGTAACAGATAAAAGAACAAAGCAGCTAGATGAGCAACATCTCTGATGCTGCTTTGCCCTACTGCCTGATTACCATTTCTTCCTTCCAGGCAATACAAAGACATAAACTTAATCCCACTACAGAAGAAGAAAAATTCCATGGTGTATTTGTGCCCTGCATGTTGCATGTGTCCTACGTCTGCTTTTCTTCCGTTTTTTTTACGTAGCTGGTAGTGATAGCCACAACAACATTTTGTGTCCTGGTCCATGACACCTTCACCAGGATCTGCTGGGAGGTTTTAACAGAGACTGAAAGCCTTAAAAATCGAGTTGTGACAACTGTTCGATACTGGCTGAGGCTTTGCCAATGCCAACACCCTGGAGTGGAGGGCAAGTGCAGAAGCCCTGGCTGGAGGCCTGCCGGGGATCTCGCTTGCAAGTCGGAACCCTGCCACGCACCGGTACCGCAGATACCCGCCTACGCCGCAGCCCAAAGCGTCCGCCCTGGCCCGCCCCGCGGCCCGGTCCTGACCCAGCCCGGCACCTACAGTGCGGCCCAGCGCCAGTCGACCCCGCACGCGGCCCGCCGCCAGCCCGCTCCCCCACCCG
>NW_008795316.1:118852-132335 GCF_000699145.1 Aptenodytes forsteri
GCTGCGGGAGCTGCCAGCTGCGCGTACCGCTCCGTCACCACCGCCCATCGACAGACTGCGCGTCACATCCGCTTCCGGGTAACGGCAGAAACGACGCTGTCCCGCCTCTTCCGGCAAGCCCACCCTGTCCCGAGCCCCGCCCCGACAGACGAGACGGCCGCAGGACGCAGCGATACGCTTTATTAGCTACAGGGGTGGCAGCGAGTTCCCGAGGAGCCGATACGGCGTCCCCGGGGTGCGGGGGATAAGAAACGGGCCAGACACCGCACTACAGCAGCCGGTGGAGTTCCTCGAAGTTAAGCAGGTTGTTGGCTGTCTGGGACCAGGCCGCATGGGTCGCACCGTCCATCTCAGAAGCGAGGCTGTTGGTGCTGTCCAGAGCGTGGTTTGTGCCCCCGATGACTGCATGGCACTCGGGGCACTTACTCCTCTCCATTGCCCCCCCACAGTCCCCAATCACATAAATATGCCCATTTCTGCACTTGAACCAGTGGCCACGGGGATAGCCAATAGCACTGACAATCTGCACCCGCTCAGCTTCAGAGATCCCCAGCCCTGACACGGGCAAGGCAGTGCAGAGCCTCTCCAGGTCAGCCTTCACTGCAGCCTCATCCTCCGCTGTGAATTTCTTTGTCCCTTCCAGGATCTCACGCACACTGGCAATCTCTGCTGCAAGCATTGGGGTGATCATCCCACTTGCACCTTTGCACCTTGCCAAGAGGCTCAGCAAATAGGTCAATCTCTGGGTCTCAGACTGCAGGTCAGAGAGCTCCTGTCTTGTAAAACTGAGGCGTGGCTTATCCAGCCACTCCTGGATTTCATCCAGCCGCTTTCTCAGCCCTTTCTTCTCACTCGCATCAATTTTGCTCATAGAATTCGTTAGGTCTGCTACACGTTCATAGAACTTAAGCTGGTTCTCAATTAGTCCGATACTCTTTGTGGAGAGATCAGAAGCTTTTAGTTTATCTTCTAGCATGAGGTACTTAAGGGGTAGATTCCTCTGCAGAACAGCATTCCCTGTCAGTGCAGTCTGCAGTCTTTGTCTGCTAGACTCAATTTCCTGTGCTGGGCCTTGGATTTTCTCTTTCACCCTTTCTATCTCGTCTAGCCGCCTTTTCACAATGGTGCCATATCTCAAATTCTTTCTGACAGGTGTCTGACAGATAGGGCATACCTTCAGCTTGATGACATCATCATCTTCATCCATATAATGGTCAAGGCCTTGGGACTCAAAGACATGGCCACAGTCTTCAAGCTGTACAAATCGAGCGTCTGGGTCTTCCTCAAAGCCAAAAAAGATCTGGGTGAGTTCCTCATGGTCACAAACGAGGCACTTCTTTGGGCAGGGCTCTCCACACAATCCAATACAAGGATGACCACAGCACAGTAACTTTGCACATGGTACATTGCAGCGAGGCCTATTGCATGGTTCAGAGCAAAGATTGGTACACTGATAGTGCTGGCACAACCACTCACATGGCTCAGCACATGGAGAACAGCTCTCTCCACATTTCTTTTTACACCTACTGTGGATACAGTGGTTCTGACATTCCAGCTGACAGGGAGGGCATTCTGTAGTACAAGGCTGCTGACACTTGTGGGAGCAGACCAAGAAGCGTTTGCACGGGCTGTTACATGGCTTATGAAATCTTCCTTCAAAGCAGGTATGACAGGAACCTGAGCATACATGACCACACTCCAGTGTGACAGAACACTTCGTCTGACATTCCACAGGCTTCTCGTGTTTCATCTCCTCAGTGATCCAGCATTTAACTTGCTGGTTATGGCCACATTTCAGTGTGACTGTAACCAGTTCAGGACACTGCTTAGTGCATTCCTGCCCACAGAATTTGTTGCATGTGTGCCCACAGTTCAACTTTTTCTGGCAGGGTTCTTGACAAAGAAACTCACTGTCTGGAATAGAGCATGGCACCATCTGCAGGTGGCCACACTTAGAAATAGTTTTCTCTACTGTCACCATGCATGGTCCACAGGGCTCATAACATGACCGCGGACAGCGGTGCCCATCTGCACAAAGCACCTTTTGACAAGGCTTTAGACACTGATACTCTTTGTGCTGTGTGTCATATGGGTGACATGCCCTTGTGCAAACATGTCCGCAACTCAACCTAAATTCACAGGGACGACTACAGCCTCCTTCTGGGACTTTGCTGAAGTCTGCTGCTGTAGATACCAGTGTCTTGGTTTCAGGATGGTTTTGACAGCAAAGCACCAACGAGTGGCCAATGTGACCTTTCTCCCGAAGCGTGTGAATGATCTTGCTCCAGAGAGGAACCTTGCCAAGCATTCTCATATTTCCAATACAAAACAGCCCTTTCTTAGCTCTGGATAGTGCTACACATACCCGATTAGAGATCTGTAAGAACCCAGCTCTCTCCTCTTTGTTGCTCCGCACGAGTGACAGCAGAATAATATCATTCTCCTCCCCCTGGTACTTATCTACTACATGAACCTTCACACCTGCAAAGGTCTTGGCTGGCATGAGCTTACGCAGACAGAAAAGCTGTCCAGTATAAGTAGTGAGAATGGTGATCTGAGAAGGTAGATAATCCTGACACAAGAAGTATTTGCAAAGTTCCACTACAAACTGGGCCTCATGTGGGTTCTGGTGGCTTTTCCCTTCCTGGATCTCTTGCTCAGGAAAGTCATGTTCCACAAAGAAGAGGTTAGATAAGACCCCCTGAAACAAGAGAAAGGAATGTCAGAAACAGAACTCTAGCTTCTGTCACTGCAGCCTGTTTCCATGTCCCCGATTATCCACTGACAGAAGGATGCTTAAGGAGAGGACTACAGTATGCAGTTACCGCATACTTAGACAATTCCTTCTTAGATTTCCATAGCGTATTCATCAGATAGGAATTTAAGCTTATTAATCACATTTCAGCTTATTAGTGACATTTCAGTATCCTAATATGAAATCAGTTCCCGTAGATAATTTTATTCCCTGTCTTTTCAGAGTTGTTTCTACTGTACCTTTTCACATTATAGAAAAGAGAAGATTAAGTGCTACTAACATTTCTCAAAGCATCATAGTTCCATTTCACATTCATGGCATGAACAATGTCTTGTTTTGGCCATGTGGGAAAAGATAGGAAGTTACCAGCGCACAGGGCTTAGCACTTGCCTAAAACTGCCTAGCAAAAAACATGCCTTCTCTGTTACTGCAGTAAAAAACAAAGAAGCAAGGAGGATTGCTTTTCCACGAGGAAAACTAGGAATACTAGGGACTCCAGTAGTCACTTACCAGCTCCAGGGGCGTAGAGTTGTCTGCTCACCTGTTCAAAAATTCCATTTGCCTTGAGTTACCAGGGACCTTTATTTTTTGCCTATTGACTGGAATTCTTCTACCCATAAGAAATTCTTGGGCTGCGTGCCAAAACCCAGAGACTGTTTTTATACGGAAAGAACATTTTTTGTAGATCAAACACAGATCTCTGGTTTTCCAAGGTGTCCATAGTGGCATAGTGTCCACTGCTGTACAATTTAATTCAGTGATCACCTATATTGGTTATTGTACTAGATGGGAAGACTCAATTTTGATGCCTTTTGGTATCTCAAGTTTGTTTTAAGGCCAGATGGAACCATAAGATTCTCCAGAATAGCTTCTTGTAGGAGAAATGGGGTAAAATTTTGTGGTCTCTTAAGTTGTTGTGTGTTTTGGGTGGGGCTTTTGTTGTTGGTTGGTTTTTTGTTTGGTTGGGTTGGGGGGGGGGAAGGGGTTGGTTTGCAGGTTTGGTTTGGGTTTTTTTTTTTTAAATTTGTTTAACTAAAGCATCTTCTACAAAATACTTGATCTGGATTTCAAGATACCAAAAGTGGACCTGCCACTTTCCCAGATAGCTTATACTAGTAATTAAATCATCTTCAGTATTCATTTTCTCTTGTCTGGCTTCAGCATTCTGCTATAGTTTTCAGTATGCTTTCCTCATCCAGTTAAAGAGCTTTTAACTAATTAGTACTGTCTTTTCATGAAGAGAGATTTACGTAGGCTAAGCTACTGTAATCCTCTTTCTGTAGCTACCTCCAATTCCTTCTCCCAGGGTATTCAGTCACTTGTGTTTCAGAGATCCAAGGCCTAGGTCTGATACAGCATAGCAGTGTAACCCTGCCTCAGACTTCTGGGGAAATAGTTAAGTTGTGACAGAGAGCTGCGAGCAAGTCTGCAGAACAGGGCTATGCAAGATAAGAAAGGTAAAATTACAGACAGAGATATGGTTGTAAATAGTTCAAAGATGCAAGAAAAGCACCAACATGGAGAGATATGAAATCCTAATTAGGGTGGGGAAACACAAATCAGAAAACAGGGAGTTAATGTTACTGAGTTTCCATCTTAAAACTAAGCAGCAGCAGAGGCCAACACTTCTTCTGACTGATACCTGCCTGACTATAGCAAAGACTCTTCAAGTGTCTTATGGTGTGGCAAGCATACTAATGCTTATAACTTATTAAATTCTAGCTGTTTATTGTGCGTGTTAGCCACTAAGTGGTTGCTTTATACTTTTAAGCTGAACAGATCTTGTTTGCAGATGTTGTGTATTGGTAAAATGCCCAGAGAACCCAAGGAAGGAGGGTTCCAGTAATCAAGCCACCTATCTTATGTTGGAGTTTCACATATTATGCTTTAAGTCTCTCATTTAAGATTTCTTCCTAGCTTTCAATCTCCTACAATTCTTTTGGTCCCTTTTCCATTTTTCACTGTTCTTTTAAAGTCATCAGTATTGGATTTATTTCCAGTGTCCACCATCACTAATGCCAGAAGAACTACAAATTACTTGCCTAATTCTGTATCACACATTTCCTTGATTCAGGTGTAAGTTTCAGTAACTGAACTTGATCTAAGAATTTGAAATCCTTGAACACTCTATTTTACAGAAACTCATTTTAGCCAGTAACAGGGTACAAAAGCAATTGCTTGGATTGCTGAAAACTCACTTTTATGTTCTCATACTTCAGGACAGAGGGATGGTTCTCCAGCTCCTGGTATATATGAGGACTGAGAAGCTGGGCAATTTCAGGACGCATGCGGTGCTGAAACACAAAGCAGCTTTATCAGTCTTGAGGAAGGAGCGCCATATTTCCCTGTCAATGTTGTGTTGTTCCACCGTACAGACTGTGGCTGAATACAAGACAAAGATGACTTTCCAGTAAGAGTCAAGAAGGGACCACCTCCCAATCCCCACCCTCCCCCACCCTATCGCTGCCACCACCAGCAATTACAGGGGGAGTAGTAGCAGAGTATCTTCAAGAAAATCTTTTGGCAAGGTTGTTGTAATAAGAATGGTGGTTTCAGTGCAAATCTAAGAACACTGTTCTAGATAACAAAAGCCAGCACCTCACCCTAATCACTACATGAGCTCTTCTAGGTAGTTTTAATATAGGACTGCTGGAGGTAGAATTAACTTCTCCAGGCACCAAGATAGATGATTATAGCAATTTAGCAGGAAGCAGCCTGAGAAGACTTGTGCTGTCAGTCTCCAGAGTTCTGGAAGTTTCAGATGCCACAATAAGCCATGTTCATTGCACTAAAACATGTGGGAACCACAGTACTGCGGATGACATCACTGAATAATTGGAAATACACTGAAACACTTTGTGGCAGTTTGACAGTTCTTGCCATTCTTCTCTGGAATTAAATAGCACATTCTTTTCTTTTAGGCTGCTCTGAGAGTAGAAATATAAACTTAAGTGTAAATGCAATGGAGTTTTTTATAGCTCTTCCTCACCTGGTATTTCAGACGGACAAAGGGGAAATCGACTTTCACCAGCCGTTCAAAGAGAGAGACTTCCAGATTGAAGTTCTTGGCCAGGTCATATACATTTGTATTAGGCCGCAGCTGAAAGAGAAGGGATAGGAGGTCCATGTTTTAGCACTTTTCCTATGTATTAGTAAGATTTTTCACTCATCTCCTTCTGTCACTGGTCCCCCATAGAAAGGCCAGAGACTGGATTCTTGCAGAAGTGCTAAATATCAAAGTTAGATATAGTCACAACTGAAGTGGATACAAGCACATGTAAAATCGTATCAGTTAAACTAAAAGACAAGTCCCACAGGAGCTCTACTCCAAAACTACAGGAGACAGGACCTGTGGAAGATGGGGAGCAGTAAGTGTTGGCAACCTTTCACATATGGTGTTTGGTTAAAAGGTTCTAGTTCATTTGCACAACAGTTAGAGGCATTAGTCATGGATGTTACCTGCTGGTGATCTCCAATGAGGATGAGATGCTGACAAGCTTTACTCAGAGTAGTAATGGTGTGAGCCTCAAGCACCTCTGCTGCCTCTTCTACAATGACAATTCGTGGCTCTACTTTTTGCAAAATCTGACGGTATTTGGCAGCACCTGAGCAAGGAGAGAAGATAAGCCTTAAGTACATGCAGGCAGTATGACAAAGAGTTTTCAGGGAGGGGAGTAGGCTGTGTCCCAGAAAAGACTGGGGTTCTTCCCAAGATTCCCTGTTTCAAGACTCAGCTTTTTGAACTTTAAAACAGCACCATACCAAGGATGGCTTCTATATGAAGAGTTATTAGGGAAAGCAGGTGGGGATTAGAGTCCTATGCCTGCCTTGGCCCTTTTCCGACGCTCTCTTCAGACATAAGATACCTTCTCAATACATTGATCAACACACATGAATAAACCTAACATTTTCTCTCCAAAGGGTCATATTACAATGACCTTTACACTATCATGACCAGAAGGTGATATGGGGATAGTAGTGCAGACACTAGCTGTGCTTTACTCAGGCACAAGAAGTGGAGCATTTCTAATAGAAGAATGCTGCTTGAGATGGAGGGAGTGCAAGAGTGCACAGAAACTGCTCATGCAGTTAATTGACAACTCACACAATAGCCAGGTTTGCAAAGGGAGTCAGAGATTAAGAAGGCTGCAGACGAATGCAGAGCCTGATCCAGGCTGTCAAGCAGCATACGATACTAATCTTTTGGCAACAAGGTCCTTTAACCATTACTGGATGCAGTGCAATACTGGTTTGCTTCCCAACTGCTGTGCACCTGTAGTTGTCATCCCCACAACTTGGGCCTCCTTGAGAATGCAGAGATCTTCCTGCAGCCTCAGTTCTGTCAGCCTTTCTGCTGCTGCCTGATACTGCCGTTCGTGCTGCAGAATCCTCCGTCGAATAAACCCCTGATAGGTCTGCAGCCAAAGCCTGAGAAGAAAGTGCTGTTATCACACACAGCAAGGGGAATAGGATAGCGATTCAGAAGCTCTGAGTGGATTCAGTTCAAAACTTTCTCTGTGTCTTTTGTGCAAGAGATTATTAGCATCTGTACTTAGTCCTGAACACACACAGTGGAGATGACAGCACTGCCTGTACAACACAGGGAAGGTAAGAACAGGCATGTTCAAATAAGGAGCTGAACAGATATGGACAGAAACACCATGGCTTGACAGAAAGAGTTTGCAAACTGGAACAGTCCTAGGAAACATCTGCCTGACAGACCCTGCAAAATAGCTTTGTCACCTGTAAAGCCTCCAGCGGGAGCTCAGGTCAAGTTGCCACAGATCCTTTATAGCCTTGGCCTCTAACTCTGTCATTGCACTCAGTTTACGGAGCTCAACCTTCATCTTCTGTTTCATTTTCTTCCTCTGGACAGCAGTTATCTGCAGAAAAAAAGCTCCCCAATAAGCAGTTACAGCACAAAAATTCTCCTGTATTAGCATCCCCGTGTTATTCTTCACACAGTCAAGCAGAACCAGAGCATGCTAGTTCATGCAGTTACCTCCCACTGTATAGTCTTCTGTTGTGGTTGGGCTGTTCCTTCTTCCTTGTCCTCCAGCTTCATAGCCAACAGCATGCTGGCTAGTTCATGAACAGCTCTGTGCTCTTCCTCCTTCCTTCCCTGAGGCTTTGCTGCCTCTTCATCCTCAATCACTCTGTCAGCTTGAATCAGGTCAGCCTCCTCTGGGATCTCCAAAAGCTCCTCTCCTGCTTCACCTTCCCACTCCTCCTCTCTCTCCTGCTGACCACCTGTGAGAGTCACCAGTCATATGCAGTAAGCCACAGCCACTCTAGCAGAATCACAGTACAGCAGTCAGATCACCATGTGGAAATTAAGGTTAATCTTCTTTCCACTACCTTACAGTATCATGCATCTTTCAGTGTCTGTTAAGTAGCAGTGTCTCTTTTCTGGCACACATGCACTGCTTAGGCAAACGCACCTGTAGAGGATGGGGGGTGTGTGTGTGTGTCTGTGTTTTGGGGGTTTTTTGTTCTTTTTTTTTTTTTTTTTTTACCTGGATTCTCAGCCCCTATATTCTCTGCAGCATTCTGGGTGAAGACAGTTACACCAAGGCCCAGCCACTCCAGAATCATTGAGTGTTGTGAAGTACTGTAGTAAAACTCCTCATCATCCTAATATAAGGAAAGTCAAATCAGCCAGGCCTATTGCACTTCAGAGCCTTAGGATGATGCCAAAGCAGCACCTTGCAGCAGCAGGCAACTAGGACAAGTCCCCCGAGAGACCTCCAGAGCTAGAAAGTCTGAGCAGCCTCAGATCTTCAGAAAGAGCATCCCTCCTCCCCTTCAGTTTAAGAGGCTTTCATTTGGGCACTTGTATTTTTATGCTGATAAAGATCACTTAGAATCTCTGCAGTTTAAAGGAACAAAATTTAAAGCCCCTGCCTGCCCTGCCCAGTCTAAACTACTGTCACTTGGCACAGTTTGCTATTCACTCCCTCACTTTCCTAATAGCCAAGTGATGCTAAAAGGTGTGCTTGGGGAACCTCAGACTCATTAGCAGAAAGGGTAGTAATCACACATTGGGACTGCTTGACTCAGAAGAAAGGGACCTCTCTTACCAGACCATTCATCAGGCTGTCCCAGTGCTGGGGCGCAATGCATGCTTCCAAGTGCCGCTCATGCAGAACTCCGTATGTTGTGCACTCTAAGTGCTTCGCTCCTTCATGGAGCTCCTGCTCAGCCTGTTTCATCTCACTGGTTATCTACTCATAACAAAGAGAAGGGAGGCATCATCATACTCAGAGAAACGAAGTTCAGAAACAGCAGTACAAGCAACTGATAAAGTGAACAAGGACAGAAGAATTACGAGGCTGACTTCAGTGTAAGACAAGGTGAAAGAACAGGTGTGGAGGAAGTTCAGTTAGCTCCTCCAATACATAGGCAACCCAGTCCCATCATCTCCAGTGAAGTCTGCACGTACATTCACATAGGCTCTGCGGAGATGCATTGGCAAGTTGTATCGGAATTCACACTTCTTCCTCAGCTCCCTCAAGGTGAATTGCTTCAGGACCTCACTGCTACTTCTGCCCCCAACACGCACCATCCCATGTTTTTGGAATGTGTATATTCCTGGGAATGAAAGAGAATATTAGTACTAAAGAGGTAAGCTCTGTTTTCTGCAGTAAGACAAGGGGTAGAGAGAACACCCTTTGTCTGCAAATGCTACACTGAATTGGTCTGAGTGAAGTTTTCTTACTGTGTATCAATGGGGCTAGAGTCACTAGAAAAAGCCAAAAGGGCAGGTCATTATGCCAGAAGATGGGCAGAGTAAGAGCTATACTGTAATTTCTACCTGACCCTCCATCATACTTGTCAGGTACTCTTACCTTCTAAGAACTGATCCAGTGCATGGTTAGTATAGCAGACTATAAGGATGGGAGACTTCTGGACAGTGCTTTGCCACACATGCTTATTAGTCAAGAGAGCCTGGACAATCTTCAAACCCACATAAGTCTTCCCTGCAAAACAAGCTCAGAATCAGAAAAGGGTAATCCACCCTCTGCAGAGTGCCTTGAAACACAGGAATTATCAAAACCGGACACAAGACTTCCTCCTAGGCTGCAAATCTGATCTGTGCCAAAAGAGCTGACCCCAGAGGTAACTAGTTTACAAAATGTAAACGAAGTAGCATGACACTGCCTTTCTGGCCTGTAGTTGAGCAAGGCCATGCTCTGCAAGAATGTTGTCTTTTGGTTAATATATTAGACCTGGACCCAGGGTTTCCTCTGCCACTGCATCCCCCAGCCCACTCTGATACTGGCTTCATACATGACATTTGGCTGCACATGAAACATCCACATACTAGTGGAATACAAGCAGTGGTGCTTGTTGAGTTCAGGTACCATTTAAAACAATTGCAGTTAATCTTGTAATGCTTTATTCACACAGAGGATCATGGCTGAACACTCCCAACGTTCTAACATGCTATGAAGACAAATAGGACTGTTGCACAGCAAGAGGTACCACGTTATTAAAGATGGTTGAAAATTTTTTCACCCCAATACACAAGCAGAGCCAACAGTGCAGTTGGTGTCTACTTGCAACTAGGTTGGCAACGCATAAGATCAGATATGGGTATTTGAAGATGTTTTAACCGTCTCCACAGCTCATGCTAGCTGGGCTACTCAAGCATCAATTAGGCATGGGACTAAAGCTTTGGAGACAGTACAGCTGGCTTTCTCTGAAGTTAATCTCCCTAACTGGGGGAATCAAGGAGAACTCCTTAAATGACAGAGACTTAAAGCAAATGTTTCTCACCAGTCCCAGGAGGTCCTTGGATAATAGCCAGCTCCTTGGTGAGTGCAAGACTCAATGCCTGCATCTGAGACTCATCTAATCTCAAGGCTTCTATTGAAGGCCACTGCTTGGGATCTAGAACACGAAAGCTTTGCCTTCTCAAACCATCAGGGTACATCTCTTCATCTGACAGGGGATCGTCCATCAGGGGTGCAAAGTCATAGGCAGTATTCATTGTCAGGTATGTTGGCTTCTTCACCTCTGCATCACATTCCACGATGTACTTCTGGAAGGGGATATCTTCTTCCTGGATTTCCTGTAACCCTTCTAGCACATGCCGATAAGCCTCAAAGTAGGCAGTTGTTTCTACCATGAGGAAGGAGTCTGAGGGCTGAACCTCTGCCAGCAGTGCCTGGCTCTGTGCATTAAAACATAGCTGCACAATCCCATGGGCAAGATCTGCATTATCACGATTAGAAACAGTGGCAAAAAGGCACGTTTCAAAATGATCTTTGGACATGCAGATCAGGGATCCATATAGCAACCGTTTGGAATTCTGCCATCGTACAAACTTCAATGGTTTTATGTCAAACTGGACCTTGTAAACAATACCAGTTGGGGAACAGAGAGGGGTAATAATCCGTGTGTCAAAGTAGATCCTGATATCATCAAATTTTTTCTTTCTCAAACCTTTGTCCTCAAAGCTCTGCAAAAGCTCCAAGATACCTTCCCTTAAAGGCCTTACAAAGTCTTCTCTCAAGAGCCGGAAATGGGTGTCAAGATAAATGCTGGTGCTCTCATATCTTCCAGAAACAATATTGGGACGTAGAAAGGGTTTCTCATCATGGTGTACCTCATTATATGTCAGATAAATGGTCATTGTACGATAGGTTTCTTCTTGACCATCAGTCTGAGGCTGCATTAGAGTACAGTTATCAGCCCTCAGCGTGCCTTCACGTCTCTTCTCCTGCAAATGCTGCACGAGCATCTGGACTTTATTTAGATTCTTCTCCGTTTCTTCTGTGATGTCCACACCAGAAGCTCTCAGGGCATTTATGGATGCTGGCAAGACTGTCAAGAGAATGGAGATTTTCTGCACAGAGCTGGCTGGGAAAACACTGATCAGGTCCTGAATAAGTGAAATGATGTTGCTAATATGCACAGGGTACTGATGGCGTACAGCAGGGACTGCTTCTGTTATCATGTCAGACACAAACTGTGGCAGACAGATCTTGAGAAAGTTGGACTCCTTCACCACTCCGAGAAGCTGTTGGACACTCTGTCTATCCATTCGGGAACTGCATGCTTTTCGAAGCACCTGGCAAACAAGCTGAAGGAAATTGGGTTTCATAGCCGTTTGGGAAAGAAGTTCCTTCAAACCCGAACTGGAAGCAAGTGTGATGACAACTTCTGAAGGGTCCTTCTGGAGGAGACTTTCCAGGAATTTATAGCCAATCCTTTTGACTTGCTGAGGCTGCTCACTGAGCTGGGCACCACCTGGGGTAGGGTTCTGGTAGAAGTGAGGATTCTCCCGAGGTTGCATCCTCCTTCCCCTACCTTCATTTTCCTGCCCATTCCTCAGCCCTCTAGCTCCTTCCTGGGCTTGTCCACCTTGATACCTCCTTCCCCTACCCTCATTTTCTTGCTCATTCCAGGGTCCTCTGGCCCTCTCATGTGCTTGTCCACCTTGATACCTCCTTCCCCTACTCTCATTTTCTTGCTCATTCCAGGGTCCTCTGGCCCTCTCATGTGCTTGTCCACCTTGATGCCTCATTCTCCTTCCCTCATTCTCCTGTTCATTCCAGTGTCCTGCGGCTCCACTATTGGCCTGTCCACCTTGGTTTCTTGGTTTATTCTTGCTTGATTGAGCAACCCTCCAAATCCAACCACCGAATCTCTCCTCTCTTTGCCCAGGTAGAAGAGTATAATTACTGGCTTGGGGGCTTTCCGCTAACTGAGCTGCCTGGCCTGACACATTATTTGTTCTGTTTCTGCCTCTTCGTGTAAAGCCAGTATCCCAATGATCTGCATGCCCTTAAAAAAAAAAAAAAAAAAAGACACTCCTTAATTATAAATCAACCACATTAACCTGCCTCCCAACACAAATGCAAGAGCATTTTGGCCTGATAATCAGCATATTTTGGACATTTAGCATCAAGTTAGAAAACTACCATAATATTTGCACCCAAACTTTCAAATTGGTGTTTCCTTTGCATCCCTTTTTCTAACTGCTAAAAAGAGTGCCATGCCTAGAGTTCACTTAAGCTGTTAAGCCATGAAGACACTAAAAACCAAAACCCTTTTCCACAGAACAGAAAGCAGAATTAAGAAAGGCCAGAGATGAAGTTTCCTGCACAGGACAGGATTTCCCCAAGAGTTAGTCATCATCGAAATAATGATAAAGGCAGCAGCAGCTGACTTTGACTGCGTATAGCATGGTTAAAACACAGACCTTCTGGACACACAGACCTTCTGGACAAAGTCCAGCCTCTCAGAGTAGCAGGAAGCATAGACTATATTGCCTTTGTCACGCTGTCAACAGAATACTTAGGGAAGCACTGAATACTAGCAGAAACAGTTAGCAGAGAGATTACTGCAGTGCATCATGACCTTATGGTCCCAACCAGACTCCAGGGGCAAATAAGGAAATGCTGGGATTTAGGCTTGAGAGGAAATTTCACTACACCCAGGCAGGGAAGTAGAGGATCATCCCTGTACCAGCACCACCCCCCAGGCCTTCCGCAGCCTTCTGCCCTGCATTCACCGGGCGACCCTCACCTCTCCCTCCAGCTCGGGGCTGCCGGGAGCAAGGCTCCTGCCCGGCACCCTCCATCGCTCGGCCCGGCGAGTCCTCTGCGGGGCGTCGCAGCTCTCTGGGGCGAGGGCACCGTTCAGCACCGGGGGCTGCACCGCTCCTGCACCCGAACACAGGTGCCGTTGTGCTCGGCCCGCACGGCCCGGGAGCCGCCG
>NW_008795316.1:132784-142591 GCF_000699145.1 Aptenodytes forsteri
GTGGGCACTAGCGCAGAGGGGGACGTGGGGCCCGTGGACCCTGAGTCTGGGAGCTCCGAGGATGAGGAGGTGGGGCTGGGCGAGATCTGTTGCATGGGCCGTGGGTGGGCTGGACCGGGCTGGACTGGTGCGGGGGCCGAGCGAGTTGGATCGGGCCGGGGCCGGCCCGGGTTGCGTTGGGCCGGGTTGGATTGCGCTGGGCTGGGGCCGAGGTCGGTGCGGTCCGGTTCGACCGTCCCGTGGTCGTTGCTTATTGGTGTTACTACAGGAGCTGCGCCGGGCGCCGGGCCCCGGACGGCGGGGCCCCACAGGCGGGGACTTCAGTGCCGCCTTCGTCTTCGGCGAGGCGGAGGCCGGCGGGGAAGGCGCCTGGGCGGCGGCACTGCGCCAGCTCCGCGGCAAGGTGAGGCCTGGGGTCGGGACTGGGGCTGCAGTGCCTGAGGCCACGGCGTCCCACCCTCTCCCGGGCTCCTCTTACAACTCCTCTTTTGTGATTTTCTGCCTAGAGAGCAGCTACGACGCTGGATGAGAAGATTGAGAAAGTGAGACAGAAAAGGAAGTTCCAGGTCAGGGCCTTTCTCTCTCATTACTGAAAAGACTGGTATGGGTTTGGCCTTCAACTGCGTTCCCTCCAGAGGCACAGACTGAAAGCATCCTGAGCTGCAGTGCTCAAGCTGCAGCTCATCACCTTGACTGGGTTTGCAGCCACACCTGATGCGTTGCTGAACTGATGAGAATGCAGAATTGTTAATGCTTAAGGTTATGCAAACCACATATCTGTGAATGGGCTCATAATAACAACAAGCAAAAGCTCACAAAGCGTTGAAGTTCCTTTTTTGTCCTTTCTTTTAAAAACTTTTTTTTAAATCTTTTTCTAGGAAAGAGAAGCTAAACAAGCAAAAGCAAGAGATAAAGAGACTGAGGATAATCAAACCAAAAAGAGGGAGTGTGAGGATTTCAGTAGGGACGAAGAAGAAGATGTGGAGTCTCAGTATTCATTGGACGATGAAATTATCTTCACAAAAGCAGGTAGTAGCAGTACATAGAGCAATGGTCAGGAGCAAGAATCTTGACAGACTGTTGGCTCACTGGAGAAAAGTCTGTAGCGAAGCCTTGCTGGGAGCGGGCAAGAATGTCGTCTTTTTTGTTGTCGTCCTTCTGCGACATTCCTTCTGATTTTGGTCAAGCTTATTTTGAATGGTAGCCATAGTACTTTAACTGAACTCGTCCCTGAGGAAAGGTATTTGCTTGGTATTTTACTCCATTGCATGCCTGTACTTGTTTCTGAGGCTTCTGCCTCAATAACTCATTCAGAGCAAAAAGTATGAGATGAAGGTAGTCACCATATCTTGTTATGTGTTTAGCTGTACTTGTTAATTCCTGTCATATTTCTCTTTCTCTGCAGATACGGTCAAAGTGAAGGAACAGAGGAGACTGAAAAAGGGAGAAGTGGTAAGTGTTGGACAGAATGGCACTAGGTAGTTCTCCAGCATTTCTTCTGGAGGAATTTGACTTTGGCTAACAAACTGTAGCTCAAAAAACAGCCCCGAGCCCTTTGATAACATGTTGTGTTGCTGCCTGTGTTGTTCCAGTTTTGTTGTTGTTCCTGTTTCTAGGAAGCAGAGAGCTTTTTTGAAGATGCCTCTCAATATGATGATAACTTGTTATTCCAGGACATGAATCTTTCTCGACCTTTGCTAAAGGTATTTACCTAGTTTAGTTATTACATATGTTACCCTGAAGAATGTTGTACAGCCTCCTCTCCACCAATCAGAACTGTCAAATTCCTCTTCTCTTTGCAGCCTTTCTGAAAAGGAAATTATGTGGGAGATAGTGTGATAGTCCTTTAGGAGCTGTTATTCCCAAATAATGGAAACCATTCTTTGATTTGCAATATGTCAACGCTATCTTGAGTGAGACTTGTCACTGAATCGCAGAATGGCTGAGGTTGGAAGGGACCTCTGGAGGTCATCTTGTCCAACCCACTGCTCAAGTAGGGCCACCTGGAGCTGCTTGCCCAGGAGCATGTCCAGACAGCTTTTGAGTATCTCCAAGGATGGAGACTCCGCAACCTCTCTGGGCAACCTGTGCCAGCGCTCAGTCACCCTCACAGTGAAAAAGTTTTTCCTGGTGTTCAGAGGGAACCTCCCGTGTTTCAGGTTGTTCCCATTGCCTCTGGTCCCGTCACTGGGCACCACTGAAAAGAGCCTGGCTTCGTCCTCTTTTCACCCTCCCTTCAGATATTTATATACATTGATAGGTTCCCCCCCCCCGCCCCGAGCCTTCTCTTCTCCAGGCTGAGCAGTCCCAGCTCTCTCAGCCTTTCCTCATATGTGAGGTGTGCTCCGGTCTTCAAAATCTTTGTGGCCCTTTGCTGGACTCTCTCCAGTATGTCCATGTGTCTCTTGTACTGATGAGCCCAGAACTGGACCTAGCACTCCAGGTGTGGCCCATACCAGAGATGGAGTTTAATTGTTCTGTCTCCTTTGTAGGCAATCACAGCTCTTGGCTTCAAGCAACCAACCCCAATTCAGAAGGCTTGTATCCCGGTGGGTCTTCTGGGGAAGGATATTTGTGCCTGTGCTGCCACTGGGACAGGTAGGGGGTTGAGCAGGCACAGCGAATGGAGAATTAGCTATTCACAATAATTGGTAATTCTTGGTAATTCTTCTTAATTTTCTTCTTTAGGTAAAACAGCTGCCTTCATCTTGCCTGTCCTTGAGCGCCTGATTTACAAACCTCGTCAGGCTCCAATAACACGGGTATTGGTTCTAGTGCCAACACGAGAACTGGGTATTCAGGTGCACTCTGTCACAAAACAGCTGGCACAGTTCAGCAGTGTCACAACTTGCCTTGCTGTAGGTGAGTATGAAGTTACTTATGTGAACTGTATAGCTCGCTGTAAACCGCTATACAGAACTGGGAATTCTGCGTTATAAAACTGGAGGCTGTACGGTTATTGCAGGCATGCTTCTAGTAGGTGTGCTATGGTTTAAAATCTCACTTTACAATACTGTGCCATACTTATTGTTTGTTGGTCTCTGAGAAAGAAAAAGATGGGGTCACTTCTAATTGTGAATGTGGTGTTAATCTGAGTTGTTTCCCATTCCTCAGGCAATTTGGTACTCTGCTGCAACCTGCTCAGGGTGTCAGCAGTCCACGTTTGCTCTCTTTCAGGTGGCCTAGATGTGAAGACTCAGGAAGCAGCTCTGCGCTCTGGGCCAGACATTCTTATCGCCACTCCTGGGCGACTGATTGATCATCTCCACAATTGCCCTTCTTTCCACCTGAGCAGTGTTGAGGTGCTGGTTTTGGATGAAGCGGACAGGTAGGCTAAGCAGGACAGCAGTGAAAAATGAGATGGTAGTTTTCTGCTTTCCTTTTCCCAGTCTATAGGGCAGGCTTCGTTGCCCTGCCTTAAGTAATGTTTCTTAGCTAGAACCAGATGAAGCTGCCTTACCTTGCTGTTTTTCTCCTGTGTAGGATGCTGGATGAATACTTTGAGGAACAGATGAAGGAAATAATCAGGTTGTGCTCCAACCACCGTCAGACAATGCTTTTCTCTGCCACAATGACAGAGGAGGTAGGACAGGCTGCTGAGAAGCATATTGAAGCAGAAAGTTGAATAGAAGTTTGTCTAGTCTTTTACCAGAGATTATGTGGACTTTTTTTTTCCTTAACCTGTTTTGGTAGGTGAAAGATTTGGCTTCTGTTTCCCTGAAAAATCCCGTCCGAATTTTTGTGAACAGCAACACAGATGTTGCCCCTTTCCTGCGGCAGGAATTTATCCGGATCAGACCCAATCGAGAGGGGGACCGTGAGGCCATTGTATCAGGTTAGCAATGAGCAAAGAAAAGCTGGAGTTGGTAGATGGCTATGAAGCAGGCTACTGAGAGGACTTTCTTTCAGCTCTACTGACACGAACCTTCCCAGATCATGTGATGCTTTTCACCCAGACTAAGAAGCAAGCTCACCGTATGCACATCCTACTTGGGCTGATGGGTCTACGGGTTGGGGAACTTCATGGGAACCTTTCTCAGGCACAGCGGCTGGAAGCACTCAGGTATTAGCAGGCTTAGTTGGCAGTCGTAGGCAAAAAAGAAGTTAGAAGCTGGAAGTTTTAGGGCAGAAGTGGATTACTGTATTCATTGCTAATGTATTTGCTATCTCTGCTCAGGCGCTTTAAGGATGAGCAGATTGATATTCTGGTAGCTACAGATGTGGCTGCACGTGGACTTGATATTGAAGGTGTTAAAACAGTGAGTATTTGCAGTGCTGAGCTTTTTAATGAGTCCTTTAATATTGTTTCTCTACTAACAGCTTTTCTGTTATAGGTAATCAATTTTACCATGCCCAACACCACCAAACACTATGTTCATCGAGTGGGTCGGACAGCAAGAGCAGGCAGGGCTGGTCGTTCAGTTTCACTTGTGGGTGAGGAAGAACGCAAGATGCTGAAGGATATTGTGAAGACTGCCAAAACACCAGTGAAAGCCAGAATTCTCCCCCAAGGTACGCACTTCACTGAGGTAAAAAGCAGGAGAGCAGTAGGCAGGGAATGTCAAGGTACAGAGGGACACTAAAAGAGGTACTGAAAAACAAGATGGACTTTACATGAGCTGCTTCTGATGTTCACACTGTATCGTTTTCAGATGTCATACTAAAATTTCGAGAGAAGATTGAGAATCTAGAGAAAGATGTGTATGCAGTTCTGTGCTTGGAGCGTGAGGAACGCGAGATGCAGCAGTCAGAGGCCCAAGTAAGGGGTTTTTTTAGCAATTTTTTTTATTTTACCTTAGTTTTTTTTAGGATCTGGAGTAGATGTAGTGCATAAGGTTACCCTAATGTACTTAACCTGCCTACTTTAGAAAGGGAAGAGAGAGAGATTTTTTAGCCACCATGAGCTCACTTCTTGCCTGAATTATCTCAGATCAATAGGGCAAAGAAGCAGCTGGAGACAGGAAAACAAGAGACTGTGGGTGAGGGTTTGGAGCGGAGCTGGTTCCAGACCCGTGAGGAGAGGAAGAAAGAGAAATGTGAGTCATGACACTGCTGCCATGTTAAATTCCATAGCGGCAACTGGATTCTGCTCTGTACTTTAAGAGGTTCTTTATTCTGTGCTTTTCTTTGTCTCTCCAGTGGCTAAAGCCCTGCAGGAGTTTGACTTAGCATTACGAGGCAAAAAGAAGAGGAAGAAATTTATGCAGGACAGACAGAAAAAAGCCCAAATGACAGTGAGTACATTTATGGACAAGTGGGACCCTGGGTGGACTATCCTAGTTTTCCCTTAGCAAAACCTCACATCACTGTAAACTTGCATTTTAACACCTTTCAGCCAGAGGAGAGGTCACAGTTTGAAATCTTGAAATCTCAAATGTATGCCGAGCGGCTGGCAAAAAGGAATCGCCGTGCAAAGCGAGCCAGAGTCTTGCCAGAAGAGGAACCAGCAGCAGTACCAGCAGGTGGAGACTCTTGTTTTACTTTGTTACAAATAGGTAAACTAAACTAATTTGTATGGAGGGAGGCACTGATCTTCGAAGGAATGGCCACTGGTGCTGGCCAGGGTGCGTGTTTGCAGAGAGGAGTCATTGCTTTTCCTGATGGTTAGGCTAATCGTGGTCAAGGCTGCTGGGCTGTAGTAAACAAGATGATGCTGTGGCCTTCTCTTTACAGCCAATATTCTGACTATTGTCTCTGTGTTAGGCCCCAAGTGGAAGAAAAAACTGTCTGTGTTTGACGAAGAGCTTACCAACACAAGCAGGAAGGCTCTGAAGCAGTACCGTGCCGGGTAATGTCTTAGCAGTAGTACCTTAGTCCAGACTTTAGTAGGTGGGATTTTTTTTTTTTTTGCATCTCTGGACTTTCTCAGGGATACTTTGACCGATATTGGGAGAAAAGGTGGGCAGAGCAGAGAAGGGATTCTTGCAAGAAGTACCTGTGCTGTTGACGTGCTTCAGTGGTTTTTGTCTTACTTCCCCCCCTCCCCTCTCTTAAAAAGCCCATCATTTGAAGATCGAAAACGCTTGGGTATGGCCCAGCATAGGAAAGGAGGAAACTTCAAATCCAAGTCCAGGTATAGCTCCCTTTACTTTCTTATTCAAGCTTTTTTTTTTTTCCTGCTTTATCTTTTCTTGTTTTGTGATTGTTTAAAGGCCCTTGCTAAAAGGTGTGTTGGTTCTGCAGTAGCTTACCCTCCTACTGTGGGTCTGATGCTGGGGGCAATCAAGGATGCTGCCTTTAATAGCACATTTCTAGGCTTCTACTTCGGAGAGCATTGCCTAGAAAATGCTCAGTGCTATTCCTTATCTATCATTGGGAGTTGGGCTGGTGGAATGTCATTTCAAATATCTTCTCTTTCAGGTACAAGAGAAAGTAAGAACTGTTGGTAATTACCAAATGGGTAATTTGGACAATGCAGACATTTCAGACACGCTCTCCAGGGCCTGGATTTCTTTGTACCGTGAGGAGACAACTTCAGTAAAATTGAATAGTTTTTCTTCAAGTTCTGGAATAGCTTTGTGATGTTTGTTAATACCTGGTTGAAGACCCTGTGTGAAAACATCTTCAGCAGCCCATGCAATAAAGGATTGATTTTTTTTTTTTCTGAAAAGTTTGCTCTGTTTTATAGGATAGCTAGAGCAACTGAGAGCTGGGATATGTTACATCTTTCTATCAGACTTTTAGTTCATGTAAGCCAAGTTGTCTTCAGGGCAAAAACTGGAGAACGCTTATTGCTTTGTTCATATACTTCTGTGATCTCGATTAATTAATATGGCTGAAAAGGATTTCTGTGGTTGAGATAGAAGGGATAAAAAAGTTTTCAGGCTACCTGCCACAAGGATGGCTTCAGAGATAACAGTCACAGGAATTAAAACAAGTCTCCAAGAGGCCACTCTGAAGAAAGGATTATCTCCAAAGGCAGGGAGGCAGATGGCTTCCTCCTAACTGAAAAGCAAGCAGCTGTAAGCTGAGGCAGGAAGGGAGGACTACAACCAGAACGCAGGCTGTTTGACATTATTGTATGCAATTAACGATAGGTTTGCTCATCCTGGCTTTTTTTTTTTTACAGGCTCATAAGCAGCAGCTTAATGCAGAGCATCAGAGATCACTATTCCCAATACAGGCACCATTGTACTTGTTCCACTGTGAATAAAGCAGGGAGAATTCTGATCAGTAACCCATACTTAATTTCACCAAAATGTTAAACTCTTCGAATTTTACCATCTCCACCATATCAACAAATTCTTTTTCATCAGCCTTGCTAAATTTCATCAATATGCTTAAATTCCTATAAGGAAGAGAGGCCAATATAGACTTAAGTGGCCCAGACCAACTGGTTAACAGACCAACTGTTAACTTCTAAGCTGTCAATACAAACTGAGCTTTTTGCTTCAAAGCTGCTCTTCTTCTGGGGTGACCAAAGTGCAGTAGTGAAAGGCAACAGCTGCACTCCTGAAATAGGCCAGTACAACAGTGACTCAGAGTACTGGGTTTTCCAACTTTATTAAAAAGGGCAAACTTTACAAGCAGTAATATAAAATATACATAGCAAAGTTTTGGCGGGGGTACTGCTCGGTATATTCCTTTAATCAGTCTTCTCACAGTTCAAAGGTACATTATAGAATATCTTATGGCCTTGGTGGACGCATGCCAGGTGGAGGGGGTCCTGGGAATAAAGGAAAAAGAGTTGAATATTGAAGAGGAAAGAAGAAGCAAGGCTAAACCAGAAAGACGTTTTCACCATGCTCAAAGTGGCCTTGGGACCTCTTTTTTGGCACTGAGGCATTTACTGACAACTAGCATAGCTAGGGAGGCATTGAAACGTACCACCCTTCAAACATTTTATTCATGTTACAGCTTCATGCAGCTTCTAGGCATTTAAGATCACTTCTGCTCACCTCTCATTCCTGGGGGTGGTGGTCTCATGCCTGGTGGGGGCATTCCCATAGGAGCACCTCGGCCAGGTGGCATTCCCATTGGTGGGCCCATAGGTGGTCTCATGCCTGGAGGAGGTCCCATCATTCCTTAAGCCAGAGAAGAACAAGCATGTAAATCCAGCTGAATATTCAAGGCACCAGCTGAATATCAGAATAATCCTCCATAATACTAGGTCTTCATCAGACTTGGATAAATACCTCTTTATCACCAATTTTGCCACATAACATGAGCTCCTTGCTGCCCCGCTCCATAGAGTAATTCCTACCTGGAGGAGGTGCTCCTCTGCTCATGGGTGGGGGAGGACCCCCCCGCCCTGGCGTGTATTGAGTTGGGGCTCCTGCTATGCTAGCAGTGGCTGCTGCAGCAGCAGCTGCAACTGTTCCACGACCCTGAGGTGTCATCACCTGTAAACAAAATAAACAGGTTCACAGAGAAACAGCACAACATCTGCTTTACATTAATAACTAAAAAATAAGCAAGATTTAAGTTATTATCTCTTCAGAAAATTATGCCAGTCTCCTCTTAACATATTAAATAACGCTACAAATCTGTAATACAATTCAATGGATACCACTTGAATTCCGTGCAAGAAGCTGCACTTTTCAAGCCTCTTCTTCCATCATATAAGAGAGAGTTCCAAGGGGGATCTAGTACCAAAAAAGCCTCGCTAGGCTCAAACTCCCTGGTAACAGAAACTTAAGATTACAGTTCTTCACCAATTTCTTGCATCGCATTGGTACCAAGAATTAAAAGCCACCCCAGAATATACCAGCCAACTCTTTTTTAATGGGTCACAGCGTCTCACCTGCTGGGATGGTCCTCCCACTCCTCTGACGGGGCCAGCTAATCCTGCTGGAGCCTGTGGCATGGGTGCACCAGCTGGTACTCCCCTCCCTGCTGCTCTCCCAACTCCAGGTCCTCCAGCTGCTCCAGCAAGAGGTACGCGGGCAATTCCAGTCTGAAAATAGACACACACCCCACCCCACCCCACCCCCCACAAAGGAAGATTTATCAAAACAAAAGTCCTCAGATCCTAGGGATGCCCACAGCCCTCCTCTGTCCAATTAATGTCCAAGCCCACAAAGAGAGTCGAACTTCCTGCAGTGAAATTTATTGGACCTAGTCAGAACAGCTCCTGGAAGTCTAGGACAATACTGCAGTAGCATTCTCCTGCAAGGAAACAAATTTATCGGATGCCCCTTCCCTTTCCCCTTAGTTCTGCGCTCATTCTCCTTACGTCTTTTGGAGGTGGTCCTTCAACTGTCATGGACACCAGGTTTTCTCCTCGCAGCAACACAAGACCGAGGACTCGTTTCTCTTCCCGCTCTGGCTGTTTTGAATTTTTAGGTCTAGTGAGAAGAGAAAGAAAACATTGCAAGACAGAGAGAAAAAAGCCAATGAGTTTGCAACAGAATATACGACAGGCTACTCCAGAGAGGAGAACCTACCCTAAAAGCCACATTTTTATATGCCTCAAACTAAGCACATAGGGAAGTCTAAACACAAGATGCATATTGTCTCCATGATTTTTTTCCCCATGATGCTTAACCGTTACAGTGACCGTGCTGGCATCACAAAAAGGTTTATGTTGGTTATTAGGGAAGAACTGAAGTACAGTGCCTCGGTCGTTTGGGGATTTGACAAATGAGACTAAAACCATGGCTGTTTCTGCAGAAGCTGGCAGCAGGCGTTGCCCAGCTCCTGCACCGGCTCTCCACTCCGAGCGGGCAGGAAAAAAAGGGCGGGCAGCCGGGGGGCCTGCCGCCGCAGCAGAGCGGCGGGGCCCGGCAGCGCCGCGGGGAGCAGCGCCGGCAGAGAGGGCGCGGGGCTGGAGGGGCTCCCCCCCGGGGCTCCCCCCCGCCCTCCCCC
>NW_008795316.1:143842-152763 GCF_000699145.1 Aptenodytes forsteri
TGAGCGCGGGGCCCGCCGCGCCGCCCCGGCCCCCGGGCGCGAGACCAGGGAGGGGCCGCGATCGGGCCGAGAAGCCGCCCAAGAAGGGCGCGGTTCGCCGCTCCCCCGGGAGCCGAGCAGACCTGAGGTGTAAAACGGACAGCGCTTCATCAGAAAAAATTGTTCCGTGCCTTAAACTGAGTTTCGGCCCAAGCTTCGGGAGTTGCTGACTGGCTGGCTGCTTTCAGCTCACTTGACTGATTAAAAATAATTGAAAAGCAGTTCTCTCTTTTTACCCTGTTGCTATCACTTTCTGTCTCTGCTAAGAGATGGTCTCTGCCCAACTGTGTTGGAATACGCAAAATAAGAGTCCAGTGCCATAGACTTAGTGTTTTACAGCCAAAATGCAGCCATGGAAGGCCTTTGGAGGAATGTAGGATTCCAGAGATGGAGAATCTGAGCCACCTGGTTCTTTGGTTTCTCTAGTGAAGTATGTTTCTCTTTGCTTGTTATATGAGGTAATGTAGAAAGCTGTACATAGCCCTCAGGTTGGAATCCGCTGTCTGCTTCCCTCTTATGCTGCTCGGTCAAGGAAGCTGTCTTTTCTGCACACTTGTCCAGTTAGGCACTCTGCTCCCATCACTTCCACCTTTTGTTTGGCCTATTGGTACCACCGTCTGGGGACTTGCTGAGAACGGACTAGGATGTTTTGTCGCATCTACAGGTTGCAGAAGCTGCAGCTCTTTGCTTGTTGACTGCAGGATTCTACCAGGCAGCTTTTCTTTTTCATGGAATGTTCTTTCATCCTCCTCATTTTCATTCTGTGTGCAGCACGCTTTGTTCTCTATCTGTAATGAAAAGAAGATTGAGTTTGTGAATAGGGAAATTCTGTTTAAAATACTCTAGTCGTTTTAGCTTGCAGCTTCTCAGAAGTCTCTTGAATAGTGTGTTATTAGCAGCTCTGCTGATTTCTCCTTGCCTTGCAGCTACCCCTACACCCCTGCTTTGTATGAAGGAACTCGCTCTGCAGAAGCGGAGTGAATTCATCTTTGGTGGCTTTCAGCTTGGCTGCTGTCTCCCTGTATAAAACTGTGAGAATTGCTTACATGCTGTTGTTGAGAAGAATGTGCTGTGGGAGACCGTAAGTGACTGATATTCACAATTATGCAAAATTGCAGTCTGTGCTTCTTCTCAAGAGCTTCTGAACAGTCATTTTATCAGATATATCACTGGTGCACTGCAAAATACCCATTGTAAAATTTAACGTCTGTCACCCCTCTTGTCTGCAGACATACAGTGAAATCTTTTCAAAGAACGCTTTTGACAGACAACCTCATGTTAAGAGGCTGACCTGAAGTACCCTTTGTATTTGCGGTCCAGTCTTCATTGTCCTCTTCTGGAAAGTTGCTTCTGCTGAGCCGCTGATCTGTGTAGGTCCTTCGAAGGGTTGTTTGACCCAGACTATGAAGAGTTTCCTACCTTTTTTAATTTTTAATTCCTGCTTGTCTGGGTTCTGCTTAGCCAATTCATTTTGATGTTTAAATCTCTTCCTCGGTAGGCTTATGTGGTATCTGTTCCATGGTGCTGCTGTGCAGTGAAACAGTCCTTAAGCTCTATTTCTTTCGCTGTGTATTTGCTGTGCCTTGAATGCTGATTGGAATAGGGAACGTGGTTTACCGTCATGAGTGGGTACTCATTTATGGAAGAAGTTTGGGGCAGAAATAGTCTAACGTATCATGGTGAGTTACTTTCTGAGTTTGTATGCAGCTGAAAGCTTTTTTTAATGAAGGTAGTGTAATACAACTTGGTTGGTTGCTGTTTTCAGTGGCAAGGATATTGAGGGAGCTGCAGGTAGAGTGCATTGCCTCCAGGAGCTGTGGGCCAACCTCTGCAGTACTTCTTTTGATGAAACAAGAGACTTATATTTATATTTATATGGCGCTTAGGGACATGGTTTAGTGGTGGACTTGGCAGTGTTAGGTTTATGGTTGGACTCGATGATCTTAAGGGTCTTTTCCAACCTAAACAATTCTATGATTTCTGCAGAATTTCCCATAATATCAATGTGTTTGTTTTAATGTGCATTTCCTCTCCCTGAATGATGCATGTTCTTTGCAAAGGAGAAGACAAGTTAGAGATTTGTAAAGGCTTCTACCTATAATAATCTGGGCATCTTTGTTCTGGCATATAAAGTACTGTATTTCCTTGTACTCTTCAGTAGCAACTTGCAATGTAAGTTGCAGTACAAATAAAAGACTATGACTGTACTGCAAGAGGCTGAAGGGAGAAGTGGTAATTAGATGCTAATTACTCATGGGTATATTAGTTAAAAGAGTTGTAAAATCAGTTCTTAATATTCAAGGAAGTGATCTTTGAGCCTTGCCTCTTCACTGTGTATTTGCTGTGCCTTGAACACTGAATGGATTTAGATGGTTTCTAGTTGTGAGTTGGTTCACTCGTGGGAGAAGTAATTATCTGTTCAGTTATTGCAAGCCAGTCTGATTATTGGAGATGACATGAGCTTAATGCCATATGACTAAGATTTCTCAGGCTTTCAGGTTTAGGCCATCATAGGCTTTAGTTGCTGAATGAAGAACAGTGAGTGGAAATTACATACCATTTGGGAACTACCTGTCTGTCTCTAGACTTAATGGATGGAAACCTGTATATCCTGCAGGTCTGGGGTGTTGTGCAAGTTGGGCACTTTGTCTGGGGAATATGTACAGAGCTGTGCTACTGCTTGTGTACTAGTAATTGCCATAGTGTACTTAAAGATTTAGTTGATGAGTTATCCCTGTTTTGAGCTATTGCTGCAAAAGCCATTTGAAAGTCTAAATGATTATTTGTGTGTGTGTGTAATTCAGCAAAAGGAAGTGAGGAAGACTGATTCATAGTTTTATTAGGCTCATCTATCTCTTTGTGAGACAGAAGGATCGGGTAAGCTCTGAATTCTTATGGCTGATGCTGCAGAGTACGTTGGCTCAGCATGCTTTCTTGGTTCTGCCTTGTCTCTTTATTACACTGCACTTGGATGTTGGAGAAAGTCAGATTTTTAGGATCAGGAGGGACTCTTCTGACTTGCAGTGTGGCATGCTTGGCAGACTTTTCCTATCCTCAGAGATATCAGGTATTGGGCATTGAGGATAACTGGTATAGGTAGGCTTGCTATGGATACTAACCCCAATAATAAGTGCTGTACAGGGGGCTGCAGTCTTCTAAATGTATCTGGGTTCAAAGCACTCCTGTGTTTATGCAGATTCCTAAGTGCTTTGCTCTGCTTATGCAATGAGGCAAGGTGCTATTCTGGTCCTGGGTTCCTTATGCTTTATTGCCTGAATTCCTAGTTTACTTTGGACAAAAGAAGACCAGCTGCTTCAGGATGAGTGTAGAAGAAAGGAGTAGAGTCCAATTTACTGATTGTAATGGGTATGAAAATAGCATCAGCAGCTGTGTATGTGTTTAGGGTTAGAGGCCTCTTGAGAACATATTTGCTGCAAGTTAACATGTCACTCTTAGCAAAGAGTAAATTGTATGTTTCTGTCTTGGAGTGAGAGAATAGAATACTGATAATCAAAATTTGTGAAGAAAGGGGAGCATGTTAACACAGGCTCACGGGATTTGGAGACAGCGTTTCCATAGAACAGCATACGCTCGGTGCTTTCCGTTTATGAATTAGCCTAGCTCTGTGGGCTGCGAAGGTTTCTTTGAAACACTAATTTAATTGAGCTCTCATGTGAGCAGTCTTCCTTTGTGTGACCTCACCTTGTCCAAGCTGGAGTTTTTTACCTGATGCACCTTCTCTGAAGGACAGGTTTTCCAGTTTGTTGTCAAGATGAGAGGGGTAAAATTTTTATCCAGAGCAAATCTTGGAGCGGGAGATGGCTTGGTTGTCTTCCCTCCAGGATTAGGAAGTAAAATATCAGGTGTTGTTTGTGTAACTGCTTGACTCTAACTTGCAATTTTGTATGATAGGAATCATATAAATGCTTTTCTATCATCACCCCTAAGACCTGCTCAGCCTGGTTGGTGCACTGAGTCTGTTGCTTTTCCGAGGCCCGCTCTTTCTTGATATGTTAGTCTGAGCTAATGCTGTGCTGCTTATCTGAAAGGTTGGAGATGTTATTTTAAGAAACTGGCAAAGCTGAACCTAACTTGACTGGCGCTTTTCCACATGAGATGTGTTTAGTCTTACAGTAATTTTATGGGTTTTAGAACACATAAGCCGCTCTTGGGATTGATGCTAAAAAGGAAAGAGAAGGCCAGAAGGAATACTGACTGTGAGTTGGGGTAAGCTGTGCGTTTTCAGAATATCATGAAATTCCTAATCTGGCTTGCCAGATACTTTCCAAGGGGTGGCATGGTAGCGTGGACAGTCTGACTGTCGTAGGAGTGGAGGAGGATGGTGTTCCTGTGCGCATGCAATACCAATCTCCCTTTTGGGTTGGCTGAAGCCCCAGATAGCTTTGGAGTGCAGGCTTCCTGGATTCTGCAGGAGCTGCAAAGACCGTACGCATGCTGAGAATAGAGCAAATTGAGCAAGGCAGCTTCAGAAGAGCTTCTCATGGTAAACAATGCTTGTTTTAATAGGGGAATAGCTGATTTCTCTCCAGCAAGTGCCTTCATTGTAAAGCAAGTATCTCTGATCTGATGGAGACTTGAGGGCAAGGCTAGCTGCAGTGATAACACTGAGCATTTCTAGGAGGTGCTATGAAAGAAATGCTAAATTTGCACCCCTCATCCTCAATTCCAGCAGGCAGGAGTGATGATAACGTTGTGACTATCTCAGAAGACTGCACCAGGAGGTCATAGCGTTCTGTTTTCCTAGATGAGGAAGCTGCCTCAACTGGAGTGAGAAGATAATCACAGAGGGCTGATAAAGGGGCACCTGAGTTTTCATCTCTCTCCTTCCAGTGATACCAGTCTCTACAAGGGAAGGAAGAGGCATATGAGCTTCATTAATTGAGATCGTCAGTGGATCTCTAGGTCAACATCTTATACAGGCCAGGCATACATGTCTTTTGTGGTAGACTCAGCTAATTTCATAGAAGTTCCCTTTTCCAGGACAGTCATGTAGACCAATTTCCTGGGCCAGGTATCTCTGCAGCTGCTTGGTCTTTGCTGATCCGTGGAAAGCTCTCTCTTCTTTACTTGCCTTGCATCAGGAAAATTCCAAAGGCTGCTGGTTTCCCTTCAAGTATTAGCCTGTCTTAGCATCTCTTTCCCTGTTGATCAAGGAAGTTGGGAAAGTATGTTAATCATGAAACAATGTCCCTGCTCAGCACTGTCTCATCTCTATTCTGGGAAAGGGGGATTGGGTTGCCCCAATAGGAGAAACAGGAGCTTCCATAGGAGCTGGGAAATTGTTCTTCAGATGCTTACCATCTTGTTCAGGATATGCTGGAAATTGAGTCTCAGGAGGAGTCCTTAAGGACAGGACTACTTCTGTATCTGGTCAGATCTCATTTTTGGCAGCTTGAAGCCTTTGTTTCTGAGAAGTGCTGATGGGGAGGGTTGTCTCTCTCCCATGTGACTTTCTCCCTATGGCTCTGTGGGAGAGAGCAGGGCTACTCCCTCCACCCAGGAGAGGATTAAAAAGGAACTGAACAAGTACATTCCTTTACAGCCTTTTACTACCAGATGAAGCACAAACCAACATGTCTGACAACAGTCTGGGACCAAACCCTGAACACAAGCTTATGCTCTAAGGCAGATAAAGGAGTGAAAGGTAGACCTCCAGAGTAAATGCTGAGTTAACTTTTCTTCTGTGATGGATATTCATGTTTTGGATTTATGATGTTATAGGAAGGGAATGGGATAAAGCTAGCTACTGCTACTCTGCCTAGGAGCCTGTTTGGGTATCCTGAGTGGATCAAGGTATCTGAGAAATATGAATGGGACATCAGTAAACACCAGCCCATGGGAGGGAGGCTACCTGGACAGTATGTTCCCTCTCTCACGTACAGTAGCTCAGACAGTAGCTGAGCCTAGGGAGCTATTGCTTTACTAGTCCTGTAAACTGACCTGGCAGTACGGACAGCGGGTGGCAGATGGGGCTTTGCTGATCAGAGTGACTCTCCTTGTGTGAGTACCCCAACAAGTTCTCAGAAATATTCCTTAGGTGATAAGGTTGGGCATACAATTTCACAATGTGCTGTTTTAGTATGAGGCCTTGATCTCTGGTGCACTGGATGTTTTGTCCCTAGCAGGCCCCGCAAACCATAAGGCTGGTCTTATGTAGTGTTTTGAAGCTTGGTGTTAGATGCAATGTAACAGTTGAAATAGTTTTCAGAGAGCTGCTCACTATCCTTTCTCTTAACAGGTGTGGGGGTGTATGCTGTTGTAAAGGCACCTGGAGGAGTCTGGAGCAATGCCACCACCTTCGGACATTGTGAAAGTAGCTGTTGAGTGGCCAGGTGCCAATGCCCAGCTGCTGGAAATAGATCAGGTGAGACCTGGTAACCAGGTGGGGGAGGAAATGCACCGCAACCTTGACACTGGAATGTGGGAAGCACAGAAATGGGCAGTATTCCTTTCTGGTTGAGAGGAACATAGCTACTGAGGACTCTCTCTTTCTGTTCTAGAAAAGGCCTCTTGCATCCATCATCAAGGAGGTCTGTGATGGGTGAGTAGTTCTCTGGGAACCCTGTGGAGAAAGTCTGTCCCCCTGACAACTCTTGCTGGGGTACTGTGGAAAGCCTCTGTTGCTTGTCAGTGTGCTGCTAGCATGATCCATGCTGCCTGCTGCCAGTTTTGGCCATGGAATGGGCCAGGGTTTAAATTGGGAAGAAAAGGATCTCCTGGAAAACAGGAGCTTTGCATCTTTATTCCAATTCTGAGTGTGTGCATATGTATGCCTCTAGGGGCAGTGTCTCTGAGGATTGGCCAATCTTGCTGTTCCTGAAGTGCAGGCCGCTTCAGACATTCCACAGTGCTTGACTTAGAGTAGGCTGAAGTCCCGTCCCCCCGTCAAGAGGAAGGTGTTTCCTCTCCTCTTTGGGAGACCTAATTTCCCACGCTAAAGGTTTGCTTGAAAGTTCTTTTCCACCCTCCTGGGATCAAGCTGCTATTCCTAATTGAGAGCCAGAAGAAAGAGGAGGAAGAAGCTTATGTATCCTTCTTCTTCCTCTGCCAGGTGGTCGTTGCCAAACCCTGAATACTACACCTTGCGGTATGCCGATGGTCCTCAGCTGTACATCACAGAGCAGGTCAGTGTGAGAGGTAGCAATTTGCTGGTGTCCTGAGAAAGAGTGCAGAATGCCTTGGACTAGTGTCATAGAACAATACTGTCGCTAATCCTTGAGGGGCAGCGTCTCTGCTATCAAAAATACTCAGACTTGAATGGTGTCATTCAACTGAGGAGCCTTGCACTTCTCCATTTGCATGCCCATAGGTGCGAGGACCCACTGACTCAATTCAGTACCCTCAGTAGGGTTGTGTGGTATAGGAACCCCTTTACTTGGGCATACAAATGTGCACTGTAGATCCAGTCGCATTCTTTTCCCCCCACTTTTCTGCAGTTTAAAGTTCATGTTTTCTTTCAGACTCGTTGTGACATCAAGAATGGAACTATCCTACAGCTGGCAGTCTCCCCGGTAAATGCTTCCTCACATCCCTTTTTCTCAGTAGCTATCCTTGGATGACAGGCTGTTTCTTTCCTCTCAGCTTTTCTTTCTCCTCCCTAAATTGTAGGGCCCTCACCTTTGTTGTGGGCCATTCTGCACAATGAGGCGCATACTCTTGTTTTCCTTCCTGGTTGGGTGTGTATCTTTCCTTTGGATGCTCTGCCCTTTTATAGGACTTTCTGTAAATAAATCCAGTCTATGTTTTTATTGCATCTCCTAGATTAGCATGTTGTAAAGCACCTGACAGACACCTTCTCAATATGAGTGCTGTTAGTATTCTCAGTTAGAAAGCAACAGTACTGGTGACTTAATGCAGAAGTTAAAATAAGAGACAAATTTGATGCAGAGGGGATTGTTCCTAGTGAATTCTTGCTATTGTGACCTCAACAGTTGTCTTTTGCAGACTTGCTGCAGCTTCCTTTTTATTGAAATTCTTAAACCTTTTTTGTGCAAGTGTCATGGCATATAGCTGAGAATGAGTAGAACAGGAAGAAGTTATTTAGGCAAGAGGTGATTGAGAGGATATCATTGATCTATGTCTGAGAGGTCTTACAGAATGTTGTGTGGGTACACAAAATGAGCTTGTGCTTCTCTTTGAATCTAAGAGAGGTTTTTTTTTAACATTGTATTTCTATAATGGTCTCACTCCATATTTCTATATCCACCTCAACTCACCTCACCAAGAAGAAAAACAAGCGTTTACTCTAACATGTAAAATACCATTTTACTTGCCTCCTGCTTGGCTGTAGCTGTTGCTGAGTGCAGCCTTTTTTTAGTCAATCTTAGACTTGCTGACTGCTGCTACTTATCCTGTCATTGCTGGTATCTCTCTACCCTTGCTGTGCTCTCTCTGCCCATCCATGGACTTCTGGCAGAATGCTGATGCCAGCAGAACTCAGTCTGCAGGTGACTAGTCTGTAACTGGCATCATCCTTCTTTCCTCCCAGTCTAGGGCAGCTCGCCAGCTGATGGAGAGGATCCAGTCGCACAGTATGGAAGCCCGACTGGATGCCATGAAGGAACTGGCTAAACTTTCAGCAGACGTGACCTTTGCCACAGAGTTCATCAACATGGAAGGGATTACAGTGCTGACACGGCTTGTGGAGAGCGGGACCAAGCTTCTGTCCCAGTAAGTGTCGTGGTTTAATCTCAGTCGGCAACTAAGCACCACGCAGCCGCTCGCTCACTCCCCCCCACCCGGTGGGATGGGGGAGAGAATTGGAAGAGCACAAGTGAGAAAAAACTCGTGGGTTGAGATAAAAAACAGTTTAATAATTGAAATAAAATGATAATAATAATAATATGATAATAATAATAATA
>NW_008795316.1:152993-169360 GCF_000699145.1 Aptenodytes forsteri
CAGTTTGGCTGTGCCCCCTCCCAGCTTCTTGTGCACCTCCAGCCTTCTCAGTCGGTAGAGCACGGAAAACTAAAAAGTCCTTGGCTAGTGTAAGCATTACCTAGCAACAACTAAAACATCGGTGCGTTATCAACTTTGTTCTCATCCTAAATCCAAAGCACTGTACCAGCTACTAGAAAGGAAGTTAACTCTATCCCTGCCGAAACCAGGACATTTCCTGTATTCCAGGACTCTGGAACAGGGCCTCAAATAAGGAGCTAATTTTGCTTGCTGAAGTGGCATTAAGCAACTAACCTCATAGCAAATGCTGATCTATTAATTGAGACAAAGTCTTTCTAGTTGTTTGCTAAACCTCATGAGGCAAAAGAGGAGATGTTTATGATGTGTGAAACTTGCATTGAAAAGTCACTTTGATAATTTAAACGACTTTTATTACCTTTCTTGCGGTCATAATCTCCTTGAGCAGTTATTCATCTGTGGTCTAAGGGAGAAGGTATCCTATGAAAAACCCACATGCAGTTGCACACAAGAACATTCATGTAGAACTGGTGGCACGTATGTGCTAGTCAGCAGCAAGCGTGTTGCTGGCTCTTGTATACATGATCAGTACTTTTTGACCTGTATCATAAGAAGAGTTGCTATGAAGGCCAAAGGTCTGTTTATCTTAGGGAATGGAAAGGGCTAAAGAATGTATAGCAGAGAAAGTATCAGTTTTCAGTCTCCAACAGTTTTCAACTTTTGGGTTTCCCGAGTAGAAATTGTATCTCTTTGTTTTAAGAACCTTTGGGTGTTTCTTCCATAGATTTTTCTTCTTCATTTTTTAATCAATTTATCCTTTTGACATCTACAGCACTGTGTGGAAATTAAGTTCCACAGTTACTTGTCCTATAAGAAAAAAAATACTTCCTTTATTTTAAATGTCACCTAATATTAATTTGGTTCCCTCTACATATTTTGTTATAAGAAATTGTAAATTCTTCTGTCTTCTCCATACCATTCATAACCATATAGACCTCTCTCTCATATCAACCTTTAGTCATGCCCTTTCTAAGCTGCAGTCTTAGTCCATTAACACTGTAACTATGGCAGCCATTCCAGAGTGCTAATCATTCTTTCCATGCTTCCCCTAGCTCTTAGCTCTTTCCAGTACTACTGTGCTGTTGTGGGGAAATTTGTTTGTAACTTTTCATCAGTTTGAAACCTGACCATTTAATTTCTACCCTTTTGTTTCTTGTCTTTCAGTTAGTTATTAATGCAAGAAGGGGCTTTTGTTTTTACCCTTTAGTAGCTGAGTGTTTTGGTTTTTTTAAGATGCTTTGGTGAAGCACCTCATAAAAATCTTCTTCAAAGTCCTGGAGTTGTACTTAACTGTTCTCATTCTGACTTACTGATTTGTTCAGAGACCTCCAGTATTGTGGTGGGTTAACCTCAGCTGGCTGCCAGCTGCCCACCAAACCACTCTCTCACTCCCCCTCCTCAAGAGGACAGGGAAAGAAAACAAGTTGAAAAAGCTCATGGGTTGGGCAAAACAGACTTGACTTGGGGAAAATTAATTTTTTTTTTTGCCAATTAAAAATAGAGTAGGATGGTGAAGAACAAAGACAAAAGTAAAACCAGCCTCCCTCCACCCCCTTCTTTCCGGTCTCAACTCTACTCCTTCACTCCCTGCTCCTCACTTCACTTCTGCCTCCTCCCCGCATCGAGCTGCGCAGGGATATGGGGAATGGGGGTTGCGATCAGTCCATAACACTTTGTCTCTGCTGCTCCTTCCTCATCACACTTTTCCAGTGCTCCAGTGTGGGATACAGTCCTTCACAAACTGCTTCAGTGCGGGTCCCCCACAAGATGCAGTCCATCAGGAACAGACTGCTCCAGCATGGGTCCCCTGTGGGCCACTGTTCCTGCCAGAAAACCTGCTCCTGCATGAACTCCTCTCGATGGGCTGCAGCTCCTGCCAGGAGCCTGCTCCAGCATGGGCCCCCTGCGAGCTGCAGCTTCCTTCAGGGCATCTCCACCTGCTGCGGCATGGGGTCCTCCATGGGCTGCAGTGTGAATATCTGCTCCACCATGGTGGTCCACGGGCAGCAGGGGTCTGCTTCACTATGGTCTCTCCACAAGCTGCAGGGGAATCTCTGCTCCAGCACCTGGAGCACCTCCTCCCCCTCCTCCTTCACTGACCTCGATGTCTGCAGGGTTGTTTCTCTCACATGTTTTTTCACTCCTCTCTCATAGCTGCTGTGCAGTGTTTTTTACCCTTTCTTAAACATGCTCACACAGAAGTGCCACCAGCTGGGCTGATGGGCTCAGCTTTGGCCAGTGGTGGGTTCATCATAGAGCCATCTGGTACCGGCTGTGTCTGGCACGGAGCCCCAGCCTCTCCTCACAGAGGCGGCCCTGCAGCCGCCTGCTACCAAAACGTTGCCACATAAACCCAATACACATACAGATGTGAAACATAACTTCCCTCTACAAAAGCCGTAGCAATTCTTCCCTGTTAAATATTTCTTTTTCTTCTAGTGGTATTATTCTTTTATTATCGATTCCGCCTATCTTTCTGGTCACAAATACCTAAATGCCTGAGATGTCCTTCAGATTCCTGCCTGAGTCCTCTCTAAAAATTGGCATTATATTTGCCACTTTCTGCAGAGCACAATAAGTAGTTTGGCAATGTTTCATTTTACCATGGTTCCTTTGGAATTCTTCAGTGAATATCATCTGGTCCTGGAGATCTGTTTTTCATATTAATGGTGTGTTCCAGAATGTCTTCTAGTGATGTTCAAATGACAGATTTGAAGACTTTTCTTCTCTCTTAAAAACAAACAAAAAAACAGAAAAAAAACAAACTGTAATCTGGAAGTTTCCCCAAGCACATTCACTGTGAACTCTGATGCAAATAATTCACTTGGCTTTTCCACTGTAGTTGTTCTGTTTCACTGAAAGCACTTTTAAAGTCTTGATAACTTATTGTCATGACATTTATAGGTCTTCTATTTTCTTATATATTAGCAACTAATATGTTTTCAGCATGTTCTGCAGTCTTTCCCTCAGTCTTTTTTACTTTTCCGTCTTGTGGTTATGTATTAAATTTTCCACAATTCATGTGATGCTTTAGTTTTGTTTCAAGCCAGGTCCCAATATTTACAGAATGACAATTAATCCGTCTTTGTTTTTGTCTGATGTTAAAACATGTCCCAATATCCAGAATGACAATTATTTTTTCTTTGTTTTTGTCTGATGTTAAAACATGTTTGTTCGGTTTTTGTGTGCGTGTGGAGGGGTTATAATTTCCAAAGATTTTTGCATGTTTTGTGATAAAAATTTACTCCGGAGCTCAAAGCTGACAACAGTTGAAAAACATAGCGTTTGCAGATGGTTTAAATTTTCAGTCGATCAGCTTACCAGAATGACAATTATTTTTTCTTTGTTTTTGTCTGATGTTAAAACATGTTTGTTCGGTTTTTGTGTGCGTGTGGAGGGGTTATAATTTCCAAAGATTTTTGCATGTTTTGTGATAAAAATTTACTCCGGAGCTCAAAGCTGACAACAGTTGAAAAACATAGCGTTTGCAGATGGTTTAAATTTTCAGTCGATCAGCTTAAAAAGCTTTCCCCTTTTCAAGTTGGTCTTTTTTTAACTGATGGTCATTGTACTGAATATTCTGGGGTTTGCTGGTTTTTGGTTGGGTTTAGTTTTTTTTCCTCACGTGAAAGTGTTGAATTTAAGTACTGATACTTTGCACTGCTCAGGAATAAATACTGTATTGCTGCTTCTCCTGTTATTCCTTTGACTAGCCAGGTACTGATCCAGGTGGTTGTGAGTCTCTGGTGGCAGGACTAGGGACTTATTGTTGCTAGTTTTAATTTGTGCTTGTAATCAGGAAAAATAAAATATGATTCCACAAAACAATAAAATTGTCTTCATAAATAGAAATACTTTATTGCTCCCCCAGCTGCCAAACTGCAGCCTGTTTTATTAGGAGAAGGTGGTGACGTTTTTCTCTTAGCCAGCTTATTCAGCTTGGACAGGCTTTTTCCTTGCTACCAGATCTCTTCTAACTGCATTCTTCGTTTTCTCAGTTACAGTGAGATGTTGGCTTTCACCCTGACTGCCTTCTTGGAGCTCATGGACCATGGTATTGTCTCTTGGGACATGGTCTCAATAACCTTCATCAAACAGGTGAGTTTGGGTAAAGGGGGTAAGTGGATGCTATTTCTTTTTCTGCTTTAATGCAGCTTCCAGGAAAAGCAAGATGACTCTGAGAAGCTGAGTACTCATTGAGAGCACAGCGCACCCAGCTTTCTGAGCCCTGTCTCCCTTAGCTTGTCTCACTCACCACAAGGTTTCCTGGATGGGCGTCTGTTGACCTCCTGGTTCATCTGTTTTTAGATTGCAGGGTATGTGAGTCAGCCTATGGTAGATGTCTCTATCCTCCAACGATCCCTAGCCATTCTAGAAAGCATGGTGCTAAACAGTCAGACTCTGTATCAGAAGATAGCAGAAGAGATCACCGTGGGGCAGCTCATTTCTCATCTGCAAGTGTGAGTGTCCACCCAACAGTGTTGTGATTTAAATCAATTTTATGAATATCTGTTAATTTGAAAATACAGCCTTTTATGTTTAAAACACTTAAATACGCTATTTTTAAAGTATTACTGGTATGACATCTTACTTGAACTTTAGGATTTCTAACAGATTTTTAAAAAAGTAAGATCCTGGAAAAATATGTTCTGTGTTCTGGAAGCACTTAAGCAGATGAATATATGTCTTGAACAAAGGTAGTTTGCTTTAACAACTGCACAAGTGTGTTCAGTATTAGGACCAAACCTGTGTTTTACTAAAACAACTTCCCAAAGCTTCTGCATCCAGTCATCTGTCACCTTCACCCCTCTTTAAATTGTCTCCACTAGAATCTAAGAGCTCATCATCTTCTGTTTTTTGTCCTGCATATTAAGGAAGAAAACAATGGCTTTTCTTGCTTTTCCCCCACCTCCCCTTTCTGTCTTTCCAAATGAACTGACCAATTAATATCTGGCTTTTAAGGCTGTTTGTCTAGGTCAGTTCTACTCTTCCATAAAAAAAGAAGCATGCATTTGTTAGAGCTTTAAGTAGGTTGGTTTTTTTCTTCTCAAGCCTTTTAATTCTGAAAATGTGGAAAAGCACCATTTGTGAATATGATTAATATTCCTTAATCAATGAACAGTAGTTTAACAAAATTACAGTGCAAACAATGTATTGCATCAATGTCACTGTGTGCTTAGAGTGTTTATACATTTGAACTTGGTTTTACAGAAAAGCTAAACAAGTTCTCATGAATGCTGCAGCAACTTTGTTCTGCAAGGAGTATATGTTCTTTCAGCTTTATAATCTCTATTTTAGTAAAACACAGGTTTGGTCCTAACACTGAACACACTTGTGCAGTTGTTTAAGCAAAATATCTTTGTTCAAGACATATAAGTATATGCTTAAGTGCTTCCAGAGCACAGAAGGTTCCTGAGGAAAGTAGCAGGGAATATTGTAGAAAGGGAGGCTGGAGAATGAGTCAGAATTTGCTGGTGTTTGTTTGGCAAGACTATCAGGAGGGAACAATCTTTGACAGAGGATAGGTTCTGGAAGAATGGGTCCATGGAAACAAGTCTGAAAGAGACGAGTCAGAAGAGGAGAAATTAATTTAAAAATTGTTTTGCTGTGTCAAAAAGCAAGCAGTCTAGTGAAAAGAGCAGCAAACCCTGAAAAGAAGGGTAGAAGAGGTGAAGTGACAGACTTCAGAGACCTGTGAAGCTTAGAGGCCCAAGGAAAACCTAGGATGATGCATGAACATTTGCATGCTTGAATTATGGCAGATTCACCAAAATGAAGAAGATTTGGAAGGGAGTCATAGAAGAGAGAATATGGTTGTTATCCACAGATATGGCAGGGATAAATGCCAAAGTGGGGGAAATAGCTATTTAAGCTAAAAGATGTTTTAGCCTTAGATGTTTCATAAAAGTTTAATTTTTTATATATAATATATATATAAATACTTTTTTAAAAAGTATACACAAACACACAAATTCATATAGGTGATGCACTGGACTTCTGTTAATCAGAAGAGCTTGAGGTTCTGCAGAAGTCTCCCAAGAGTAATAGTATAGTAAGAAACAAAACTGGATTTGATAGAGCATCAAGGTGGGGGTGGAAAAGAGTGTGATTGGCATTTGGAAGCTTATTCAAAACATCACAAGTGAAACCACATGCTTTGTGTGATCTAGGAAGGGACTAAGCACCCTTTACCTGAAGAAGCTCTTCAGTGAAAATAAGAAAAAGATGTGTGGGTTGGGCCAAACTACTGAGATTGGAAGGCAATGCCATAGAGAGGCATGCTTCCCCCTTAGTTCCATTTGCATTTGGTGGCTTCTATTGACATAGGGAAGAAAAATTACTTGCTTCATATAAGTTTCTAGCTGTATCCATATAGCAGACTGAAGTATAACTAGGCTTTACAGCATTGGAAACAAACTGTGGTGATGCTGAACTCTGAGCTCTGCTGGGATGCAATCTGCACTATCTTCTGCATAATGGAGCTATCGGTCAGCAATTTCTGTCAGCTTTTTGCAGGCCTTATGAAGAGTTGGATGGCATAAAAGTAGATTACCTGAATCCTGCTTGTCCGTTGAAATGCAAGATAGCTGTAGTAAACGTTCTTACAATGCAGGCAAAGCAGCAAGCTGTAATGTTCTATACTGTCTGTTCTCTTATGATCCTCCCATTTTTGTTTCTGCAGCTCAAACCAAGAGATTCAGACATATGCCATTGCCCTGATCAATGCCCTCTTCCTGAAGGCACCTGAGGACAAGAGACAGGTTTGTTCTTGCTTTTTGACTTTAAACCTGAATAATGGTTACTGGCTGGCTGTTTAATTTACGCCTCAGAAATCATACTGTCTGGACAAGGCAGGCCTTGGACCTTGCCAAGAACTTATGTAGCTGTTTCAGTGTGGCAACATAGGAGAAAAAGTACCATCCCATTAATAATGTGTTCTGGAGCAGCACATCTATGTTTAGGAGATGCTCAGAAAGGAATCTGAAAGGCCTTGAGAGACAGGAAGTAATCCTCTATACGGCATGGAAATTTTTTTTGAAGAAAGTTAATTCTGTATGGGAGAGAGGGGCTGGGTAGAGTCCTTGGGGTTGTATGTACTTACTAAACAAACACCCCACCTCCCCCTTGCCCAGAAGAGGGACCTTTCTTAAGTCATAGGGGGATATTCTCACTGGCAGATGTGAGAAATGAAAACACCTGTCCTGCTCTGAGGAAACCCCCAAGATCTCAGCTACATGCAAGATGTGCATATGTCGTATTGTGTAGCTTTGCTGTGTTAAGCCTTTCTTCTCTAGTGCCCTGTTTGTGCCTTATTTCTGGACTCTGAGCTAAATCCTGTCTGCTTCTCTTTGTGCCTTTTTTTGCTTTCTGCCAGCAGGACAAGCTGCTTAACCCACTAGACCTGCCCATCACTGTAAGTAACTCAAGCCTGGGGGCTGGTCATGTGGAACTGTAGGCATGTTAGCTTTTCTCCAGTTATGCCTCCTTGTATCTCAGAAATGATGCATGCAGGCTTCAGATAGTGGATGAGCCTAGGGAAAAGGGTGGGAGGGCTCCTGGGGATGTACTCAGATTGTGAAGGGGAGAAGAATCAGTAGCAGGAATAATCTTGAATGACTTATTGTGCACACAAGACAAAAAAGATGATCGTAAAAGGAAACTGATACTACAAGACTGACCAGGTGAACCTATTTTAAAACTGGAACCATTTCTTTAGCAGTCTGGGTCTCCTTAAACTTACTGCAGCCTGAGTTTATACCCCAAATCTCGCTTGCGTTAATGACAGTTTCATATCCAGCTGCATCCTTCTAAAGGTAAAGCTGTTTGTCTGTGAAGAGCAGTCACAAAACTTAGTGCTGGTTGGGGGCTAGAGCATACATTCTGCCTAATCTGTGACTTCTCCCTTTGGGAGTTGTATTAGAAGAAAGGTTTTTGCCCCGTGCTATCTCCAGGGGAATCACCACTCTTGTTAATAGGTTGATTTGGAACCTTCTGTATCTTGAGATTCTGGTACACTTTTTTAGGTTTTCTGGGTGGCACAGAGAATGCTCCACTTTTGCCAAGGATGCAGTGCCTTCAGAGGGGAAACTACAGTCTCATTAAATGTTACATAATTTCTAAAATTAATGAATATGCTTAACACATGAAAATAAGGAGGAACATACTCCCCTGTTGGTAATTTAGCCAAGATACTAAACTTCATAGCAAACAAAATTCCAAGGGATCTTTCACTTCTTTTCTTTTTTGTGTCGTCCGTCCGTCCCCGTCCCCCCCCCCCGAACACAATCCACATGACCGCAAAGGGCCATGAAAATGATTAAGGGACTGGAATATCTTTCATATGAATAGAGACTGAGAGATTTGGGATTGCTCAACCTTGAGAGGAGAAGGCTCAGGGGGGTCTTATCAATATGTATAAATATCTGATGGAAGGGACTAAAGAAGAGGGAGTCTGACTCTTCTCAATAGTGCCTGCTGACAGGACAAGAGGCAATGGGCACAGCTTAAAACCCAGGAAATTCCGCTTGAACACACACACACACACACACACACAAAATTAATATGAGGGTGGTCAATCAGTGGAACAGGTTATCCAGAGAGATTGTGGAGTCTCCATCAGTAGAGGTAATAAAAACCTGACTGGACATGGTCCTGCGCAACCTGCTCTGTCTGATGTTGCTTGAACCAGGGGAGTTGACTTAGATGATCTCAAGATGTCTCTTCCAGCATAAATGATTCTGTGATTTTTATGACCCCATCAAGCAGCAAAGTGGGCATTATCGGACTCTCAGCAGAACATAGATCCCTTAGCAGTGGTTAGGCTGTGTGCATGCTCGTGCTTCTTACTATGCTATTTAGAATTGTTTAATTGTCTTTGTCCTCCCCACTGTTTATCTGCTTCAGTCACCTGTTACTTCATCCCATGTACAAACTAATTCCTGCAGAGTAAGGATTCTTCGTGTTGCATGCATGAACAAATCCTAACAGCAGGCCTTGTTCTATTCTCAGTACTACATCTCACGAATCATAGTAAAAAATAATGACTCAGAGGACAGTGTGTTATCTCTGAAACCACTTCCAACTTCATCTAGATGCTTCTTAGATATCTTCCACTCAAGCCCTGATTCATTTTGGTTGTAACATGAACGCTGCTGAACTTGCAGCCATTATGGCTTGGCTGTCAGCCAGCATATCACTTTCTTGTTTTAGGAGGTTTCTGTCTGGAGAAAGTGATAACAGGGATTTGGAATGAGGCTAATATACACATTTTACCAGACTCCTCATAAAGCCTGTCAAGAGCAGGGTTGATAGGAGCGGTTGAAACAGTCTTGGATTGCTCAGAATGTACAGCTGACTGAGTGCAATTGTCTAAGACTGCACATCTGCTTCCAATTCTCAAATCTGCGCTGCATAGGAATGTGAAGACATCTCAGACTGGCAGTTCTTTTGGACTTCTTCCAGATGATGTATTGCCCAACAGATTTCTCTTACCCAAAGATTTGGCTTATAACGGCAAACTTCTGATAATATTCCATCTTGACATTGGCACTTGTGCCACTCTCCTAGCAGGTGTAATGAGATTGCTGGTATTTTAAAAAGTGCATCTTCACAATTTACAAGGAAAGCACAGGTTAGATTTTTGCAGGTGCATGTGTAATTGGTCCCAGAACCGAAGGCTTGCAGCAGATACTTGCATCTGCTGTGACATCATGCTGCATCATGATGTTTGGCATCATGACTTGATGGTTTGCAAAACCCTCCTCATATGGGGAAGGAAGCCATGCAGTAAAGAGGGAAACTGGAAGCTTTCCTTTAAACATGAAAATTATTTACCCTTTATTTTTGTAAACTGAAGTGCTTCTGCAAATTGTCCTTAAACTGACTTCTAAACATCTCCTTAGGAACTGAGACAAAGGAAATGTAAATTTCAGAGGGAGAGTTTTGAGAGGGAGGAGACCTGAAAACTACATCCTCTAGCCCTTGTTATCTTGGGTGTATACCTAGGTATAGAAAGTTGTGAAATGCTAATTGAAGGAACCTCTTGTAGATGACACGATTTTTCTGGGCAACCCACAGTGTGCTCCCTGCTGCCATATCTCCTGATGTTGAAGTATCATTAGATGTCCAATGTTAAGCTAAATTTTCTTCTGTCCTTTGACTACCCTAGTGCCTTTCTCCACATTAATGATGTTTTGTAGGGGAGCCATCCGTGAGTTGTGCCATGCTAAAGATGACCCTTGCATTCCGACTTGAAGCTTGCCTTGTGGTGAGATGCCATGCTAAATTGACAGTCTGTAGTAAAAGCACTTTGTTGTGTGCCAGTGCTATCTCCAATTCATAGGCTTCCTTCTTTCTCTCCTTTCTGCACAATGTGGGCTTTTTGTTTATATTTCACTCATGTTATTTATCTCTAAATTCCACAACAGGAAATGGCTAATGCATTTGCCCAGAAGCACCTGAGGTCTATAATCCTGAATGTAAGTATGTCTGGAATGACAGAGTGCTTCCTAATGTTCTCTCAATAGAGGTTTCGCTTGTGTGGAGTGTAAATTCTGCTGCCCTCTGGGCACTTCCAGACAAGTGACTCTTTCAAAGGTGAAATTGGAGCCACTTGTTCAAAAGGGAGTTACCAGGATGCTTCTTTCTGCTGTTACAGAGCATTATCATTATGCTTCTGATAGAATATGGAGGTTAAACAGCTGAATCTTCATATACAGAGATGTACATGCAGCCTGGCATATGCCTACAGCTAATAACTCGGGTTTTATTTGTATTCTCTTCATTTCTACCCTATCCTTTATTTTGCAGCATGTGATCAGAGGAAACCGCCCGATTAAAACAGAAATGGCACATCAGCTGTACGTGCTACAGGTCCTGACTTTTAATCTTCTGGAAGAGAGAATGATGACCAAGATGGATCCCAATGATCAGGTCACTATTAGAGCTGAGTAAGATCTGATAGAATAGGACGTACAAGGGGCCTTGTTCCTGAGCTCCCTAGCTCCATAGAATTTGCAGTAGATAGGGCATAAAGTTTCAAAACCACCCCTCACATTGTCGTCCTTGAGATTAGGGTATGCTCATGACTATCCTGCTGTATGCTATGGGACTTTTAGAGATGTAAGTGGTCACTGGAAGCCATATATTCCTTTCTTGCCCAGTGTGATGCCAGCTGTCAAACTGATTACTCCACCTCTATGGAGGGCACATCCTTTTATCCATTTCCTTGCAGTATGCAAGGAAGCTGGGCGTTTTTAAGGTGTCTGTCACTCAGTTCTTAGATGCATTGTAGTCTTGAGTGAGAAATGCCTTAGCATTATCTGAATGCCTAGAAATTGCCTTTAACTAAACTTGGGGCAGTTAAAGGAAAAAGCAAACCAGTATTTTGCTTTACCCAATATACTGAAACTTGCCATTTTGAAATGGATTGCCTCTTCTTATGTAATGTTAATGATCTTTGGCATCTCTCTGTATTCACTGTGTGAGCTCTGGAGAGAGTGGTGGGACTGTGCATTATGTGAAAATACTGCCCTAGTGATTGATCACGTTACCATTTCCCTGCCTTCTGTCCTTCAGGCACAGAGAGACATCATATTTGAGTTGAGAAGAATTGCATTTGATGCAGAGTCTGACACCAACACCGTCCCTGGCAGCGGAACAGAAAAACGCAAAGCCATGTACACCAAGGACTACAAGATGCTGGGATTTACTGTATGCATCTAGAGAGAGTGCTGACTGTAAAGCATGCAAAGGCAATCTAAGCGATCTCCATCAGAGTTGTGGGGAAATAAGGAACGGAAATAGCTGTTTGCTTTACCATACTTCTGTATCTGAGTTTTAGAAATTCGGCTACACTCGGACTCCTAGGGAAGATCGTTATGAACTTGCTGATCGGTTAAATGCCAGGGCTCATTAGGCACATTGTCTGGAGATACTTACTTACCATACGCACCTATTCTATGAAGAACTTGGAATCGATCTCTCTTCTAGAAGTTCAGATAATGTTGTCAGCGGGTATCCAAGGTTACCTCTTGGATGGATGTGAGGGAGCGTTTGATAGACAGGTGGTTGTAAAATTCATTCAGAAAAGGTTCTCACACACTTTCTTTGAGCTAATTTGTTTGGGTTCTTTCTACAAACTCTTTTCACAGAATCACATCAATCCAGCCATGGATTTTACTCAGACTCCTCCAGGGATGCTGGCATTGGACAACATGCTCTACTTGGCCAAATTTCATCAGGACACCTATATCAGGGTAAGTGAAACTGCTGTTTTTTGCAGATACCAACACCTCAGCAGCTCTTCTTAGTGTGCGTTGCATCCTCTTCTTGTAGATTGTTTTGGAGAACAGCAGTCGAGAAGATAAGCATGAGTGTCCCTTTGGGCGCAGTGCCATTGAGCTTACCAGGATGCTCTGTGAGATCCTGCAAGTTGGGGAACTCCGTAAGTACCGTTTATTACCCCAGTTTTTCAAGTTGCTGGGCTGATGCTTCTGGAAGTAGCTTACAGGCTGACCAATATTCACAAGCATTTGTACCTTAATCTCACTTCTGCCATGTAAGGACAGGGGAAGCTTGGAGTTACACTGTCAGTGTCCCAGTGATAATACCAGTATCGAAGTAAAGTAAGAAATTTTGTTGTGTGCACTCTGGTTCTCCTGAAAAACTGACACAAGCGGAAGGCTTCAACTTCCTGAAGCTTCAGCAGGGTGCTGTATAAAAAAACCACTCTAGAAACCATCATGAACTTGACTAAAGTTTAGTAGCTCTGATAGTCTCAAAACAGCATTCTGAGACAATTAACCACTAAGAAATTCTACCAGAGGAGAGTGGGAAACAACTGCAAGCAGTCATTTGGGGGGACTAGTATGAAAAGGGCACATGAGTCTCAGAGGCTTGCATGGTGAAGCGTGGGGATAGTTGCCATTCCCAATATAGACTGTCTACGGGGAGACGAAGCATTGAACTGTCTTAATCTCTTTGAGTTAGTACTACTGTACGCCATCAGGTTTCTGTCACTGTAGTGGATTTTAGTTACTCTTAGTAGCTCTTGTGCAATATGCTCACAGGTTGTGGTTTCTGTTTCTTCCTGAAGCCAATGAAGGCCGGAATGACTATCACCCCATGTTTTTCACCCATGACCGTGCTTTTGAGGAGCTATTTGCCATCTGCATCCAGCTGTTGAACAAGACCTGGAAAGAAATGAGGGCGACAGCAGAAGATTTTAATAAGGTCAGAGTGGAGAAGAGGTATTTTTGTAGAATCTTTTGCAGAACAGCACGTGTTCACTCAGCCTGTACCCTTGGTTAAAGAGTAGGGTGCAGAAGGTATGACAGGGCATTGACGTGGGCTGTAAGGGAGGGTGGTCCAACTTTTATTTGGTATGACCTGAGGTCATTCTTTGTTCTTCTGGATCTCCAAAGTCACTAGTACGTTGACACTCCTGGCCCCAGTTATTCTATGTCAGTTCTTTGCTGCCACTGAGCTGTGCCTTGGTTCTCTGCTGCCGTTAAGCAGCAAGAATGTGACTTGCTTTTCTCCCTGCCCAACCTCTTTAGGTTATGCAGGTTGTGAGGGAACAGATCACACGGGCTCTCCCCTCTAAACCAAACTCCTTGGACCAGTTCAAGAGCAAACTACGCAGCCTGAGCTATTCTGAGATTCTGCGACTACGCCAGTCTGAGAGAATGAGCCAAGATGACTTCCAGTCACCACCTATTGTGTAAGTGCCTAACAAAACCAGTTGCCTTCTGTGCTTGCTGTTATCTCCGTTTTCTGCTTACGCTTCTGTATTTGATTTCCAGGGAGCTGAGAGAGAAAATCCAACCTGAGATCTTGGAGCTGATAAAGCAACAGCGCCTGAACAGGCTTTGTGAGGGAAGTAGCTTTCGAAAAATTGGAAATCGCAGAAGACAAGGTGAGGTGACAGTGTCTACTGCATTTTTTCATGTGAAGAACTGTAGGCAAGTAAGATTGAATGGATTAACCTGTCAGCAGGCATGTTGCCAGAAAGGAAAGCTGGTTACTGGGCTGTTTATACCAGCCAGTAGTTTGGGATGGAACAGATGTGCATTTCTTAGATTACTGCCATCCCCTCATGAACAGGAAGCAGTGCTGAGGAATTGGGGGAGTAGAGGGATTGGGTGGGATGACTATAATGTAGTGGCTGTAAGACCTTATGGGAATGATCTTGCTCAGCTTACTCTACTTGATGTGTGTTCCAGAAAGATTTTGGTATTGTCGCCTGGCTCTGAATCACAAGGTGCTACACTATGGAGATCTGGAAGACAATGCCCAGGGGGAAGTGACCTTTGAATCTCTACAAGAAAAAAGTAAGTCCCGATTACTGCTCTGAGCACACTGTCCAATGTTCTGTGCTCTGCCGTCTAGAGGCTGTTACGAGTACCATCCTAGAGATGAGAGAAAAAGAGCTGTGGCTGAAGCCCTGACTGAGATGAGATCAACTTTTGGTCCTTGCCCAAATCCTCTGAGTCTTGGAATTGCTTGGTATTTCTTATAACAGCCAACTGTAGGGATGTGTTACTGGTAATGTGTTTTGGAAAACTGCAGTAATGAGCTACAAGAACAGGAACAATGCTCAATTGCAAAGACAAAACAAAGTTCTGTCTTTCGTGGTTAGGATTTCTTGTTTGTGAGTTTTACTTTTTCACTGTTAGTTCCAGTTGCAGACATCAAAGCCATTGTCACAGGGAAGGATTGTCCACACATGAAGGAGAAAAGTGCACTGAAACAGAACAAGGTAACTGCTCCCTTTTTACCTGTAATTAATATCCAGTGCTGTAGAGTTGAAGACTGAAAGCAAGCAACAGGAGCAAATGGTTTTCCACACTGCAGGTGTATTGTTTACAAAACCCATCTAATATCTGGGCCTTTTCCTAGTACTCATTTGTGGTAGCTAGGTGCCGTGAGCATAGTCTGGTTGTGCTATAGGCTGCTCAGAGTTGCTCAGAATACTGATACGGGAAAGTTCACTGAGCTGCAGCAAGGCAGCTTCTCTTGTTGGGTTAGCAGGCGGAAGGTGCTGTGATGTTTTGTTCAGTCAATGAATGAAAGATTCTTTTCCATTCAGGAAGTGTTAGAATTGGCCTTCTCGATACTATATGATCCTGATGAGACCTTGAACTTCATTGCACCTAATAAATATGAGGTAAGAAACATAGCAGTTAAGCAGTAGAGTATAAAGCAATTAACTTCAGAGATTAAGAAGGATCAGTTGCTTCTCATTAAAGGCTTGTGCAGGATGTCTCCCACCAGGTTCATTCTTAGAAAATGTTGCCAATGCTTAGTGTGAATCTTCCCCCCCCCCCCCTCCCTTTTTTTCTTTTTTTAAAAAAAAAAAAAAATTCCTACTCTAATTTTCCTTAGTCTGGACTGCTACTTTCTTTCCTCCTATGCAGTCGGTTGTTCCCTTTTTCCTGTTCTATAGAACACTGATGCCTAAAATAGCTTTTGCTATTGCAAAAAGCAAAATAGCTTTTTGCTTTTTCTGTTATGCCACAATAGAAACTCTTGTTTCTTGGCCCTCTCCTAGAGCCACGGTGTCATGCTTACCTCTAGGCTTCTAACTTCCATTGGAAATCTCTGTGGGCACTGTTCTGGGGTTGGGGTTTTTTTCCCCCCCATAGGTTAACTCCCATGTTTCCTATTTTGGAGCTGTGTAGGAGTATCTCTAATTGTTGCATGAACGGCAAGATTCAGCATAACCTATCATTTATGCCTGGAGCTGTGAATGATCCTTTTTTTCCACAGTACTGTATCTGGATTGATGGGCTTAATGCTCTCTTGGGGAAGGACATGTCCAGTGAGCTGACTAAAAGTGACCTGGACACATTGCTGAGCATGGAAATGAAGTTGAGACTCCTGGACTTGGAGAACATCCAGATCCCCGAAGCGCCACCGCCCATCCCCAAGGAGCCGAGCAGCTACGACTTCGTGTACCACTATGGCTGATGGGGACTGAGCTGCACGGGCTGCTCCAGGCAGCCTCGGGCCCGCGGCGGGAGGCTGGCACCGTTGTTACTTGCACGGAGCCCGCGGTGGGCGCGACCGTCTGAGCGTGCTCTGACTTGGAGAACATCCAGATCCCCGAAGCGCCACCGCCCATCCCCAAGGAGCCGAGCAGCTACGACTTCGTGTACCACTATGGCTGATGGGGACTGAGCTGCACGGGCTGCTCCAGGCAGCCTCGGGCCCGCGGCGGGAGGCTGGCACCGTTGTTACTTGCACGGAGCCCGCGGTGGGCGCGACCGTCTGAGCGTGCTCTGTGC